>NC_052079.1:10033333-10374166 GCF_015852505.1 Tachyglossus aculeatus | reverse complement strand
TTATTTCCAGATGCTTTTCCCTCGCATGAAGTGAGGCAATATGCCACACTGTCCGTGTTCTTTTTTATAATGAGAACTTTGATTGGAAGCAGTTTCCAGTGCCACCTTGAAACTACACTTCTTCAGCCTTTCTTTCGTTCTGTAAACATCTCGGCCAAAACACGGGGAGCCCCCGGACACTAACACGTTAGCGCCTGGGTCAAGAGAAGCTGTCAGTTCTGTTTTTGTAGAGCTTAATCATGAAAACATTTGCTCTACATGGGCTACTCAGGGTAGTTATTAGCCCGGACTCCGGCTCTCTCCCCACTGATCTCCCTCCAGCTCCCCTACCGAATGAAACCACAGGAAACTTCAGCTTGGTGTCAAAGTGCCTACAGATACAAATAGGTGGAATTGCATTTGGATGCCTGCTCCAGCCACCTTCACCTCCACCTGACCACCCAAATGGAGAAACCGGTCTCATTTCTCTGTAAAATTGGCTGGGGAGCACGGTTTTAATCTCTAAAATCCCTGTCAGTGAATGACACTGATGAACGCAGCCTAAGAGGAAGCCTAAACAGAAAAGAAGCCCATGGACGGGGGGGGGGGGGGGGGGGGGGGGGGAAATAACTGTTCTGAGAGCTTTTGCATGGTTCCCGTTGCTAGGGAAACCACTTCTTTGTCTGTACGTGTTTGGAATGACTGCCTCATTAGAACTCCGGCTCTCAGACAGTCGGTTGGTGGGGCGGTGTGCTGTAAAATAAAAGGGGACACATCCAGAGAGTGGCTTAACCCCAAATTAAGAAAAATAATTCTTTAAAAAGGCCAATCAAAAAGATAAAATGTAGACTTCTGTTAGGCAGCCGTGGTATAAGAGTGATCATTGATATTATTCTGGCCTATTCTACTTCTCGGTTTCATGTATTCTTCAAGGTTTTCGGTTGAATCATTCCACGTTTCCCTCCCTCCCCCCACCCTATAGTCCCCACCTCTCTTTTCTGCTTCTTTTTTTAAGGAAGTAAGCAGGGAGGAAATGATATGTGAGAGACAACAAAGAGTATACATGAGACCATTTGGAATTCTCCAAACGGAGAAAAACGCTTTCTTGCCGCAATCATCTTTTTCTTTATGCGTAGCAGCCCTCGGCTTTGCTGCCCCAGAATCAGAGCAGCTTTAATTTTCTCATTCGGGCCAGGAGAGGTAGTGAATATCTATGGAGGGAAAATTGTTGCTCTGACTGAACAAAAACAAGGAATAGTTACCAATATAGAAATTATCCTCAATGACTAAGAAAAGCAATTCACCACAGTCCACCAACTATAAACTCAGAGATGAAAAAAGAGTTGGTGTGAAAATACTAGAAGTTCTAGAAAGTTCCGAGCAGCTTCAAACTGTTACTTATGTTGTTCCTCAACTAGGAGTCAAATTTCCCCTAGGAATTCAATGTAGTCAATATTTTCATCCTTAAAAGATGAGAAAAGGGTAGCACTGAAGAAACCACCACAAGAAAAATAAAAACCTCCTTGCTCACAATTGGGAACCTTCTGCTCATTCCCTGTGGGTTTGCCCCAATCCCAGTGGCAGACACGTGTTTTCCAGTAATGCCACCTCAAGAAACAGAGACACCTCCTACGGAATCCTGGGAATGATTCATCCCAAAGACTCCTTCTGGGGAGCCAGACTGTACTCATTTGATATTCACAAAGATGACTGGAGAGAGCTGGTACTTCTTGACTTTTTTGATCTCTGCCTAAAATTTTGGGTTTGTGTATTTTTTTAATCGTTTTTCCTTTAAAACAGTCTATTTAACTGTTTTGTCTAAGAAAGTACCAAGAAAGTATGGTGTATCACCACCCACTCTGAACTGTAGCCCTAACTCTAACTTTAGTTCTGGCTCTACCTTCAGCCCATGATCTGAACCTTACTCACCAGTCCATTATAGTTGAGTAGCCTATGGTTGACTTTGATTCCTTGAATGGTTGATAATTCAATGTTATTGATAGGTTATTCATTGCAATCAATTTTTCACTCGCTCGTCAGAAGGCCCCAGGCAAACATACCCAGTACTTTTCATCCATTATTTAATTTACTTTCCTGAGGCTTGTGAGAAAAAAGGGTTCTTGCTATTCCCATATTGCACCTGGAGAAACAGATCTTCTGAAAGAGGAAATCCACCTCCGTGATACTGCTTATTGTTTCCTAACTAAATCTTAAAGAGAAAATTCATTGACTCTTTAGCATTAGCCTGAAAATGGTCAATAACTCTTTTACTGGATTTCTATCCCATTGAATAGCAATTCTAAATAAAGAGAGGGGTTCTCAGTGATTCAGTATATTTGTGGCAATTCCAAATTCACTGTTTCAAAGGAGAGGAGGCTCTGGGAGAGTTATTAGAATTTTCCTAGAGGGAACTGGGGAGAAGGCCATGATAGATGAGATGCCTCCAGTCAGTTAAATTGCATTTGGGGGTTCAGTGTAGCAGGAACTTTAGACTGACCAATGCCTTGAATCATAAAACATATTCTGGTTTTCCTACCAGTGAAATACACATATGATCATTTCTGATTAAGCACACTCAATCCACTAGAGGAGAACAATCAGTATTCTGCCTCAGTCTCTATACATGATAAAATAGTTTGGGGGGGGGGGTGGTCTGGCTCTGATCTCTGGAAATCTTTAATATTGGGAATATGGAGTTGAAATCATAATCTCCTGCGTGGTTTGACACATCCAGACCCATATCATTTTTACAAGACAAAGGATTAGATTTCCTTTCTCTTCTACAGACAAAAGAAAGGCATCAAGTGGAGATTGTGGAACCCCTTGAACTTATCAAGAAGAACAGGTTATGACAAAATTTGTTGGTCTGGATTAAGATGACTGAATTTGCGGGGGGAAGGTGAATGCACCTCGTTCCTAAGGAAAAAATGTATTTATACTGTTGGAGTTCATTTTTCACCTTATCCTAAAGATTCCGTCCAAACATCTAGGTCTTTCTCAGTCTTTTCATTTCTTCCTTCATTTTGCATCTTTATCTCTGTTTAATGACATGGTCAGTTTCCAAGTGATTAGTTTTATGAGAAAGCACAGTTCATTAAAAGTGGAATTCTTCCTGGATCCAGTTTTTGAATGTTCACAAGGTGAAATCTGGGCTCACCTTTGGCCACAAGGTGATTCTAGGTAGAGACAGTGTGGTGGAATGGAAAGAGCACAGATCTGGGTACTGAAGGACCCAGGTTCCGATGGGAATAATAAGGCCTGACTTTTTCTACCCCTCCAGGATGTTGTGAATACAACTTTGACTGTGATCCTCATGTGGAGGAGGAACAGTGACCTGAACTCCCTAATCATCTTGTATTTACCCCGGAGCTTGGTATAATGCTTGAAGCATAGTAAGCGCTTAATAAATGCCATAGTTATAATTATTGTTTTAATTACAAAAATGAAATGTGCTGTGAAATCACTGTGAAGCACTAGTAAAATCAAGGGATCTTTTTGTGATAGTTAGGGACCTGCCATCTCTCCTCTCTTTCCCTTCATACAGCAGAAATCCATTTAAAACAGTTTTTTTTTTCCAGAAAAATATAAACTTGATAGAGCTCAGGCCTGGACGTCAGAGGACCTGGGTTTCAATCACAGTTCTGCCACCTGCCTGCTCTGTGGCTTTGGCATGTCACTTAACTTCTCTCTGCCTGAATTACCTTAACTGGAAAATGGGGACTAAGTCTGAGAGCCCTATATGGGACATAGACTATGTCCAACCTGATTGGCTTGTATAATAATAATAATAATAGCTTTTATTAAGTGCTTACTACATGCAAAGCACTGTTCTAAGCACTGGGGAGGTTACAAGGTGATCAGGTTGTACCACAGCAGGCTCACAGTCTTAATCCCCATTTTACAGATGAGGTAACTGAGGCACAGAGAAGTTAAGTGACTTGCCCAAAGTCACACAGCTGACAATTGGCGGAGGCAGGATTTGAACCCATGACCTCTGACTCCAAAGTCTGGGCTCTTTCCACTGAACCACGCTGCTTCTCCTGTATCTACCGCAGCGCTTGCCTGGCACATAGTAAGCACTTAACAAATACCATTTGTAGCTGCTGGCATTTCTGTTCAGTCGACAGGTCTTCCACATCACTACATAATAATACATGTAGTATTCATTTAGCTCTTATTATATGCCAAGCACTTGTCTACCATGAGACCTTAGGCAAGTCACTTCACTTCTCTCTGCCTCATTTACCTCATCTGCAAAATGGGGATCAAGACTGGGACATGGACTGTATTAAACCTGATTACCTTGAATACTCCAGTGCTTAGAACAGTGCCTGACACATAGTAAGCATTTAACAAATATGATTTAAAAAAGCACCATACTAATTGAGGAGGTTGGTGTAAGATAATCAAGTTGGACATGGTCCCTGTCCTAAATGGGGCTCATGGTCTAAATAGGAGAGAGAACAGGTATTGAACCACATTTTATAGGTGAGAAAATCAAGGCACAGAGACTTTAAGTGACTTTCCCAGTCACGCAGCAAGCAGGCTGGGGAGCCGGAATTAGAACCCAAGTCTTCTGACTCTCAGGCTTGTGCTCTTTCCACTTGGCCACGCTACTTCACGTTGTGCTTTCTGTACCCTTTTACAATTTTTCACTCACCTTCCTTCAGTTGCCCCCATCAGCTTATCTGGCAGCAGATGCCCATGGATCCCATTAGCATCATTCTTACATACCAAAATCTGCATTTCTAACAGGCCCTTGAGAGTTCAGATGAAATATACTTATAGCAGATGTTTCTTTGAAGCCTGCACAGAGACAGGCATTATTAGGTCCAAAAGGGCATGCCAGAGGAAAAAGAAAGCACTAAAAATGTATTTCTAAAATGGATTCTGGATGTGTGACACATGTCCTAATGATTCCCATAATCCTCCAGGTCTTTTTTTTTTTGGCAGGGGGTTGGCGGGGTGGGAGAGAGAAGGATTAGCCAGGGAATGGCCAATCAGGATGGAAGGAATGCCTACAATGGAACTTGGAAGTCAGTCACCTTAAGAAAAGGTTGGGAGGGAAGGAAAAGGCACATTTCCCTGGGAGACCATGTGAGGTGTGGATTAGGTGTGGGAAGCAGTGTGGCCTAATGAATAAAACATGGACCTGAGGACCTGGGTTCTAATCCTGGTTCTGCCACTTGCCTGCTGTGTGTCCTTGAGCAAGTCACTTAATTTCTCTGGGCCTCAGTTTCCTCAACTGCAAAATGGGTATTCAATACTTGTTCTCCCTCCTACTTAGACTGTGAGCTCCATGTGGGACAGGAACTACAGTCCCACATGGAGCCTGATTATCTTGTATACATTCCAGCACTTAGAAGAGTGCTTGATACATAGTAAGCACTTAACAAATACCATAAAAAATAGAGGTGAGTGAAGAGACCTGGGATTGGCCGATAACCAGGTCAGTACTGGATCCAAACTAAAAGTGATCTTTGTATTCACGCTATTTGATCAAGGCCCTAAATTTGCGGTCTTTAATCTATGGTAATTTATGTGGTATATTATAATAAAAACAGAACAACATCAGTGAATAATGTTATTTGTGAAGTGCTTATGTGCTAAGCATGCCAAGCACTGTACAAAGCCCTGGGGTAGATACAAGACAATCACTTTGGACATAGTTTCTGTCCACTTGAGGCTCACGGTCTTAATCCCCATTTTATAGATGAGGTAACTGAGGCACAGAGAAGTGAAATGATTTGCCCAGTGTCACACAGCAGACAAGTAGTGGAGCTGGGATTAGATCCCAGGTCCTCTGGCCATTCTGCCTCCCAACAAGAATGCATCTCTGGACAAATATTAGACTTCACTTTGGATCAGAAATGAAAGTTCTGGTCTTCCCTCTCCTGTTACTCTGAAATGAGATCAGGGACTGAGGAGGCCTCAAATATCTTCCCCACACTCTAGGGTCCCCTTTCTTGTACAGAAATCTCCAAACTCCTGGATTGCTATTCCTCAGTTAGAAATGGAACTCAGGTGCTCAGAGGAAGAGTGGCTACACAGAAAGTGTACAGGGTAGGAGTCAGAAGATCTGGGTTCTACTCCCAGCTCTACCCCTACTCTGCTCTGTGAACTTGGGTAAATGATTTAATAATAATAATGCTGGTATTTGTTAAGCGCTCACTATGTGCCAAGCACTGTTTTAAGCACTGGGAATAATCAAGTTAATCAAGGTTGTCCCATGTGGGGCTCACAGTCTTAATTCCCATTTTACAGAAGAGGGAACTGAGGCACAGAGAAGTGAAGTGACTTGCCCAGAGTCACACAGCTGACAAGTGGTGGAGCCGGAATTAGAACCCATGACCTCTGACTCCCAAGCCCATGCTCTTTCCACTGAACCACGTTGCTTCTCTACATGCCTCAGTTTTCTCCTTCCCATTTAGACAATGTACCCCATGCGGGACAGGGCTTCTGGACAATCTGCTTTTTGACCATTCTAAATAGTTTGCTGAAAAGGGAACTTCCAGAATTCCTTTTCTGTCACTGGAATAGGGCCCTGGAACCTCCTCAAATCCCTTTGTGGAGTGAAAAAATAGAAGCCAGGTGTCACATCCTCCCCTACTGCTTAGTAGAGAGCTGTGCACATAAGTGTTCGATAAATACCATTGAAAGAAATGAAAAAAAAATATGAATTCAGGGATCTCAAATAGAATTGATCCAGATACCAGGGAATTTGTTATATTTGACTGATGGAAAATTAATCAAGAAAATTAAGCAATGACATTTACCCGGTTAACCTGATTAGCTGTTTAGACTGAAGCAGATTTAAATGGAATATATTGTCTTGCCTGGAAACTTAGGAGAATGGAATTCATCTCCTAGCTTTCCCCTTCCCTTCCCCTTCCTGACAAATACAGATACTAGAGGTAAGGGAACCTTTGACCCTTTGTTTAATTATCAAATGCATATGAGTGTACATTAGCAAAAAAAAAAAAGCCTCCTTCTAATGTTTTCGATGGTGTGTAAAAACTGACTTCAAAAAACATCTCAGCTCTGTTATTGATTACAATACAGTATTTTAGGCTGGGCAACTCACAACAAAGATAAATTGAACAATGGGTACAAAAGAAAGTTTCACCACAAAGGAACACTTGTCATTGCTGACAAAGTAATAGCCTCTCCCAATTGACCTTCAATTCAGTAGGGAAGTTTAGCTTTGTGAGAGAAAGCTTTCAGGTTGAAACTTTCATGCTGGAAAACTGTTTGCTCAGGTAATCCACTGAAGTATGGCATAGCATTACATCTGTTCTGTAGGGGGAAAAAAATGATTTCAAAGCCAAAGGACAAATCCCTATTGTAAGATTCTTCCACGGAAGTGAATATGTAATAATAATAATGATAGTAATAATGATGGTATTTATTAAACACTTACTATGTGCCAAGCACTGTTCTAAACACTTATTTATTTAGCACTTACTGCATGCCAAACACTCTGGTAGATACATAACTGGCAGGCACAGGCCTAAGAGTCAGAAGGTCATGGGTTCTAATCCTGACTCTGCCACTTGTCTGCTGTGCGACCTAGGGCAAGTCACTTTTCTCTGTGCCTCAGTTACCTCATCTGTAAAATGTGGATCAAGATTATGAGCCTGATATAGGGACTGTGTCCAACTCGATTTGCTTGTCCCCTCCCACCCCCGCAGCACTTAGAAGAGTGTCTGGCACATAGTAAGTGCTTAACAAATACCACAGTTATCATTGTGATTATTAAAGTGCAAGTGGTTTTATAATCTATTATTTTGTGGGGGTTCTCAGTCCTGAAATCTCAGGATTGAGGTGCATCCAGCATTTTCAAAGGCAAGGTTCCGTCACCATCAATAAAAAAAAATAACTCTACCTTAAAATCCCAACTTTAACTTAGGATACCTTTGGACACCACACCCAAAGAGAATATAAATTAGGAGAAGGAGTAGAATAAGTAGTAGTAGTAGTAGTAGTAATAATAATAGTAGTAATGGTATGCATTGAGCATTTGGCAAAGTACAAGACAAACAAAAGACGCTTTCACTGCCCACAAATTCTAACAAGAATTTAAAACTGCTGTTGCATACGCTTTTTTATTTCCTTTAAATTTACTGATTCCTTTTGGATTTGGATTTTTTGGATTTGAATAGTAAAGTCTATTTTCATAAGAAGTTTCATACTACTTACTTTGCATTATCTTCTGACAAAAATTGGCAAGACTCATCATCCTGGCAAGTAAAACTCTGGTATTGCTCTCCCTATTTTCAGGAATTAGAGGAATCCCATTGCCAAAATCATAAGGCCATAAGAAGGCAGGCAAGCATTAGTGACAATATTTAACAGTATTTTGAAATATACAGACGTTAAGGACATTATCCCTGACTTTGAGACTAAATTTATTCCAATGGGGGAAGCCGTAGACACATACTGATGGTTTTACTCTGGTAAAGAGCATGAGCACAGACCAAAATAACTAAATGACTGAAATAAAATAAATGACTAAAAAATAAAGAGACAGATAATAATGTGTGTGTTGTGGTACATTGTGAAATGATATGATTGGGAAGGTGAGGGAGTGTATCAAAAAATCCTTCCTATACGAAGTGACCACTTAGGAGGAGTTTGGAAGGGAAAGAGGAGGGGTCATAGTTCGGCAACCATGGGACCAAACTAGAAGAAAAGTTGTGAGTAATGACAGGCAACATAGGAGACAGAGTTGAAAGCCAGGGAAATTCAGAACTTTACTTGGAAGGACTCAAAGGCAGGAGCTGAGATGAAGAAAGAGAAAAGAGCATGTAGGTAAGAGCTATTAAATAGTTGAAGACAATGTTGTGAGTTTTTGTGTTATATAAGAAGGAGTAAATAGTTATTGGAGATATTTTATTAGGGTAATGATTTGTTCCAAAAGATCAAAATAATGATACACATAGCTGTAAAACAGTCTAAAAAGTGTTGAGTCCAGAAAATATAGAAGTGACCTAGAAGATGATGAGAAGGTATATACAGGAGATATCTGAAGAGGAAACACATATATTTATTAGTTAGTTCATATATTAGTTCAGTGGGAATAGGTGCTGAATAAATTATATTATTAATATTACAACTACCACTACTTTACTTTGACGATTACTACTACTATAGAAGCAGCATGGCTCAGTGGAAAGAGCACGGGCTTTGGAGTCAGAGGTCATGGGTTTGAGTTCCAGCTCCGCCACAAGTGTGCTGTGTGAACTTGGGCAAGTCACTTCACTTCTCTGAGCCTCAGTGACCTTGGGTAGGGACCGTCTCTATATGTTGCCAACTTGTACTTCCCAAGCGCTTAGTACAGTGCTCTGCACACAGTAAGCACTCAATAAATACGACTGAATGAATGGCTGACTGACTGAATGAATAAAATGGGGATGAAGACTGTGAGCCACACGTGGGACAACCTGATCACCTTGTATCCCTCCCAGTGCTTAGAACAGTGCTTTGCACGTAGTAAGCACTTAACAAATGCCAACATTATTATTATTATATATTTATTATGATCCATCATTCAAAAAAGGGTTGGCAATAATAATAATTATTATTATTATGTTATTTGTTAAGTGCTTACTACATGCCAAGCACTGTTCTAAGCACTGGGGTAGATACACAGTCCTTGTCCCATATGGGACTCACATTCTTAATTCCCATTTGGCAGCTGAGGTAACTGAGGCCCAGAGATGTTTAGTGACTTGTCCAAGGTCACACAGCAGACAAGTGGTGGAGCTGGGATTAGAACCCACGTCCTCTGATTCCCAGGCCCGTGCTCTTGTCACTAGGTCATTCTGCTTCTATAGTAGTAGTAGTAATCTTCAAAGTAGTCAAAGCAGTAGTAGTAGCAGTAGAAATATTAATAATATAATTTATTCAGCACCTATTCCCACTGAACTAATTGTTGGGGAAAATAAAAAGCAAAGAAGAGACATGTTCCTGCCCACAAAGGGCTTGCACTCAAATGAGTGTGTGGGGCTTGGGAGACACACATAAAAATGTTTCAATCTAGAGTAATCAAAATGAGAAACTGATAAAAGCTTATCTGCAGGTGCAGAGGATGGGTATTAATAAAGACATATCTAGAAACGGGTGATGGGTTTGTGCAGCTTGGGGTGTTGGGGATTAAGCAGGGAAGGCTAACAAATCTATTTTTGTTTAGTTACCAGACAGCTAATCTGACAAATGACTCTCCCAGACTCTCCCCTATGGGTAGAAACCTTTCCAAAAATGGTTTGGCCTTAGGGAAATACAGGGGTGTGTTCATCATGGGACCTGGATAATAATAATAATAATAATAGAATTTGTTAAGCACTTACTATGTGCCGAACACTGTTCTAAGTTCTGGGGTAGATACAAGGTAATCAGGTTGTCCCATGTGGGGCTCACAGTCTTAATCCCCATTCTACAGATGAGGGAACTGAGGCACAGAGAAGTCAAGTGACTTGCTCAAAGTCACACAGCTGGTCAGTGGTGGAGCCGGAATTAGAACCCACAACCTCTGACTCCCAAGCCCGTGGATTGTAGTCCATTCCTGCTACTGATTTCTGTGTAATCTTGGGAACTCTTTCTGTGCCTCAATTTCCTCCTCTATAAAATGAGATTAGTAACCATCAGCCTCTACTTACCTTAGAGGGTTGTTGCAAGGATGATATGGGATTATTGTTGTGATAATGCATTAGGAAAATAAAACAGTCTGCTACCAATTCCACGTATTAGTAGTAGCAGTAGCAATTTTGTATTTATTAAGTGCTTATTATGTGCCAAGCACTGTACTAAGAGCAGGGGTGTATACAAAATAATAAGAAGGACACAATCTCTGTCCCACATGGTGCTCACCATCTAAGTAGCAGGGAGTAGGATTTTATCCCCATTTTACAGATCATTATCAAGCACTTAGTACAGTAGGAACTCAATAAATACTGATGATAATGAATTGAAGTCTTTGCATCCTCAAAACCTAATTTTCCAGTCATAAAAGTTAAAATTCAAACACCTCAAAAGGACAAGCAATGCTCTGGCTGTTCTTAGTCAGAAATCATCCTCAGCTTTTCCATGAGAAGAAGTCAGACTTGGATATGTAGAAATATCAGCTTTAAAACATTGCTAATAAATGAAACAATGGATCTTGTACCATCTTTTATTGCATTGATATGGTATCCCAGCATTGCAATCCCTGGCAACCTAAAGAGCTCTCTAAACTGCAGGTGTCAGACAAAAGTGTGAAACAGTTGAGCCAGGTAGAGAATTAGATGTGAACATCGAGTGCTTAGTACAGTGCTCTGCACATGGTATGGGTTCAATAAATACCAATGACTGATTGATCAACACCCGAGATAACTGGAAGATGCACTCAATCCTCAAACTGCCCCAGATTAATGCAAAGATGGGCAATTCCAGTGGTAAACGAAGGCCTTCGAGTCATAGCTGCCCCCAACCCCCAGCAACTTTGAACATAATAATAATAATCCTAATTAATTAGTAATTGCAATAATTGTTAGAGCTTACTATATGCGGAGTGCTGGGATATAGACAATACAATCAGATCAGACACAGTCACTGCACCCTATCCAGCTCCCAGACTAAGGGGGAAGGGGAACAATTCATTGAGAGAAAGCTTGGGATCTACCAACTCTATTTTACTTTACTCTCCCAAGTGCTCAGAACAGTGCTCTGAAAGTAGTAAATACTCAATAAATATGATCGATTGATTGACTGAATCCCCATTTCACAGGTGAGGAAACTGAAGTACAGAGCATTGAAGTGACTTCCCCAAGGTCACCCCGCGGACAAGTGGAGGAGCTCAGATTAGAACCCAGGTTTCCTGATTCCCAGTCCTGTGTTTCATCCACTAAGCAACCCTGCTTCCTGGCAGAAGTTCTGGCAATGATACTATTGATAATGGCCCTGGACTGATAGGTTCAAGTTCACTATGAATCTCAGCCCACAGAAAAACACAGACTATCTTGCAATTGCCAGGGCAGAGGGGATGATGGATAAAGAAATACAAACAAAACCTAAGAGGAAAACTGTAAATTGCCTCAAGGGCAAAGGAGCTGAGGAAGGAACCAGTTGAAAGGGATGCAACAGAAGCTGCCTTATTTCCCTGCTGAGATCTGTGATTCCGATCCTATTGCCCATGGACACCTACGGGAGTTTCATATGTATAAGCAGCCAAGCTCAATGGCCGCCTGTTTTGATCTCGGTTGCACAGTGGAGGAAAATGATGCAGGCACCTGTGGGGATTGCTGGTTTGTGCTTTTCTTTGCCTTTTTAAGGAAGATCCTATTGACACTTTGTGACTAAAGTGAAATGAAATACAGAATCCATCTGACTCTTTCCCACCAGCTTTCTATCTTCTGGTTACTATCCCTTTTGTGCTTGGAATACAGAATCAATAGGGAGGGAAAAAAGAGAGGGGAGAGAAAGATAGGGGGAAGAAGCAGGAAGGAGAGATTGAGATAATGTTTGTGAGGGGAGAGGGGAGAGTTAGCGAGAGAGAAGGGGAGAAAAGTGAAGGAAGAGAGAAAGTGAGAGGAGAAAGGGAGGAAAAAAGAGGTAAAAGGAGGGATGGAGGCAGAGGGGGAGTGTGGAAGAAAGGAAAGAACTCACAGTCTAAAGGGGAGATATGTAATCCCCATTTAACAGGTGAGGAAAATGAGGCTCAGATAAGTTAAGTGACTTACCCAAGCAGGCAAGTGGCAGAGCTGGAATTATAACCCAGGTCCCAATTCCGAAGTCCTGTGTTCTCCACACTAGGCAACATTGCTTCTGGTTTAAATCAGGGAAGTCCCCCTGGAGGATGTGATGTTGGAGGAGAGCTTGAAAGGGGAGAAGGGATGCAGTTTGGTAAAGCTTTTAGAATGATTGTTTCAGGCAGGGTTTCGGGTAGGAGGAAAATGGCGAGCGATGAGTATGAAAGGGAGAATTGGAAGTGAAGGATGAAAGCTTTAGTGGGCAAAAAAGCCCAAGATGGGAGGAGGAGAAGGCAGATAGGAAATGGAATGCAGGGTTGGTGGAGACCTTTGAACCTAATGATCAAGAACTATTTCAGGTGGAAAGCAGAAACTTCACAAAACCCAGGAGCCAAGGAAGAAGGATGCCACTGTTGATCCCACCCCTTTAGCCACTTCCTGCTGTGGTTTCTGAACAAATCTGAACTAGATTGGTCACTGCTTCAAGCTGAACAAATTTCCTAAATTTCTGACCAGTCTTAAGTTCCATTCAATCAGTCACTCATTCAGTATTCCAAGCACTTAGCACAGTGGTTTGCACACAGAAAATGTAAAAAACATCATCCGTTGCAAAGTTTCATGAAGGTGTTAGGTGTTGGAAGCAGCATGGCCTAGTGGAAAAAGCACAGGCCTGGAGTCAGAGGACCTAAGTTCTAATTCCAACTCTACCACTCGTTTGCTGTGCCCTTGGGCAAGTCATTTAATTTTTCATGCCGCAGTTTCCTCATCTTTAAAATAGGGATTCGATATCTATTCTCCCTCCTACTTAGACTGTGAGGCTGAGGGGGGACAAGGACTGTGCCCAACATGATTATCTTTTATCTACAACAGCATTTAGACCAGTGCTTGTCATGTAGTAAGCATTTAACAAAGATCACATTCTTGTTTTGATGTCTAAAAACACAGCAGAGCCTCTAATGAGAAACAGAATATGTCATATTTCAGTTACATCATTCTGAATTCTGAACATACATACAGAATTACAAGCCTTCTGCTTATAAAGCCCCATCCCACACCCAGATGTGTTCATACTTTGCTGTCTCTCTAGTCTGACTGATTGCTCCTCTCTCTTTCTATCACCAGTTTGGCTCCATGAGCACTAGACTGTATCATTAGTTATGACTCGTCAATTGTGGCATAATCATATCAATTCCTGCCCAATGTCTTCTGCCCTCATTTAAATATAAATTCTTCTTCTATTGCCAAGTTATCAAATATGTTTTATTCACCGAGGCTCCTAATAAAAAGTGAACAAGCCCATTCTGCATTTTGCATCAGAGGGGGAAAAAAAAGCTGTGGGTATTTTTTTGCTTTCATTTTCTTCGGTCTTGAACTGCCTTTGAAATCCAGCTAACGTGCATTCTAATGTACAGCTTGGGTGTTTTTGATTAGCAATCTGAACTAATACAGATGGTCAGGGCTGAGTTCAGACGTGGCTGCCTCGAGGTGGGGAAAAATTTGTTACCCCCTACTTCTCTGTATGACATCTTCTTGTGCTCCATGTAAACCCAGTGTTCCATATGATGTAATATCTGAATCTGTTCGAATCCCAAACTCCAGGGGAATCCCAGATGCTTCCCCTTGGTTTCTATCTCCACAGAGTTGTCCTGTGTTTTCGCTGATGGCAAAGTTCACATATGAGTAGGTGTATGGCTGAAAAGGCCAACAGGGGCTATACAATCATGGCCACATTGTGCACATAAAAAGACTGCTCCTTGTTGTGTCATCATCTTTTACTTTTTCAATGCCTCTTTTCCCTCCTTCATCCTCATTCCTTATGAAACTTTTGCTCCAAGAGAGGTGCTCCTTTCTTGATAGCTATCCTGACCTATCCCCAGGAACTGACTCCCAGTTTTCAGTTGGGTTGCATTACCTCCCCCTCGCTTTAGAACAATTGTGTTCTCCCAAATCACTGGCCAAACAGGTTGGGAGCCCTTTCAATTCTGACCACTAGTGAACTGCCTCACTGTCTTTACCACACTCATGGGAAGCCAACCGTGCAGATGGTAAAGTCCACCTTCAATCAATCAATCAACGGTATTTATTGAGCACTTACTATATGCAGAGCACTGTACTAAGCACTTGACGGAGTACAGCTCAATAGACTTGGTAGACAAGGTCCCTGCCACCGAGGATCTTACCATCTACACCAACAGCAATAAAAGTCAGTACTCTCTACTAGAAACATTTCTTGTTTAAATGTTAAAGTCAGTCAATCAATCGCATTTACTGAGCACTTACTGGGTGCAGAGCACTTTACTAAGTGCTTGGGAGAGTACGATATAGAAATAAAGTCACATTCCCTCCCCTTAGCAATCAACTTAAAAGGCATGACCAAACATAAAGGATAATTTACAAATTGCTGTAACCCAAAACATACCAATTCATTCTATTTTGAAATTGCAAAGCAAATTTGGCTGCCCAAGTAGTTCAACCAGACTTTGATAAATTAGATCAATCGACAGTACTTATTGAGCGCCCTCTGGGGGAAGATTACTGTACGAAATGCTTGGGAGGGAAAGTAGAAAGGATTTGGTAGAGATGATCTCTGCCACCAAGGTGTTTCTGATGGCATGGAAGTTTATAACTTACAGAGTCTCTGGTCAAGACAGAATTGAAAGTGTCTTGTCTGGTCCTTTCAGAGTGATGCAAGGCTGTGGAGTAGGTCTACTACAGTTCAACCTCTTTTATAAAACCATACTTAAAGATGTGACAAGAGATGCCTGAATCAGTATGTTTTCAAATCACCAGGGAACTCTTCCAATTCGACATAATAATAATAATAATAATAATAATAATAATAATGGTATTTGTTAGGCAGTTACTATGTGCAAAGCAGTGTTCTAAGCACTGCGGTAGATACGAGGTGATCAGGTTGTCCCACGTGGGATTCACAGTCTTAATCCCCATTTTACAGATGGGTATCTGAGGCCCAGAGAAGTTAAGTGACTTTCCCCAAGTCCCACAGTTGACAAGCGGTGGAGCCAGGATTAGAACCCTTGACCTCTGACTCCCAAGCCCGGGCTCTTTCCACCGAGCCACGCTGCTTCTCTACAGTGAACGTGTTTCGAAGTATTGAGATGCTCCTTCAGGAGCTGCTGTCTGCTGCTGGCTCTGGTCGTGAGGTACTTCCAGAAGAAGGCATGAAGAGGTAAAGCAGCCCTGTAGACTGACAATGTTCCTCAAGAAATCTGTGGTGATTACTCGTCCACAGCTATTAAACCCTACGCACCATTCCGAAGCAGTGTGATCTAGGAGAAAGAGCTGTAAATCTGCCTGCTGTAGAACCTTGGGCAAGCTCTTTAATTCCTCTGTGCCTCAGCTTTCTCATCTATAAAGTGGATAGTAAATCCCTGTTCTCTTTCCTCCTTAGACTTTGAGAACCATGTGGGACAGAGACTGTCTGATGGAATCCCCCCCCCCCCCCCCAGCGCATAGCACATAGTAAATGTTCGACAAATGAAACTATTATTATTATTACAAGCAACATAGCTCCTAGAAATAGTAGTCATAGTAGTAGTTGTAATAGCACTGAAGGAGCACACTTAGGCTGCGATTCACTATGCTGTGCCCCTGAGAATTACAATACAGGGAATTGATACTTTCTGGCCTTCAAAGGGCTTACACTCCAGCAGGGGAGAAACTGGTTCTATCACTAAATTCTATCCTAGAATCCTAGACCGGGCACTATCTGAAGTATACTGAAACACAGAGAAGAAGAAAATTAAATCAAGAAGGTCAGAGGGGATTTTGGAAGACTGACAGACTTTTCACATTCAAGATCGTGAGGAAGAAGCAGGAAAGGCATCTGTAAGAGAAACTTGATTCAAGGCTGATGAATTAGAAATTGGAGAGTTCCAGGAGTATGCTTTAATCTTTCCGAAGAGCCCTGGAAACAGTCTCAGACTAGGCTCAAGGCCTTCAGTTGCAAAAGTGAAAATAACATTGGAAACATTACTCAGCGCTCAATTGAAAGCATAAACCTTTCACCAACAATGCCATCCCCTTCAGACTAAATCACACAAACCAAAGTGGGGCATATAATAAGTGGCAGAACAATTGTTTTCTCCAGAACTGATCAATTCCAAATAGATTATGGACTATGGGAAACAGCCAAGCTTGCAATCTCCTAGGAATAAACACTTTACCCAAGATTTACGGCCCTCTTTAGTTATCTACGGTACTATTGAATCTGTTTCAAAAATCAACCATTTCCCAACAGTTCTCATGGACGAAGTGGCATATTATTGCTATTTAAATTAAATTAGACACCCAGCTCCAGACTTCGGTAATGCAACAAGGGTATGTTATAGTAAATTTTGTGTAAAATGGCCAGTTTTCTTACTGGATGGTCCAATTTTCAGCTGGTCTATCAGTCCTCTATCCAGGAAAGATACAGCATCAGGCACCCCTACATCTTGCATTTTTTCCCTCAAATTTTCAGCCTTTCTCAGCTGCAGCTCCTGCAAACAAGTTCCAAATTTCAGAAGGAAGCAGGGAGGAGGATGAAAAACCTCTGGAGTAAAAGTGGGGCATGAATCAAGAAAGGTTGAATGTTTGGGTGAAATCGGTATGCATATGCCATTCAGAGCCGGGGGCAGGGGTGTTGATTATTGGGAGAGCTACTGCCTGATGCATTTGGGGGGAGTTTCAAGCTGGGGGAACAGCTTGAGCAAGGGGAGAATCTGGAGCCAGGTATAATCAGGTGGTCATCCTAAGGAACAAAGAGAGTTGGTTGGAGAGTAATAGTGTCTGCTTATTGGTGTATTGTACTCTCCCAAGTGCTCAGTACAGTTCTCTGCACATAGTAAGCGCTCAATAAATATAATGGAATAAATAGTAGGTGAAAAGAGCAGCTAGGTACATAGGATGAACTGGGGAAAGCCTCGTTGTCAACTATGAGGAGGTTTAGCTTATACAGAAGGACATGTGGCACTCGTGGAGAGTTTTGAGGCATGGAGAGCTATGTCCGTGGTAATGTTTCCAGATGACTATCCTTGCAGTGGATATAGAATAGATGGGAGAGGCTGGAGGCAGGGAGGACCAGAAAGGAAGCAGATACAATGGTCGAGGCTGCAATATGACCAGATCTTGTACCAGAGTTGTATCTGCTGAGATGGCTAGGAAAGGGCGATCTAAGAGATGTTACACAGGGAGAATTTACAGGATTTGGCAATAGATTGTGAGAATTGTAAAACAACAAGGACTCCAGGATTACCCTGAGGATGCAGTCTCCTTGGGTCAGACAGGATGGTGGTTTTATTTTAGTGGCCTGTCAGTGACCATCCTAGCTATGCAGGGGGTATCACTGATTTTAATCATAATAGTAATTATTAATTATTACGGCATTTATTAAGCACTTTATTCCAAGAACTGTGCTAACTGCTGGGGTAAATACAAGATAACTAGATCAGACACAGTGCCTGTCCCTCATGGGGCTCACAGTCAAAGAGGAAGAGAGAACAGATATAATAATAATAATGTTGATGGCTTTTTATTAAGCGCTTACTATGTGCAAAGCACTGTTTTAAGTGCTGGGGAGGTTACAAGGTGATCATGTTGTCCCAAACGGGGCTCACAGTCTTAATCCCCATTTTACAGATGAGGTAACTGAGGCACAGAGAAGTTGAGTGACTTGCCCAAAGTCACACAGCTGACAAGTGGCAGAGCGGGGATTTGAACCCATGACCTCTGACTCCAAAGCCCGTGCTCTTTCCACTGAGCCACGCCGATCTTCTCTCCATTTTTCAGATGAGAAAACTGAGCCACAGATCACAGAGGAGATCATCGGCAGAGTTAGGATTAGAGCCCTGGTCTCCTGTCTCCCAGGCTTCTATTCTTTCCCCCTAGCCCACAAGGTCTTTGGTCTTATTTTCACACTAACAAAACTGGGTTTGAATGAGTCTGTCAATGCCCTTTTTGTTCTCCTCTCGTCTGTCTCTCCCTGATGACTGGTTCTTTCAATCAATCAATCAATCGCATTTATTGAGCCTTTACTATGTTCAGAACACTGTACTCTTGGGAGAATACACTATAACAGAGTTGGTAGACATTTCCTGTCTTGTCTTATGCTGTCGAGTCATCTCTCTGACCCATAACAACGCCACGGACACATCTCTCCCAGAACGCCCCACCTCCATCTGCAATCATTCTCGTAATGTATCCATACGGTTTTCTTGGTAAAAAAATATGGAAGTGGTTTACCATTGCCTCTCTCCACGCAGTAAAATTGAGTCTCCACTCTCAATTCTCTCTCATGCCGCTGCTGCCCAGCACAGGTGAGTTTTGACACTTATCTTCTCACAAGGTAATGGACAGAGGCAGAAAGAAGACCTAAACCCCAAGTCATCAGTGTTCTTGTTAGCGGCATTTTATGGCTGACAGAAGGTGAGGTTGAATCTATGGAATAAAATAAGATTTAGGGATTATTTGAGGATTTAGTTTATCCATGCTCACTATGCCATTAGCATAGAGAATGGAAAGTGAACTGCATATATGAAGAATAACAGTAATTTCTTTGACTGAATTATGATTAAGTAAAAGGAAAACAGTAGGCTGACTCAAAAGTTTTGCCAGTTGTATTCCACTTTCTGTTACCCTACATCAGACTCTTTAATTTGTGAAGAACGGCACCTGATTGAGAATGTCAAATAAGCGCCTGAGGGTAACGAAAATCAGGGAAGGCTTGGTTTGTGAAGGTCAGGTTGGTAGTGGTAGCTTAAACTGACAAATGGAGACTTGTTTTATTTCAGGAAAACAAGTTGGAAGGATTTGAAAACATTCTCAGGTGGTTGGCTGTGATGCACCAAGGTCATTATTTTATACAAAATGAAATATCTAACTATAAACTTGGCTCAATTTGGCAAAGCACATTGCATTCTGGGACTTCAAGGTACAGACCCCAGTTGTTTGCTTTTATAGTCAGTTTGCTTTTATAAACCACTTGGCCTGAAAACAATCTCATTTTGGAAACATTGCCCAAGGTTGTGAGCTTCTGGGATGTGAAGAGTGGTATTGTTACTGCCAGTGATGGGAAAGTTAACAGCATGGCTCAGTGGAAAGAGAACAGGCTTTGGAGTCAGAGGTCATGGGTTCAAATCCAAGCTCTGCCAATTGTCAGCTGTGTGACTTTGGGCAAGTCACTTAACTTCTCTGTGCCTCAGTTCCCTCATCTGTAAATGGGGATTAAGACTGTGAGCGCCCCGTGGGACAACCTGATCACCTTGTAACCTCCCCAGTGCTTAGAATAGTGCTTTGCACATAGTAAGCGCTTAATAAATAAATGCCATTATTATTATTGTTATTATATTAACAGGGTAAGTTTCACATAATGGTAAATGTAAAAACCTCACATTCAAAGACAACCATAGTTCTGGAAATTTGGGCAATATGTGAAATCAGGCTTGATTCTATAGATCTCTGAATCTTATTAGATTGTAAGGTCAATGCGGACAGAGAATGTGTCACTTGCTTGTTTTATACTTTCCATGCATTTAACTCTCTGCATTGCACACATAGGTATTCAATTAACACTACTATTACTACTACTACTACTACTACATGAAAGATTACTTTGGGATCCATTTGATTACAGTGGTTTGGCACAGCTTTCAGAATGCAGTGTGACTGACACTTACACCAACTGTAACCAAATGGTGAAAAAGTTAAATTCTTAAAAATACCCAGGGAGTTAAGATAAAAGGTGAATCACTTGGGTGCATCCAGGTTACCAAAAAGGGAAAAAATTATCCCTGGTAATCTCAAAATCCTAACTAAATAGCGATGAATAAGCAACAGAATTAGTGAGGTTCAGAAAAGAAGAATGCATCCAAATTCAATGATCTTGCCACAAGTTTTTATGGGCAAGGAACATCTCTGCTAATTCTGTTGTACTCTCCCAAGTGTGCTCTGTGCAAAGTAAGTGCTCAACAAATACCATTGATTGATTGATATCAGACAAGACAACCCAAAACGGAAATCAGAGGCTTCCAGGAGCTTCCAGGCCTTCCCTTTGAACATTCTGGATACCCGAGAGTTGTCACAGAGTTTGGGAAAGAGGGGTATATTTTTCAATCATTCAACTCTAACTCTGTAATGGTAGTCTGTCAGATTTAATCATCATTATCTAAGTACTTTTGAGGGCCCCTAAAACTTTCTCTAAAGTCAAAGGATAATAACTGCCAAGCTTCAAGGCTCTCTTCAAAATAGTGTAGGGTTACCTGATGCCCAGGCCACCACCTCCTATCTTACAACACCCCAGGAGCCAACTGTACCCCACCTTCACACACCCAAGAGCCGGGGAAGGTGGGCATCAGCTGTGTTCCTAACATTCAAATAACTGGCTAAGTTGTGGCAGCTTACGGAGAGAAGAGCCCGGGACTGTCCACTCTAAGTACTTATGAGCAGATATGTTTTTATAGTTGTTTATATTGTTGAACTTTTCATTACATCTCCTCAGGCAGCTAGATTGCAAGCTTCTAGAAGGCATGGATTGTGGCTACTTAATCTATCATACCCTTCTAAACCCTTAATACAGTTCTCTGAACCCAGTAGGTCTTGATAAATTCGGTTGGTTGATTAAGTGAATGATTTGTTCGAGATGGCACAATTTTCACTACTTTCTCTTTTCTCCTGGGTGACGAGAATCTGGATCTATACATATTTCTTCGTATCGATCCCCAGTGTCTAACAAGGTGCGCTGCAAATAGCAGTCGCCTTCGGAGGATGGCAACGGTCAGAATGATGAAGAAAGTGATTATAATAACATTGATGATGCAAAGGGAAAGCGTGACAGTCCAGCAATATAATCAGACCGGCCCAAAACCATCAATAGTTGATCAAAATGGATTTGGCTCCATGTTCAGCTCCTGAAATAATTAAATCTTCAAGATCTCTAGAGAAGTGTCCGTGGTTCGACTGGTTAAGGGTACTTCCCAAGTGCTCAGTACAGTGCTCTGCACACAGTAAGCGCACAATAAATACAATTGAATCAATGAATAAATGTACCCCTGCCAAGCCCATTAAAGTAGAAGGCAAAGGACTGTTTCCTCCCTAGACCAATAATTCACTCAGTTTCCTCAGGCTGAGTCTGGACTAGAGCAGAGTCATATCAATGCCCTTCCTCCAACTCAGGATAGAAGAGATTAAGCTCATGAGGAAAGTTGAGCCTTTTGAGCAAAGGATCCATTTTCATCCTGCAATTGTTATCTTTAAATGACACTTAGGAGGAAGTGTTCACAGACATGTGCATTCAGCAGAGATCAGAACAACTCCTTGTGATGGAAGTATGAGATACTCTGGAAGGCGAGAAATGAAAGGCACTTCTCTCCATGCGTTCACTATCTCCAAACCACGCAAATTCAATTCATCTTCTGCACAGGAGGAGTAATGAGATAAAGATATGTTTTAAGCACCGAACGGTAATATTTTGGCGGTATGCCCATATCAGATGAACTCTGGGCTAGCATTTCTTTTTTCTTATTTTCTCCTCTGGAGTGCAAAAAGCAACGAATCTGCACTTTAAGTTTTATCGACAAAGTGAATCAAATATTAAAATGTGAACTTTTTTTTACAGGTATGCGGTAAATAATTTGGTTCTCTGGCCCTGGAATTAAAGATTTCTGGAACAGCTGAAGGAAATGGCATGTATTATTGGTGTCCCCAAATGGCAATGAAAACTGTGCCTTGCCATACCCCTAAGCAATGGAACAGAAAAGTGTGAGCTTGTTCAAATATTCATCAGATCAATAATGGTTTAATTAAAATATGACATTCAAATCCACTTAAGGGGATGCACGTTACAAGTTTAGAATGTCAGTTAAGATTCGATGGCAAAATGTAAAATAAACTTTGACTGTTCCAAGACATGGTGGGAGGAGAAAATGCTGAAAAAAACTAGTTTAATATGAAATAGCCCAGTTGTAAACCTACATGGCCACATATTACATTGTTAGAGATATAGTTAGGCTAACTGCTTTGCTTTTAAGATAGAGTAGTGTCAATAGCTGCTGCTGGGGCATTGGACTCTATCGAAAGAAATTCTCTTGTCAGACTTCTCTTTCTTTTTTCTTGAAATACAGTAGCACCTCCAGTGTATGTATGAGTTGGGTGTTGGATTAAAAAACTGGATAGAATTAATTTTAGATGGTGCATTACCTGATCCTTTGTTTCTAGGACAACAATGGGGTACTAAGCTCCTCTTGATTGTAAGCTCGTTATGGGCAGGGAATGTGCCCATTTATTGCTATAATTGTACTCTTCCAAGCATTTGGTACACTTCTCTGCACACAGTAAGCATTCAATGAATATGATGGAATGAATGAATGAATACTATGGGTTATCATACTGATATAGACTGGGGTTCGCTGAGTAGTTTGGCCATCATTTTCTTCTCCCTGGTAATGAGGAGTTCAACTTTTTAAAAAGAAAAAAAAACGTTTTCTTTCTTACTTTTTTTCGGAGAACATACAGTAACCTTCAGACTGGTTCACCATAGAAAATGTGGAAACCATCTGTGTTTCATAAATTGATTTAAGATTTGAGAATGCATCTTCTAGGAAGGATTGATCTGGAAGAGACTTGTTAGACTGTTTTGGAAACCTTCTCTTTGCTCTGTTTATTGGAGGATTTCCATAGGTGCAGCAGACATTTTTCAGTAACCAAATAAAAAATGTATGGCAGACAGATGAAAGCATAAAACATTGGATTTGACAAGTCACAGGGTTATTACTTGTACAATGGAAATATTTAGTTTTTTGAATCGCAGCTTTGGGAAGATCGGGAGGTGATGTGGGAGAATAGAAAACAACACCAGGCCTTGCAGTTGGCAAGTGCAGCAGCACCGCAAAAAACAGTCTTTACGTGCACCCAAAGTGGATTGGATTTTCCATCACACAACTGTCTTTTGAGCCGCAGCAACATGCAAGTGTAAGATTTTACTGTCAATGAGACTATCTTCAAAAGAGTATGCACACACACACGCACACAAATGTAAACTGAAATGGTTAAAATTTCAATCAGGTTGGGTGACTTCATAAAATGGAATCTCCGGCATAGTTCTTAACCCAAATGTTAACTAATATGGCAACAGCTGCAGGAGTGACAATTCCCATAATTCTGGTCTCTCCCAGAGCTTAGAAAAACAAAGTTTCCTAGTCTGTCTTCAATAGTCCTATTACTGTGATGTAAACATTGCTGATAAATATCCTCTGTGTGTTTCATGAAAATAATCCTATTACCATAAATCTGACATAACACAGATGTTGAAACACTGCACATGGGAGTACACTTGGTAATCAGCTATATATTTTTAAGTTGCATAAGCTAGCTAGCTCATTTCCAACTCTGCAAAGTCGCAAAAATAGTTTAATGAAGTTAACCTTTACTCACCAAAAATTATTTTACAAAAGCCAACCAGATTTGTGTTACTAGCATTAATTGGGTATAATAACAATAGCATTAAGTACTTACTATGTGCAAAGCACTGTTCTAAGCGCTGGGAAGGTTACAAAGTGATCAGGTTGTCCCCGGGCGGCTCACAGTCTCAATCCCCATTTTACAGATCACGGAACTGAGGCACAGGGAAGTTAAGTGACTTGCCCAAAGTCACACAGCTGACAATTTGCGGAGCCGGGGTTTGAACCTATGACCTCTGACTCCAAAACCCAGGTTCTTTCCACTGAGCCACGCTGATAAATTCATGCTTAACTCTGATCCGTAAGTACCTTGCTTTTGTTTTCAGGACCAAAAAAGAATCTTCCTTCTAGAGAGTAGCATTATGCTGACTAGATATTTAGCTTTTATTTCTCTGAACAGGGTTGGAAAGCAATTCAGATTTGAAGTATTCACATGTTTGAATTATCCAGATCACGTGTCCAAATTAATGAATGAATTAGTGGGCTGAGAAATCTTCACTGCATGTTTGAACTGGACAGCTAGGTTTTTCATGAATGTGTTTCTCACTCAGTTCATCCATTAGTTTGGGATGTGGGACATGGTGCCAATGACTCCCACGTATTCCTCTTTGGGAACATCCTAATCTAATCATGCAGAGTCAATATAGGTCAGGGAGTAATTTTGTATAAACTGTATTGGCATTTCCAGCTGCTTCTATGAATCTTGCTTGAGCAATGAAGATTTAATGGCGAGAATAAAATCCTGAAAAATCTAGAAAGTCCTAGATCTCTTCAGACACCTGCGGCAGATTTAGAAGATAATGGGAATCATTTACTTGTGGTCAGAGATGCCCAAAATAATGCTTAGAATCAATCGATCAATGGTATTACTGGGGAAGCAGTGTGGCTCAGTGGAAAGAGCCTGGGCTTTGGACTCAGAGGTCATGGGCTCAAATTCCGGCTCCACCAACTGTCAGCTGTGTGACTTTGGGCAAATCACTTAACTTCTCTGTACCTCAGTTACCTCATCTGTAAAATGGGGATTAAAACTGTGAGCCCCCCGTGGGTCAACCTGATCACCTTGTAACCTCCCCAGCGTTTATAACACTGCTTTGCACATAGTAAGTGCTTAATACCTTTATTATTATTATTATTATAAATATTATTATTATTGAGCGCTTACTCTATGTAGAGCACTGTACTAAGCATTTGAGAGAGTACAATATAAGACTATAAAAGAGATGGTAGACACATTTCCTACCCACAATGAGCTTACAGTCTAGAAGGGTTGACATTTAATATAAATAAATGTCAGTTCCTTTTCAATCTTTTCTGTGCAGCCATGTTCTAAAATGTAGGAAGGAATCTGGAAACTGGTGTCAAGGAACAAACGTCATGAAATGTCCTTGAATCACTCATGTAGGAGATCATCAAACTGGGTAGAACTAAATTAGAATCATGACCCACAATGATCCATGGTAACAGAAGGGCTTCAAGATATGAGCCATTGTAGCCTAAGGAGGGAAGAGCAATGATTTCATTTACGAGAAGATGGGTGTGGAACTCAACGTGGGATCAATGGTGACTAAACTAGGCCCACTGTGTACTTGGAAGGGGCTAATGATGCTTGCTGTGGCCCCATGAAGCTCAGACTAAGACTGATAGCTTTAAATTGAAGCATAAGGGATTGAGGTTGGATTATGGGAGAGCTTTAACAATGGCTGTTATGAATGGAAAAGTGTGATGGAAATAAGTATAGTCATGGCAAAGATTTCTTGAAGTGTTTTTCAAAATAGGACAGTCACTCTTTGCCCCAAGGTGTTTTAAGTAAGGTCTGGCTGCAGAAGGATAGTACAATGGCATCTAGGAGTCCTATTCAGCAACTCAATTCCTACTCCTCTCCCTCTTATTTTTCAGTGGATGTTTGTGTATTTGTCCTGAGGGGAATTTGGGCCAGAAAGAGTATGGGGATAATGGAACCACAGATTGAAGGAAGGAATCATTCCATTCATTTTCTGGCTATCTGACTATTTCATTTAATTATCCTAGCCCATTCTTGTTCCTTGCTACTGCTCTAAATGAATTGTTTTTATTTATAATACACCTTTAACATGCTTAGCAGTTCAGGATGAACAGCAAATGCTTTTGAGCCAATTAGTTAGCAAAATACTGACAAAATGGACCATATTACTCTGAGACTGTGTCTCT
The DNA here is from genome assembly GCF_015852505.1 of Tachyglossus aculeatus. Taxonomy (NCBI): domain Eukaryota; kingdom Metazoa; phylum Chordata; class Mammalia; order Monotremata; family Tachyglossidae; genus Tachyglossus; species Tachyglossus aculeatus. Next base: position 10,347,822 of record NC_052079.1, on the reverse strand, counting down.
GGTGCCAGGCTGGGCAATGTGCTGTTTGAGGAAAAAAAAACCCAGTCAAGCCAATTCCATACACAACTCGGGAAGTAATAGAAATATAATACATTTTTTTTCTCTAGAGGGTTTTATTTGCTTAGAAAATTGTGCTATTCTCTGAATGCCTGCCCCCTTAATTCTGTTACAGTTAACTTAAATTATACAATCTTATATCGCAAGTTTCCGTAGCTTGTGCTAACAAAAATAAATGAAAGCAGGGATTTCAATAACATTTTGCAAACAATTCTGTTATAGCTTGTCAAATATGCACAAGATTTGAGCTCTAAATCCTTTCATGTACGTGTCATTGCCGTGAACATCAGTGAATGGGGAGTGTGGACTTCTGACAACAATCCACTCAAAAAAGGATCCATTGATGGTAGAGGAAGGGGCTTTTAACTGTTTCTGCAGCACTGAAATGTTCTTCCCTTCTGCAAAAGAGTTCTTGTCTGGACCACACAGGTAACACTAAGGACTAGTCTCACCAAATATCTAACATCCAATAATATTTTTAAGAAAATATGTTTGGGGGCATAATTTATCTAGCAGTTTCTGCTTCTACTACTGTGCTTTGCAGTGATTCAAACATCTTTCCCTTACAAGGCAGGAGAGGCCCGGTTTCAGAGAGAGGAAGGAAGTCCCAGCAAATGTCACTTGTTTGGTAGCTAATTACAGAAATAAAACATTTTTAGAATTGTAGAACCACCAAGGTTCTAATTCCACACTCCCCCAGCCTAGAAGTGGATCTATTAATGGGTAAATGGGCTCCAAGACCTCTGAACTTGAGGGGCTCCAACTGACCAAAAAGAAAAAAAAAAGACCCTGAAAACTGGTTGCATGTAGAAATCGGCTTTAAAGCATTAAATCAGTTCGTCCCCACCTTCTATCTTACCTCGCTAATTTTGCTCTACAGCCCAGCCTGCACACTTTGCTCTTCTAATGCCACCCTACTCACTGTACCTTGATCTCACCTATCTAGCTGTTGAACCCTCACTCCGATCCTCCCTCTGGCCTGGAACTCATTTATTGAGCCCTTACTGTATGGAGAACACTCTACTAAGTTCTTGGGGAGTACAATATAAGAGAGTTGCTAGATACATTCACTGCTCACAGGCAGCTTACAACCTAGAGGGGAAGATGGACATTAAATATAGTAACTACTTTGTATCAGTTTTTTTTTTCTTTTCAGTTGGGCTTAACTAACTTGGGCAGACAGATCAGGAATAAACCATCAACTATCTCTATTACATATTCCATTATTTTTATCCTTCTTTGACACTTTTCTGTGTTTATTCAATTTTATAGTCAGTTATTTATTTTGATTGCATTATTGGTAAATGGTTTTATTTTCTGCCTCCCCCATTAGTGGCTCAGAAGCAGCATGGCTCAGTGGAAAGAGCACGGGCTTTGGAGTCAGAGGCCATGGGTTCAAATCCAAGCTCTGCCAATTGTCAGCTGCGTGACTTTGGGCAAGTCACTTAACTTCTCTGTGCCTCAGTTACCTCATCTGGAAAATGGGGATTAAGATTGTGAGCCCCAAGTGGGACAACCTTATCATCTTGTAACCTCCCCAGTTCTTAGAACAGTGCTTTGCACATAGTAAGCACTTAATAAATGACATTATTATTATTATTATTATTATTATTATTACTATTATTAGTGTATAAGCTTGCTGTAGGCAGGGGATGTGTCACTTCTTTGCTTCATTCTTCCCAGGTGCCATACTGTTGCTGCTATTTTAGAAAGGGGATATGGGGAGAGAGGAGAGAAAAAGGAGGGTGACAGTTTGGATGCTAAAGCTAATGAGGAAGAGTCAATGCTGATTATAACTACGCCAAAAATATATTTTCTATACTTCACTCATTATGTCCCTGATTTTTCCATTCAATAAGTGTTTGCACAGTAAACTTGACAGATGCAAAAAGAGAAAAAAAGAAAAGATAGAAATTTGGTGTCTTAGAACAGAGTGATGTGTTTCAGCCAAAATCAAAGGTAAGCATCTTATAAATATTCATCTCCTCTACAGCTTGGTGATGGACTTGCCCAGACTAACACATGTGTATGTTTTTCGGGTGTGTGTCTGTGTGCCTGTGTGTGTATCTTTACGCGGTTGTGAGCCACAGTACATTTGCACAAATGTTTGCGATATTTTCTACGTCAGTCCTAAGGTGATATAATGAGACTGCAGTTTAGAGTTTGAGATGAGAAGCAGTTCATAGCAGATAAAAAAGCTTAAGTATAATGCTGAATAACTGCTGTGACAAACTATACAGTGTTTAAGAACTTGTTCTTCAGTGACACAAACATTAATGTCAGCATTATCATCTTCAAATATAAAGGTCAACCCTTTCTCTCTCTCTCTCTGTATATATATATATATATATATATATATATACACATATACATATGTATATATATTTGTCATTTGAAGGATGAACAAATGCACTGAAAGAATATAGTACACAAATTAAATGAGAAGGGTTGTATTGAAATTTTCAAATTAATTAATAATAAAACCTCCACAGATGCTTTCCTAATGGGTACACTGCTCTGAAGATATATCTTATATTAACCAAAACAAAATATGTCAATTTCCAAAATGACAAATAGAAATAAACTTCCATCCATAATATCTAATGGAAATTTGTTTTGATAAAGGACAATTGAACTGAATCATTAATATAAGCAAGAGCAATAAGAATAATTCTCAATTATAAGTAAAAAAAAAATCATGGGGTGAATTGTGGTCTAATTCAAAGGGTACTGTTTTAGGGATCAGGAGATCTTGGTTCTAGCATCTGCTACTCGTCTGCTAAGTGACCTGTGCAAGCTATTTAAACTCTCTGAGCTTTGGTCTCTCATCTATAAAATGGGATGCTAATCCTTACCTCACAGGGTCGTTGTCAGGAGAAGATGAAATCATCGATGTGAAAGCTTTTGGAAAAATAAAAGCTGTATAAAAATTAAAGATGCAATTGTGTTTTCTAAATAACAGTAACCGAGAATCATGGTCGGAAGAGAACAGGACTAGTTTTCCTGTCCACTGCATGAGGGACAATGTAAAGGTCTCAGGATTTTTTGATAAGAGAATCAAAACCAGTAGAGCAAGTCTTGTCAAGTGTAGGGAGAAACTAAAGAAACAAATTCAATTAAGTTGTTGATTGGCTCTTGAAACAGCTAAGACCTTGATGAACGTTGACATCTGTGGAGTAATAAGTATTATATCTGGAAAAATAACTGGAGCTCTACTCTATCTTGTTTTAAAATGCCCAGAGAAGACTAAAGAGGCTTGGGAAGGACTGCATTTAGTTACAAGGTCCTGGACCTGAAAGTGAGTTTCTTACCAGTTTCTCAGCATTATTCAATACATTGAATATATTCCCTCAATATAAAGCCAGAATCACTGAAGTAAGAGGGCTATCTGACTCAGAAAGCATCATATATCACAGAAGTTCTATAAGGCAGCTCCCAGCCAAGTGGCTGTTATTCCTAGTTTAGTCTGGTGAGATAGGATTTTATGGCTGGCTCCCAAAATGAATGGCCAAAGTTCATCATAGAATGGCCATAGAACATCAAATCACTTCAGCCTTAATGTAAAAGTCAGAGTGACCATTCATATCCATAAGCGAGCAGAGTAAATGGGATTTTCCCATTGATTGGAGAATGGAATTCTTATTATTATGAACTGCTTCCCATCAAAGCTGTGTCTTAATGGAATAGCCATGATGGGTCATAGGCTTTGGCTATTTCACTGTGTTTCACCTGCCCAGTTTCATATCCCTGTAAAAATGGATAGTCCCTCAGAAGCCCCCAGTCTTGATGGATGTTTGACTGCAGATCTGGTGCGGCTAATGAGAAGATGGTGAACACTCATGCACCCGCTATCGAGATTTATGAACCATTAACAAAGTGCAGGAAGCAAAACCAAGCAGAGTTAGTGGACCAATCCCTCTAGCTTCCCTTAAGTGAAACAGAATTAGGCAATGAGCAAAAACCTTTTCTAGAAACCTTGGCAAGCTCTGACAAGGGTTTCTGAATCCCCCAGAGTTTTGGGGGTTTTTTGTCTTTAGCTCCAGCCCATCCTTCACTGATAAACTAGAGAGGCATGAGGAAACAGACTTCAGAGTCCCTCTTCCATGGGTGTAGTCTAAGATAGGCAGGCCATTTTCCCAAATGGGGCTCAGGAGTAGGAGAAGGGAGTTTCCCTGCTCTGTCTCTCCTTTTAATCTCTCTTTCAAGCACCCGCTGCTGCTAGGAATTACTTGCCAGACTGTGTCTGCTCATTCTCCTGCCCTCTCTGTATTGCCCCAGCGCCTTAGTTAAACCGATTATTATTAATAATTCTGGAATTTGTTTAGTGATCACCACGTGCCAGGATAATAAGCTCAACCAAAATGGGCATTATTCATGGAAGACTTCCTGGAGGAGGTGGAATTCCAGAAGGGATTTGAAAATCTGTGACTCGGAGGATTTGAAGTGGACGGGGTTTCCAGAAAGAGCATCATTGTGTTCAAGGGGTAGGAAGAAGAGGTGCTTGGAAATCTGAGACAAGCAAAGAGTGATGTGGGTATGAAGGGTACCAAGAGGCTTGAAGCCAGTGATAAGGGAGGCCTACCTTGAAAATAAATAAATTTCAAGGTAGAAATAAATAGGCTTTTGAGGTTTAGAAGGAGTGGAGAGATGTGTCTAGTAAGACTTTGAAGGAAGATGATTCAGCAGCAGGGGGTATAAGAGATTAAAGTGCGGTTAGCCTGGTAGTTAGGAGACCGGTAATAAAAAACAAAACAAAAACCTAGCTAAAGAAATTGGTGAAAGCAAAAGAAAGGGTGAGATGAAACGATTGGCAAGAATTTGTGACATCATATTCTACTGCGCCAAAAACTAGGATTTGGGCTGGAAACATTTCAAAGTTTGAAGTGCAAGAACATATTTGATGAACTGTATAAACTTTATAATGAATAAATTAAGGGTGTCAATAACTTGGTGCCAGCTGGAAGAAAGATTATAAACCTGCATCAAGCTATGCAGAGGTGGAATTAGCTCAAAATGCATAGAGAGCATCCTTCTTGGATCTGGATCTTGAGAAGTAGTGTGGCTCAGTGGCAAGAGCCTGGGCTTGGGAGTCAGAGGTCCTGCGTTCGAATCCCGGCTCCACCGCTTGTCAGCTGTGTGACTTTGGGCAAGTCACTTCACTTCTCTGTGCCTCAATTCCCTCATCTGTAAAATGGGAATTAAGACTGTGAGCTCCACGCAAGACAACCTGATCACCTTGTATCCTCCCCAGAGCTTAGAACAGTGCTTCGCACATAGTAAGTGCTTAACAAATGAAAACATTATTATTATTATCTGGATCTGATCTGAGAGTTTTGAAGATCTAGATTCTAATCCAAGGCTCTGTCACTTATCTGCTGCGTGACCTTGGATAAATCACTTAACTTCTCTGTGCCTCAATTTCCTCATCTGTAAATTGGGGGGTTAAAATTTGTCTCTTCTGCCCTCTCCCCAGCCTTAGACTTGGAATCTCACATGGGGTAGAGACTGTTTCTGACTTGATTATCTCATCTATCCAAGCACTTAGAAGAATACTTGACATTAAGTAAGCATCTAACAAATACCATCATTATTGTTATTTTACTGCATGGACCCAGCATCCTCCATGGAGTTAAGCATCCTCTAAGGTAGATCCAGGAATCTTCAAATGGATATAAACAGCCCTGACTGTCCCCATCCAGGAAGATGGGTCCTGGGTCCATTTCATCATTTCATCAGTCCTCAAAGAAATCCAAAGTGATGTCAAGCTGAAAGCAGCCATTCAGGTCCAAAAAGCCCTGCACAATTTTTTGCCATTTCTTATACTGCCTGAATTTTCTCTCACACATTTTCTCTTGATGGCTTGCACTACTGTATTTAAAATGAGACTTTTTCCCCTTTGAAATGTTAACCGTCAATGTATTATTCATAACATTTTTTTCTGAATTAATAATTCATTGGCTACCAAAAAGCTGAAATTCTAAATGCTGCATAGAAGTAGATGATCAGACAAGAAGGCAGTTTTCTTACCTATAGAGCCATAATTATATCCCAGCTCCTGTAACTAACCGATGCTGATGATTCAAAAGGAAAACTAATATAGGCACCAGTGTTTGCTTTAGAAAGAAATACTTTGCTATCAATGAATTATGCAATCCTCCATTTATCAGTAGTTTCATAAACAGAAAACATTAACAACAGTAAGTAAATTTTATAATGTAACTTTAATAACAGTAAACTCAGTGTGGAAATATCCATCAACAACAATAGCAGAGCCTATAGTCCTGATTTGCTCTCAATTTCCTCATTGTAGGGTAGAGTACTTATGTAGGGAAATTCAATAGGCTAAAAGGGCAAAAGTTCAAATAACTAATTAGTAGGAGATAGAGGCATATTCATATAAGCATCAGACTTATGGATAATAGTAATAATAATTGTGGTATTTGTTAAGCACTGTGCCAGGCACTGTACTAAGTGCTGGAGTGGATACAAGCAAATCGGGTTGGACACCATCCCTGTCCCACATGGGACTCACTGTGTTAATCCCCGTTTTAAAGATGAGGTAACTGAGGCACAGAGAAGTTAAGTGATTGGCCCAAGGCCACACAGCAGACAAGTGGCAGAGTCAGAATCAGAACTCATGACCTCTGACTCCAGGCCCGTGCTTTATCCACTACGCTAGTAGAGTTATGTTTGAAACCAAAAAACAGCCCTGGCTCTCTCTTCTCTCTCTACCTCTCTCTCTCCGTATATAAACATATAAATGTTTATTTATCAATGTCTATGTTAATATTCAATATTAAATACCCAGGAAGACTAGAATAAACAGGACAATTTAATTTTGAATGCAATTCCTTCATCTTTTGAAAAGTTACATGAGCCATACATTTTAAGTGAACTTTAAAAAGGATTTTATAGTCTTTGGTCTCACTTCTTTTTGAAGCCTCAAAGTTTAGAAAATTGAAAATACAAATATCATACTTTGGAAGAGTTATCTCTGGAACATCATATATGCTCTACCATTATTTTATAATGCTATGACTAAAGATATGCAAATTGAATAGGTAAGGAAACGCATTTTCAGCAGAAATATATTTAATGTAGTTTATGTAAAATGCACTTATTTTGGAATGCCTAAGGAGAAATAAAGAAGCATATTCACAACAATATGCTAATGTTTACAATGCGTGAAAATGCTTTTAGCATATTATATTTAAATTGGGTTTCCATGAAAACAGTAACAGAGGGTGTCACCACCATCACCACAAAACCTACTGAATTGGCGAATAGAACTGAGTTTTACAGCTATTTCTTTGCTCTCCATCTGAATTTCCCTAATGAAAACAGAAAACCAAATTTGAAATCGCAATCTATCAGTTGCCTAAAGGTAGTCTATGATGTAGAACTTTACCCATGCCCTCTTTTTCCCTGTAGTTTCCAACACTGATTGTTGCCTTCCATCCCTTCAATCCATCATCCTCCTCCCAACATTAGGTGAGAGTCTCCTGAGTGGGAAATTCTGGTCTCTTCCTAGACAGACTGTTGGATCAGGGGCTTCGTCTCAGGCCAAACTCCCAAACTCCCCTGAACAAAGTCTTCAGCTTCTGTACAATTTATGCAGCCTTGCAGGAGCCTAGGCAAAGGACTGGACTGTTAAGAAGAGGCCATTGCTTGGACCAAGGCAACAAGAGGTTAAGAAGTAATCAGTCAATCAGTGATATTTATTGAGCGCCTACTGAGTGCAAAGTACTGTATCCTGTGAACTCCTTGAGTGACCAGGATTTTTTTTTAATGGCATTTGTTAAAGGCTTACTATGTGTCAGGCACTTTACTAATTGTACTAATAAAAGATAGTTTGGATGCAGTCCATGCCCCACATGGGGCTCACAATATTAATCCTCACTTTTACAGATGAGATAATGGAGGAACAGAGAGATGAAGCGACTTGTCCAAGGTCACACAGCAGACAAGTGGTGGAGCCAGGATTAGAACTCCAGTCCTTCTGACTTCTAGGATGGTGCTGGATCCACTAAGCAATGCTGCTTCTCATTGAATCAGACCTGACTATCTTGTAAGTACAGCAGCAGCAAGGCACAAACTCCACAGCCTAGTGAAAAGAGCCCAGGCCATGAGAGTCAGAGTTCCTGGGTTCTAATCCCAGCTCTGCTCCTTGTCTGCTGAGTGACCTTGGGCAAGTCACTTAACTTCTCTATGCCTCATTTATTTTATTTGTAAAATGGAATTTAGATCTATGTTCTCCATCCCTCTTAGATTCTGAACCTCATGTAGGACAGTGACTTTGTCTCATTGGCACATACTGCTTCGACCCCAGTGGCTAGTACAGTGCTTTTTTTATAGCATTTATTAAGTGCTTACTATGTGCAAAGCACTGTTCTAAGCGCTGGATAATAGTGGCATTTATTAAGTGCTTACTAGGTGCAAAGCACTGTTCTAAGCGCTGGGGAGCTTACAAGGTGATCAGGTTGTCCCACGTGGGGCTCACAGTCTTAATCCCCATTTTACAGGTGAGGGAACTGAGGAACAGAGAAGTTAAGTGACTTGCCCTAAGTCACACAGCTGACAAGTGCTGGAGCCAGGATTTGAACCGATGCCCTCTGACTCCAAAGCCCAGGCTCTTTCCACTGAGCCACGCTGCTCTGCTTGGTATATAATAAGAGTTTAACACATATCGTTATTATTAAGGAGTTTACCATCTAATTGGAGAGGCTGGCAAACCAAAATGACTTGCAAGGAGTGGGAATCGGAATATTTGCATCTTTGCACAAGGCTAGGTACACATATGACCCTGCCCACTTCGCTTATGCCACTTAAATCTGCCACTATACTAAGTGCCCAGATTCTTCCCTGTGTACAGGGGGCAGAAGGAGGCACCGTTTGTCCATCTGGGTTAGCTTTCTAACTGGGCTGCAAAGGATAGGTGAAATTGTATGGGTGAATGATGAATTTCAATTTTCTACACCTCACTAAGTCTGGCTTGGGGATAGAGTGAAATTTGCAAAGCTAAAAATGCCTTTATGGTCATTCTATTTTCAGACCACGTTAACAACCTTGTTTTTTTTCTACTTATTTCCCCTGTGATGCAATTTGATTATTAAGAATTTATATTGTATCTGCAAGATGCTTTCAATCATTTCTATTACCTATTCTTCCTATACAGTGAAATAGGTTGGAGCTATTTAATTTTACAGATAAGGAGACAGGCACAGAGAAGTTAATGATTTCTCACGCTTTACCTTTTTTTAAAAAAATTCTTCACCATGTCCTAGAATATGATAGAAAACAGACATACTCACTTGCCAACAGAAGATCTCGAGGACTCTCGACTATGGTCTAAGAACTGAGTCTACGTGAGTCGTTTCCAAACCGTATTGTTGAGCTAAAAAACATGTACTTTCCCCTCTTCACTATCATTCTACAGAAAGGTAACACATTTTTAAACTGTAAAGAAGTTTGGGGGAATTCATTGGTACTGAACTAGCTCAATTTCTTCTTATTGATATCATAATATAAAGGAATTGAAAAGCTAACTCTTTTATGGTACAGCCTGCTTTTTTTAATGCAGGGGTTGCCTACTTGCAAGAATGTGAAACCTTCTGCTATATTAATGGCTGTGGCTGATTACAAGCCATGTTTCCGAAAGGTGTGCTACCAAAGAGATTGTGTTGTAAGCTCAACATTCTTCACTACCCTAGTAAGTTTCTAGCCACAATGTCTAAGGAGAATGTGTAGAACTGAGCAAACAAGAGACATCTCGAAGGAGTTGGTGCTAATTTAGTTTGAAAATGCTTGCTGACAGTAAGACCTGCATTATCAAGTGAAGAAATGATTCCATTCTCTAGCATTGGCTTTCTGGCAAATATCTAATGGCTATATGTCTTCTCTGAGGGAAGGCTAGACTGTTCTGGTCACCCTGTGAATGAATATTTTACTCTTTGAAATTCCTGAACCTGCAGCCAAGTCATATCCTAGCAGGTCAATTTTTAATGCATCTTCTCTAAGGGGAGAAAGCAGATCAAGTGACATAAACTGGGTTGAGATGTGCAATCCAGAGTCTCAGAGCTAAAACCTTTCGCCAAGGTTTCACCAACCTTTCTCAGGACCAAGGGCCTCAACCGTCTTTTCCAATGGGAGAGTTTATCAGACACAGAAAGAAGGTCTCTGTGCCAGCAGCTAGAGAGAATAAGATCTCACTATAGAAGATGATAATAGGGAATTTCCTGTGGTAGTCTCAGGGCTTCATCTGGAAGATCGATGCAGGAATCTGAACAGAATATATCCTCCTCTTCCTGCTTAGGTTGAGAGCCCCATATGGGACCTGGCTATCTTGAATCTATCCCAGTGTTTAGTGCAGTGCTTGGCACATAGTAAGTTCTTAACAGAAACCATGATTATAATTAGTATTATATATATATTATATACTACTACAACTACTACTACTAATAATAAAACAGGAGATGCATGCTCTGATTTGGGAGTTCTGTCATTCTTGGTGGTCTACCAGTAATTTGTTTTTAATGATACTTGTTAAGTGCTTACTATATGTCAAGCACTGTACTAAGCACTGGGGTAGATACAAGATAATCAGGTTGGACTCTCCAAGCCACATGGGAAGCAGCATGGCTCAGTGGAAAGAGCATGGGCTTGGCAATCAGAGGTCATGGGTTCAAACCCCGGCTCCACCAATTGTCAGCTGTGTGACTTTGGGCAAGTCATTTAACTTCTCTGTGCCTCAGTTACTTCATCTGTAAAATGGGGATTAAGACTGTGAGCCCCACCTGGGACAACCTGATTATCTTGTATCCTCCCCAGCACTTAGAACAGTGCTTTGCACATAGCACTTAACAAATGCCATTATTATTATTATTAAGTCTAAATCAGAGGGAGGAGAGTTCAATCTCCATTTTATTTGGTGGCAGCAAATAGGAGAGAGTTTGCTTCCTCCATGCAAAAGCTTTGTCAAGATTAGGACACTAAGAGACCCCAGAAAATGAAGGCAGAGGCAGGCCCCCTTTGGGGCAAGTGAAGCAAAGCAGAAATGATCTAACTTTACATGCACACAACATGGAGTGGAGAGCCTTGGGCACATTGATCTTTTCAATATCAGCCACTCAGCTGGATAGGATTTCCCACCAATGTCATCTCTGAAAATAGAGGGTAGCAATTAATAGGAATAATAACCACTAATATTGATATTATTATTACAAGTGCCATCCATATCAAAATATTGATATAGAGAATATGAATGGAAGACTATGGGCCAACAATCCTTAAGTGCTTAGTCAGTACTTTGCAGATAGTAAGCGCTAAATAAATATGATTGAATGAATGAATATAGCGATTCAGGCTCATTTTTAAGAAAATCAGCATGCTCATCAGAGACTGGAAATAATCCTTTAGTTTTATATCTCCATCCCACTGGAGACTAAATCCTGGACCATATAGCCTTATACCCCCTAATAGTTCCATCACTAAGATTCATTTGACTAAAATTATAAATGTTCTCTCCTTTTCCTTCTTTTTTTCCCCTTTGGTCTTCCTTATGCCTTCTTGAAAACATGAGAAATCATCAGGAAATCATTTAATTACAAGGAAGGAAACCAAATTCTTAAATAATAATAATAGCAAAGGCTATTTAAGCCTCCTCTCATAATAGAGAATCTTTTTTTTAAGTCCCCAAAGCAAAATTAGTACCATCTAGTACGTGTGGGGTGGGAAAAAGGCTAATTCAAAGTGAATTAATCTGCAGTTCATTAACAACCACTAATGTTGCTTTTGGGAGTGAAGGAAATTAGCAGGATTATAATTGCGAGCAACAAGTGACTTCATAAACATTCAATTGCTTGTCAAGGATGTCCGATATCCTCTTCAATGTCCACAGATCATAAATCGGATTTTTCTATTCTACCCCAGAGTGGGAGTCTAATATAACACCGTGCCTCTGAAAAGATAGGCCAGTGACCAGAGCAAATTCCTAGATGCCAGCCAAACTGTTGAATTGTAATATGAAGTGAGTGAAAGTACAAAATAACCCAGTCTCTTTCATCTCCTTCTTTTACTAAGCTCTTTTCACTTAAACTGGTGTTAGGGGTACGCTCAACTCACTGAGTGGAAAGAGTGCGAGGCAGCCAAACTGTGCATTCCGAGCACCGCAGAGGAAATAGAAGGAGCAAGATAATGTTCCAGTTTCCATCTTTCTGTATGTGAGGACGTTGGGGGTTGGAGCACAGGGCTATGTGGAATTTCTGGATCCTCTGAATCACTTTCTCCTCTCCTGGAAAATGGAGTTCTGATATTGGCTCCTATGGGGGCTTGTTAGGTTCCCAAGCAGACACACTGCAACAGCCCTGAATAACAAGCAAGTTGGGCAGACAGAAATTATTGGGATGCCTGCGGTGGCTACAGTCAGTCTCTTCTAGCAGGGTCACTTTATGGGAGACAATAAAGAGCATGAAAAGGATTTAGGAGAGGCACTCTGCTTAGAAACTGACAGATTCTTTTATGATGGAAGAATTTCCACACCCATAAAACAGAACTCGTCCAAGCCTTTTCCTAAGCAACGTTCTGGGTTTTATTTATGTAACCAGCCTCGCTGCAAGTTTCATGAATGCAAAAATCCAAAGATCCTCCAGTGGCTTAAACAAAGCCTGGGAAAGAAATTGTTTCCACCTTTACCATTTGCCTTGTTTCTAAATGTGATTTGCTCAATCTGCTTTGTTTCCATCGTGTGTCATTGAAAGCCTGCATCAGTAATTCAGTCATTTGCAGGTTGACAGGTGAGACATAAGCACCTCCTTCAGCCCCCCGCCCCCCACTCATAGTTTAAAGAAACCCTAGTCCATTGTATTTAGATTAATGAGCACTGGGTCTCCCCTAAATGTGCTCTTGACAAGACTTTCAACCAACAGTAAACATGAAATAGCCTGCTTGTAACAAATAAAGCAGGATAAATTAAAAGAAAACAGATACAGAGCTGCATCTGTCAACAACTTCCTTTTAATTAACTGACCCTGAGAAAATGTTAACCTTTTCAAAATCTACTCTTTGTCATTTTCATATTTGCACTTAATTAATTTTGGTTTTGAGACAGTGTAAATAAGGAAATAGGTTCAAACTCACCACATCTTGAACTCGCCGCTGATTTGTTGAGTATGCCCTTTCAGTTCTCCTACAGTGTGGGGACTTCCTTTTCAACCAACTCTATATTATGGAAAATTACACTGTTATGGCATGATTCAAACATAAAAATATTTACAACTAGAGGGGTCAAACTAATTGATTACACAGATACACATGAATACTGAGGAGGGTGTAAATAAGTTCATAAATGCTAGAATATATGTTGTATTATATTTATATAATTGTTTCATATAAAACACATTTAGGGGCAACCCAATGCTCATAAATCTAGACCCACCGGGCTATGGCAACTTTAATCTCTATGTGTGTTTGTGTATTTGTGTATGTCACTTCTGTCAGCCTGCTATTGTACAACTGTAATACGAATAATAGGATTTATTTAACACACTAAATACCAAGCAGTGGGGTAGGTACAAGATAATTAGATCTGAGACAGTTCATGTCCCTCATTAAATTCACAATCTAAGAGGTATGGAGAGCAGTTATCTTATTCACATTTTGTAGATGGGGAAACCAAGGCCCAAGAAATTAGGTGATTTCCCCAAGGTCACACAACAGGCTAAGGAAGAGAAGGACTAGACTAGAACCCTGGCTTCCTCACTCCAAGTCCCCTGTTCTTTCCAAGCTTCTCCCAAAGACTTTCAATCATGCTCCCAGCCTGTTAAGTTGAAACAGCGTTCCCAAAAGATCAGAAGCATATTCTGATATAGCATCCTTTGGCGTGGAGGTAGAGAATAGGTTGAATGGTCTGATCCTACCCTACCCATATGCGCTACTCTGAGAGTGATGAAGAAAGGGTCATTTCGGACACCTTTGTCTTTGTTTCCCTACCATTAAAAAAATAGATATTTTATCTCCATTAATACAGTGCCTGTTGAAATGTGTTTTCCAGGCTACAGAAAGCACCTGGTTTGGTACAAGTGTGCCATTATCCCTCTGTTAAAAATTAGCCATAAAGCAACCAACCCTTAAATTGAAGGATTTTTTTTAAAGTTAATTGTAGTGTCAGGTGGAAAAATGTAAGCGGATCTGATCACCCAGGAATGGAAATAGCATGTGTTTCTACCAGGCAATCATAAAACAATCAAAATCCTTTAAAGTTGTTTTCTGTTGCAACTTCAACCTTGGCCTTGAAGACAGTGAGCTGACCTTAAAATAACAAAATCATCTAAATGTTCCTGTTAACTTTATAGACCAGTTAAAAGAGTGTATTGCTTTGTTAAATGTTCTAATTATACATACACACATAATTGGAATATAACATTTCCAGATTGCTTTCACAAGGATAATCACTTTCACTCTTTAGCTATTTATCAGCAATTACGTTGTATACAACAGAGAGGAATGAAAGAGACAGACAGACAATCATACAAAAGTGCAGGTGGCATTGCGGAGGCATGCTAATGGGTGATGATTTTTAAGAATTTAAAAAGTTTCCAAAGTGATTTTTTCTACCAGTCCAACAGATTGTTTTTCACTGAACTCTGATGAGGTCCAGGATTTTACTCCCGTCTGGAGTGCTAGACCAACCCAGCAAAGAGTTATGAGAATGATAAAAGTGTGGAACCTCTACACATAAAAAGGAAAGATTTCAAGGAATTGGTGACATTGCTTTCCAAACTAGGTGTCTCATTTCTCGAGGAAAACTTGGGGTATAGATTATGGCTGATGGAAATCCATTCCCTGATCCACCACAATCTCAACACACCCTATTTCTGTGACAGAGCTATATCTGTATTTAACTGCATAAGGTAATAAGTTGGTTGAAAACCCAGCTGCGCCTGACCCCTCCACAGAAAATGTCTAATGAAAAGGAACAGTCTGGGGAAAATGAGTGTCTTCAGAGAAGGGGAAAGAAATGGTCAACTGCAAAAAAATAGCTATTCCAATGGACTTATGGTACAGAAGAAATCCACCTGAGGCCCTGAAATGGTGATAATGCTATTGTATTAATATGTATTGCATTGTTGTATTGTACTAGAAATTTCTCTCATACCCCTGGAGGGGAATGATGGGGGGTAAGGGGGAAGGGGGTCGAAGACATCTCTAACATGTATAAACCTCTTTGTACTTATCTTCAGTACTTTTGTCATTTTAATTATTATTATACTAAAGAGAAGCAGCATAGCTTAGTGGATAGAGCACGGGCTTGGGAGTCAGAAGGTCATGAGTTCTACTCCTGGCTCTGCCACTTGTCTGCTGTGTGACCTTGGGCAAGCCACTTAACTTCTCTGTGCCTCAGTGACATCTGAAAGTAATTTACAAGGCTGGCTCAAAGTGGCAGTGTAGATTCCCTCTTAATAATAATAATAAAAGTTGTGGCATTTGTTAAGTGCTTACTACATGTCAGGTCCTGTACTAAGCTCTGGGGTAGATACAAACTAATCAGGTTAAGCACGGTCTCCGTCTCCATGGGGCTCACAATCTTAATCCCCATTTTACCGATGAGGGAACTGAGGCCTAGAGAAGTGAAGCGACTTGCCCAGTGTCACACAGCAGACAAGTGGCGGTGTCAGGATTAGAACCCAGGTCCTTCTGACTCCCACGGCCTTGCTCTAGCCACTGGTCCATGCTGCTTCTCTGCACATAATGGAGGCATATTCTCTGAACACTTTCCCTGGGGATCCCAGGACATTCAGCTCTCAGCTCAGCCCCAAGCTCAGCCAAGAGTCACTAGCAGACTGACTGCAATCTACATCGTCGCTGACCAGCTGCTAGGTGGACAGAGGCCTCAAGGAAAAGCTCTTAGTCAAGGCTTATTTAGGATCAGGGCTCCCTGGGGCTCAGCCCTGGGAGCTGAGCTCTGGGAACTTTCCAGAACTTCATCTTTTCTTAGGAGGGCTTATAGCCCTTATAGCCCTGGGAAAGGTGAGGCAACTCCTCAAATCCCACCTGTAGCTGTAAAACCTCTCTGGATGAACTGGCTCCATCCTTGGGAGAGGTGACAGCTGGCCAGTTTTCAATATCCCAGCTCTCTTCTCAGGAAAATATGCTCTTACGAGGGTGTGCTAGATTCAAACAGTTGGAAGGGAAAGGGGCCGTCATTACTTTCCATAAGCCCTGACTGGTGGTGACCATTTCTAGCTTGTGGATGTCCCATAATATACAGGGCTTCCTCACCTGAGTCAGAGAACGCTGTTCCAAAATATCCTCCAGACAGCCCTTTCTCAATCTCTAATAAAAAATAGTCCCAGGACTGATTTTACTCATTTATCTGATCCAATTACTCCATCATTATCCCTATTTAGTATATAATTTGGGAGGCAGCAGGGTTTCTGGGAGTCAGGAGACTTGGGTTCTGGTCCCAGCTCTGACACTGGCTTGCTCTGTGACCTTGTGCAAATTGCTAATTCCCTTCATGCCTCAGTTTCTTCCTCTGTCGAACAAGGGTAATTAAGAATTCCTGATGGGGATGCCGTGGCTTTAAATGGCTTTCATCAGTATGTGAAAGTGTTTGGAAAAACAAATTTCAAATCTCGAAGTGACTCAAAGCCTCAATTTTCAATTTCTATCTCTAGGACAAAAATTCATTACTCTCTCATTTAATATTTTGGACATACCAATTTCCTTTTTTTTTTTCTGTCCTCCTGGCAAAAGATCTTTCAATTTTTGCCCAAGGCTCAAACAGATGGCGGTTCCTACCACTACATCTGATTTATCCTGCGAAGAACTTGATAACCTACAATAGGCTGCACCACTTACCTACACTTTCAGACATTGTAATGTAATTATTTAACTAGCAAACTGTCCATGTCCTGATGCATCTCCCTAGTCTTTTGTTTAGATTGTGGAGTGTTATAAGGGCAGAGTCAGAGCTCAAAGCGAAAATGGAAAAGTGGCTTCGACATCAATTCACTGACTGCAAACCGATAGGTAAACCAAAATGAACCAGATTTAACTATTTGGCTAAAGAGGGCCTTAAAAGTTTGCATTAAGAAATGAGGGGAAAAGAAAATAAAACCCAGGTCGGTTAATGTGCTGGTTTCCAGTCAACAACAACATTTACTCCTGGGTCTGTTCTTTCTGACAATTAAAGCTTTGCCTTGAACAGGGAGCAAGCACATAGAAAAGTGGACTGTTGCTAGGATGCCAACTCCCACTAACATAGGCAACGTGGAGGAAAATAGCATAAAAGAGGCTCTATTTGCACAGCATGAAATGGAGATATTCAAGCAGGGTCAGTTCACCGAAGATGGAAGGACCAAAATAACCCAAAGTCATTTTTCACTTAAATGCAGTTTACAAGTAATTTGAAGTAATTTCCATCTTCAAAAATATGTTTGAACATTTACTTTAGGTAGCCAATCTGCCGATATATTGTTAAAATCATTTAAGTTTACTGGAAAAAAAAACACAAGCCCTCCAAATTAGTTGAGCTGTCTGATGTTGAATCTCTGGTTTTCATTTCTTAGTCGAGAAACATTCTGAATAGAGATTTTCCAAAGCAATAGCTTCCATGATATTTCAAAAATATGCTTATGGGGCTTCTGCTATTATCTATGAATAGGATGTTATTTGAAGCAGAAAAATAGCTCTTAAAAGGGATGCTGAGCAATTACTAGATGCATCCTAGCAGTGGCATCCTGCTTGCTTCTCTTTTTGTTTTATAAAATAGTTTTAAATCCTTAGCATGAGTGGACTGATAAAGAAAATCTTTTATGGATGCCTTCATTATGCCTTCCCTTTTTATGTTTTTATGAATCCCATTTCTTACTGCTTCTCTACTAATTAATTAAGCAATAAACCATAAAAAATGATATTTGACTGCATCCTTACTTTCTATTTTGCAGACTTAGCAGCTATTCTGTGAGATATATGTGTGTGTATGTGCAAATGCCTATACAGTACTACATTTATATTTTAATTAACTGTGTATTAAAAACTCCATCTGAAATATATAGCAGCCAATTGGTAATGTGGGACCAGTTCAAGGACAGAGGCTTGGACTGTAACTGCAAAATCCATTCCACTACAAATGGGAAGACTAAAGAGGCTTTGCTTTGTTGTTCTTGGGTTTGTATTATTATTACAGTGGCTCTTTCACCCAGCTCCATATACACTTTTCTTGTGTTGCAGTAGCTGTTCTATTATCCAGAAGATATAATTAGAGCAATCAATTGCCTTGCTTTTAACAAAGATAATCCATGAGAGGGCACCAAGTGTGGTGTCTGTGTTGCTGGAATTGATTCAGACCCTCTAAGTTTATTTTGATTTTTTTTTTCTGACTTCAACCAAATCTCGAAGTTATTTTTTCATCTTCATGGTAGTGAAACTATTTTATGTATTTCAGTCACTATATTCTAGGTGATGAATTTGTTAATCAGTGGCATTTACTGGGCACTTACGGTGTGCAGAGGACTGTACTAAGCACTTGGGAGAGTGCTGGTAAGCACAATCTCAGCTCATAAGGAATTTACAGTCTGGGGGGTGCTTAAAATCTACTGGGGATTAGCATACGGTTTAACTATAGTCCTTCAGAATGCACTCAAAGATAGAATCTTAGGTAATACAGATCAATGTCACCCACTCCATTTATCCATGCAGTGCATTTAGGTTATAGTATAAGAGCGTCCTATTTCTAAAGATCTCTAAATATGATATAATGGACAGAGCATGGAGATGGGAATCAGGAAATCTGGATTCTAGATGCAGTTCTGCCACTGTCAGAGGTCACTCTGTTGCCTGAATTTAGGCAAGTTACCTCTTTGGGGTTTCAGTTTCTTCATCTGTATAATGGCCATAATGCATCCATCCCAAGGAAGTTGTGAGAATGAATGAGATGACTTATGAGAAAGTGCTTTGGGAAAACACATTTACAAATTCCTCCTATGTAACTGGTGCCACCAATATCTGGACATACTAGCCAGCTGAGAACAAGGGGCTTTGCTTATAATTTCTTGGGTCACTTTCATCACGGAGAAGTGGCAAAACTAAAGATTAAGATCAAGTCTGAAAGGATGTTGTCCTCCTGCTTTATCTTTGCCTTGCTTTGCCCTGTTCAGTCCTAAGGCCTGTGGACTTTTGAGCCATATACTGGGACTGGGTTGGTCAGAAGATGAGAGCCCTGAGACATGAGGGTCGCCTAACTGCCGAAAGCACCAGAGGTTAGAGTCTTGTGGGAGTCTCATCTCAAAGAGATCCAGGACTTAGGCCCTTGAGGGACTTTACCTTGTATGTGTCTGCTTCTTGATAGATACACGAGATCCCATAAGGGTCTGTAAGGAATGAAGTTGGTGAAAATATTGCACTGTTCCCTTCTCCGTTACTGTCCGCTTTCCTGGTATATAGGGAATACTTTAAATCTCCTTGGGGCAGGAGCAAGGGAAGGGAACAAGGCTGGGACCTTGAAGGAGGGAAATTCTGAAAGGTTTTGTGCCATTCAGGCAGATTTAGTGGGGTCAGGATTCCCTGAGTTGGGCTAATGGTTTATTGCTCCAAAAACCATTTATCTGGATTTTGGTCGCATACATAGAAAATGCATGCTGAAGGTATTACTGTGGTGAGTTGCACAGCTGAAAAGGCAGGTACCATTCTTAAACTGGATACATTAGGACAATTTCACGATTTGGTGTGTGTGTCTTTCACAAAGAAGCGGTGGGAATTTCAAATTGGAGAGGGACAAAGACACAGGTAGAACAACCCAAGTTTATAACCTATGTGGGTGACTAAGGCATTTGAGGTGGTAAAATGATGAGAGAACCATCAGGAATTTGGAGAGTTACCTGCAATTTTTCCTGGACCAGACTTTGATTTTCCAGTGTCTCTTCCCATATATCCTTTCCCTAAATCACTATTGGAAATCCTGGCCAGAGGTGTGGATTGGCTATGTTGAGTCATTATAGCTTTGGAAATGGTCTGTTTATTACTAGAAGCACCATGGCTCAGTGGAAAGAGCCCGGGCTTTGGAGTCAGAGATCATGAGTTCAAATCCTGGCTCCGCCAATTGTCAGCTGTGTGACTTTGGGCAAGTCACTTAACTTCCCTGTGCCTCAGTTACCCCATCTGTAAAATGGGGATTAAGACTGTGAGCCTCCCGTGGGACAACCTGATCACCCTGTTACCTCCCCAGTGCTTAGAACAGTGCTTTGCACATAGTATGTGCTTAATAAATGCCATATTCTTATTATTATTATCACCATCATCCTCATTTTACAGAAGAAATGAGAATGTCCCAGGTTCAAGAAGGAATTCTGAAGGACTGGGCATTCATCTGGGAGTTAGGACACTGGAATTCTTTTCCTGGAACTGCCACCACCCTGTTGTGTGACCTGGGGTGAGTCACTTCAGTTTTCTGTACCTCAGTTTCTTCATCTCTAAAATGAGGCTAAGGATACCTGACACCATATGGGTTAGGGACTATGCCCAATATAATAATAATAATAATAACTGTGGTACTTGTTAAGCGCTTACTATGTTCTAGGCAGAGTGATAAGCATTGGGGTGGATACAAGTAAATTGGGTTGGACACAGTCTCTGTACCACATGGAGATCCCAGTCTTAACTCCCATTTTCCAGATGAGGTAACTGAGGCCCGGAGAAGTTAAGTAACTTTCCCATGGTCATGCAGCAGACAAGTGGTGGAGGCAGGATTAGAACCCAGGTCCTTTTGACTCCCGGGCCCATTCTCTATTATTATGCTGTTTTTACTCCAGTGCTTAGCACAGTGCTTGGCACATAATAAGCACTTAATAGAAATGATGATGATGATGATAGCAATAATAGTAACTCACCATAAGATTCAGGCCACTAACTTTTTTTTTCCTTCCTAGACTGGACAACAGCATGCTTTCAACTTTAACTTTTTCAAAGACAGGGGCCTGGACTTTTTGAGATCCATTCCATCTCTCCGATCCTAAGATCCTATCATTACTCTGGACTTCTTCGACTCTCCTGACTCTTCAAACTAATAAACAAGAGCAGTCTCAAACTTGAAAAGATAATCCTGTGGTTTTCGTTGTTCGCCTCAATGAAATTTAAAGGGAGATATGATTGAATTGCTTTGTTCATTTTTGGAGAGGGAGAGGTTGGGAGGCAGTGAATGTTAGCCCCATCAATACTGAAGGACAGGGAAGGCTGACAAGCTCCAGATGCTGGACAGGCAATACAACATAATTCTGTCACAGGATTTTAACCCACCCAAAGGAATTAAAGGAGATTTGAGTTCAATAGGAATACATGAGATTGCTTTTAAATGAAAAGCAAGCGAGTTGGTGGTCCTTCTGCCTTGCGGGATATTGGGTTAGAGAGAAGGAAACACTAAGTCAATTGTCGGAATGAGAAAGTCTATCACCAAGGAGTACTCTCCTACTTTTCTTAGCTCCCTTAATCCATTATCAGCCCCACCTCCCCAAAACAATGAAGCTGTTAGGCCCCAAGCCTCAGTCAAGGAAGCACTATTTCAATCAATCAATCCATTAGCGGTATTTACTGAGTACCAAACATTGTGCTCAACACTTGGAAGAGACCAAAAGAAACAAGACCCACTTGCCCTGCCCTCAAAAAGCTGACAATGTAATTGAAAAGACCAGTGTGACCAAACCACAGGTGGGCAGGCAGTTAGAGTAACTGTGAGTCACACTCACAATAGTCACGCTCGATGACTGAGAGTCCTGGGCCTACTGCACCGGCAGCATTCAATTTCTGGAGCTGCACACAGTAAGCGCTCAATAAATACGATTGATGAATATATTAAGACCACCAAGTATTTCTTATCATTTGAGACACAGACGCGTGTCTTAAAAGCGTCGCTTCTGTCCATCCTCTCTATGGATACCTTCACCATAAAGTAGTTTTTGAGCAATCTGCTTTCATCCTTCCTCCTCACATGTTCCATCCAACCAAGGTGTCATGTGAATAACATTACTTCATTGTTATTACTGATAGTCTCATAATCCCATAGTGACTTGAATATTTTCACTTAAGTGAGGAATTATTTTTTGAATCTGAGCAAAATATATTGTGCTAAAAAAAGTGTTTAACATTCCTGCCATACTAATATAATACATTTATATTCCAAATGATTCTCAGTTCTTTGTTAAATTTCAATTTTGCTTATTTTGTTTTAATCTCTGGTGATGTATTTGGCATTTGGAATTTTGGGTTCCCCTATCAATTTTACTGAATGAGTGTCAGATTCAAAATGAGGAGAATCAACAGGCCTCTAAATGCCTTTATATAAGTAAATAATGCAATAAGATAACCATTTGGAAAGTGAAAAGCCAGTAAGAGGGTCTTTCCAAAGAAGGCCACTGCTCATATCCTTACTCACCATAAAGATCTGGTCAAATGATCATTAAATCATCAACATTTTCATGCAAATACGTTACTGACCTGTTAAGTATATGTGTGGAAAAGTGTTATACCTCATAGTTCACTACTGATTAAAAACTAAACAAAAATGACAAGTGTTTTACAGTGAAAATCTTGTTACATTGATGCTGGTTAGTATGCAGTAGAAGGGTGTAAATTGAAATACTCCATTTTGTAGACAGAGATAAGCAAGATTCTGAAATCGTAAAGTTCCCCTTTGGGATTAGGCTAGATGGAGCAAGGTACACTAATCATAAATGCTCCCTAGCTGTCTTGGGAATGCTTGGGGTAGAAGAATAGTCAGGAAATATGCTGAACCTTAAGAAAAGTAAGAAACAGTCAAAGGGACAAGTTGATAAATAATGATATCTTCCACCTTCTCTTTGTGAAGTGATTACATTTGAAACTGGAGAATTTCATTTGGTTTGTAACTCTTCTCCTAAAAGAGGTACGTAATGTAATGCAAGTTATTATTCCTGAGGATCGCTAGCTTGTTCTAACTCACCTTTATGGCCACGAATCCAAGGTGTCTGCCTGTTCATGGAATTGATATATTTCCTGGGCCAATGCGACTGTGAACCATGAAGTTTAGAATGAGTCTTTTCTTCCAGCCTGGTTTCAATAGCTACTGTGTATCTCAGTCTCATCTCTCTCACATGCTCTTGCTCATGTCCTCCCTCCTTTCTGGAACTCTCTCTCCATTAAATCCAGCAGACCACTACTCTTCAATCAATTGTATTTATTGAATGCTTACTGTGTGCAGAGCTCTGCAATAAGCACTTGGAAGAGCATGATATAGCAGAGGTGGCAGATGCGGTCCCTGCCCACAAAGATCTTGCAGCCTAGATGGGGAGACAGATATTAGTATTAATGAATAAATTACGGATATGTACATAAGTGCTATGGGGCTGAGGAAGGGTTGAATGAAGTGTGCAACCAGCGCTTAGTACAGTGCTTTGCACATAGTAAGCGCTTAATAAATGCCATCATTATTGTTATTACTGAAATAACACCTCCTCCAGGAAGCCTTCCTTGATCAATCCCTCACATTATCACGCTATTCCCCCCCCCCCACACCATTATGTGTAATGTATGCACTTTTTTTAATGGCATTTATTAAGCTCTTACTATGTGCAAAGCACTGTTCTAAGCCTTCACCACACAAAGACTCAGGCACTTACTAGTTAGCAAGTTCTTTGTGAGTAAGGATCATATCTATCAACTCTTTTGTACTCTCCCAAGTGTTCAGTAAGTGCTCGGAACACAATAAGCGCTCAATAAGTACCATTTCTTGAACAACACGTATCTACAAATCTTTAAATTTGGTGGTCTACAAATCTTTAAATTTGGTGGCCTATCCTACCTGTAATTCATTTTAGTGTCTGTCTCCCCTGCTAAATTGTAAAATCCTTAAAGTCAGAGATAATCTCCATGAACTTTATTATAGTCTCCTAAACACTGAGTGCAGAGCTCTGCACAGAGTAAGTCCTCAATTAATACCATTGATGGATTGATATCCTAGGGTGTGGAAAGAAAGCAAAGCAGATAATGATTTCAATCCATAAACTGTGACATTGCTGCTTTGAAAGCTTACAAATCTCTTCCCAAAGTAGAATCTTTTTTTGACACTGAAGATGGAGAGTGGAAGTATCTAACTCATTAAAAATATGTGGTTATGAAGAGTGTATTAGGATACAGATTAATTTTCTGCCAGTTACTAGGAAGATTGGAAACTTTAAAGCTTTCATTATGCCCTTTTTTATGATCCTGTGCAGCTCAGTAAAAATGATGGCAGCATTTTATCTGGAACAGTTCGAGAAGAATGTATTTTTAAAAATACATTTTTATTGAACTTTTTGCTGAAAATATAGGGCTACGATGCTACTCATAACCACATTATCATAAATAACTGCCACAATAAACATCAGTTAGAAAGATTTTTATGGGAAATAATATCCAAAGATAAATAGTAATTTCTCACTGTCTAAGGTCACTATTTAACAGCTGTTAGAGAGCTGTCCTTTCCTTACAGGGAATACAGGAGACGGATGTGGGCTGGAATCTCTTGTTTCTAAATAGGTGTAACACGATTCTAAAAAGTAATTTGTACTCTGAATTTTGCATTTCAGAAGTATTCATTTAATCACTAATTTAACGATTTCTGGATCTGGATTCTTAATCCCAGCTGGGCAAATCACTTGGTTTCCTTGTGCCTCAGTTTACTCATCTACAAAGCCTCTTCTCCCTCCCTCTTAGACTATGAGCCTCATGTGGGACAAGGATCATCTCCCACCATTGTAAGTACTTAACAAATACCACAATTAAAGCTCCCCCTCTAGACTTTAAACTCGTTATGGACAGAGAACATTTTTGCTAATTCTGTTGTGTTGTACTCTCCCAAGCACTTAGAACAGTGCTCTGCAAATAATAAGCGCTCAATAAACGTCATTAATTGACTGATTGTATTATAATCTATCAGTAGAGTGGGGTGTGTGTGTTTGTGTGTGAGAGTGTGAGTATAAGCCTGAGTTTAAGCCTGTGGTATTCTGTGGTGACACTGTAATCTTAAAGGTTTCTGTTTATTGGGCTCTTTTGGTTTTAGTTTTATGATTTCTTTCATCAAACCAGGCTTAGAACATAAGCTCCTTGTGGGCAAGAAATACGTCTACCAACTTGGTTATATTGTACTCTCCCAAGAACTTAGTACAGTACTCCACTCACAGTAAGCACTCAATAAATATGATTGATTGATTTGTTGATTACTTACCCGTGACATGCTGAACAGATGTAATTCTACTGGCTAATTGCTTTTCCTCCTCTCAGCTTTGAGGGAACTGGAGAAGAACAGGTTACCTCTGTATGTCTAGATGCATACCATGCCTTTTCCCACACTTGGCAAAGTTCCTACAGGACTAGCTGTTAGTATAGAAAAGTTGCAGGGAAATGAGGTTTAGGACAATACAGGTGAGTTTGCCTGGACGACCTCCCAGGTTATTGGCAGAGATTAGCAAAATAACTTGCTGAAGGAGGGAAGTTGCTGACTAAAAATTGGCTCACAGGCAGATCTGTGAAGAGTTGATTTCCTGTTTTCTACCTGAAACTTTTACCAAGGTTAAACAGCTTC
The DNA here is from genome assembly GCF_015852505.1 of Tachyglossus aculeatus. Classification (NCBI taxonomy): domain Eukaryota; kingdom Metazoa; phylum Chordata; class Mammalia; order Monotremata; family Tachyglossidae; genus Tachyglossus; species Tachyglossus aculeatus. The sequence continues at coordinate 10,322,177 of NC_052079.1, read as the reverse complement.
CAGATATTTATTGCTGCTGAAATTCTGCCATGTCTGATCTGATTATCTTGCACCCAGCCTCGAGCTTAGCATAACACTTTGGCACATAGTAAGTGTTTAAGAAGCAGCATATTTATTTTCCCCTCTATACGATCCCCCCCCAAAAAAAAATCAAAGTCCTGAGAACGGCAGATAAAATAATGGAAGAAGCACAAAAAGTTTGACCTTTTCTTTACATTCTTCCTCACCTAAGCCCTTGTTTGCTTCTTCTAAGTGGTGCATCTTGGGAGTCAAGGAATTGTCTAACTCAGTGAAGGGGGCAGGCTGGATCAAAGTGTCCTTGCACTTGATCAAACCTAGGGAAATATTAGGAGTGTGAGTGTCATGAGTCAGAATCCCTTCTCTCACTGTCAACTTCTACCAGATTCTTCTCTTCTATTAATAATAACTGTGGTATCTGTTAAGCACTTCCTGTGTGCCAAGCACTCTACCAAAGATTCAAGATAATTAGGTCAGATTCAGTGCCTCTCCCACATGGGGTTCACAGTCTAAGAAGGATTGAGAATGGTATTTAATCCCCAATTTACAGATAATGAAACTGAGGCGCAGAGTAATTAAGTGACTCACCCAATATCACACAGCAGGCAAGTAATAGAGACAGTCTTTTCACTAGACCACACTGCCTCCCCATCATCTTGGTGAACAGATGCAGATATCTCTTCCCATGCAATCAATGAACAAACAACCCTCCACAAAATACACCTCCCACTCCACACTCCCATTCCCCACTGTTCAGTCAGGCACAGCTCCATGAATTCCTATTCCCAGACACAGCTTGGGTCTTCTCCATCTTGTGTTCAAGTTCTGCCAGAATACTCAGCCAGGAGTTTCTCACTTGTTGTCACAACATTTATGAAGCACACCGTGCTACCACTGATATTACAAACATGGGGAATTCCCTACAACATTTTTCCCCCCCTTTTAACACCTTTAATCACAGAACATAGATTTTTCTGATGCAATGTGAGTCTTAGATGGTCCCGCACCCTAAATTCTCCAATCTACATCCAAATATAAAGACCTTCCTCTTCCCCAATTTCAAATCCCTTTTAGCCAACTGGCTTTAAATACTTTATTGCAAAAACCACAGTTTATCATAACTAACTTGGATCTGCAAAACAACCCTTCCATTCTTCAAACCATTTGAATTGAGGAGAATAACAAGTACACGAAACACAAACTTTATCAGCCCTTCCTATAAACTGCAGTAAGGAGCCATCATAAAATGAATAAATCAACCAGGGAGTGGATTTATTCCTTACTATCACAGTAACTCTAGCTAGGAGTAACATGATGGCCATCTGCTTGAAACATAAATAGAATTTTTTCCAACACCCGTAACTATTAAGTCCCCCAGGAGTATTTCACTTTAACAGACAAACAGATAGTCTTAATTTTTAAAGATGTAAAGTCCCAGCACAGTTCATTCTCTCCCATCCTTCCCATCAAGCTTGTCAGTAAATCACCAGTACTAGATTAACCCTTGCTGTACTAGCATACCAAAAAATTCAAAGAATTAGCCTTCCCTGACTAATCCCTCATATTCTCCTCTCCCACTCCCTTCTGTGACACCCTAGCACTTGGATTTTCTCCCTTTCCTCACCCCTCCCTCTGCCCCACAGCACCTATGTATAGATCTATAATTTATTTAGTAACATTAACATGTGTCTCCACCTCTAGACTGTAAACTCATTTTGGGCAGAGAACATATCTACCAATTCTGTTCATTCATTCATTCATTCAATTGTATTTATTGAGCACTTACTGTGTGCAGAGTGTACTAAGCGCTTGGGAAGTACAAGTCGGCAACACATAGAGACGGTCCCTACCCAACAGCGGGCTCACAGTCTAGCAAACAGTAAGCACTCAGAAAATATGACTGATTGACTGATTGAAGGATGAAAGACAAAGACACAGCGAGACAGAGATAGAAAGAAACAGAGTTACCCTTAGTTTTTGAAAATGATGCTACTGCCAATGAGAACAGTTGAATGAACATAAAAATACAATAGTAGCATGAAGCCAAAGATCATTTTGTTGAATCCTGGGCAGGAATTGTGTCCTGTTGAATTTTCTCAAGTGCTCAGTTCTATGCTTTGCACTCATGAGGTAGTCAATAAATACTATTGTCGGTACTACTAATATTCCAATTTGTCTGTATTAGCTAGGTGTCTGTCCATTTGCAAAAGGCAAGCCAGATGAAAACGAAATAACAAGATCTTGATGGTGCTACGGAGCTGTAACCACTAGCAAGCTAGCAGGTAGCTTGGTGACTAGGAAACTACAACAGTTTTTCCTAATTATGTGTTCTAAGGAGATGTGAGATCCGATTCATTGAAATAAGGCAACTGGAGAGTGACTGGATAGTGGCTATCCGTGATTAGCAGCTGGCACCTCTTCCCAACCACCCATCAACTAGGACCACACCAGAGAGGGAAGTGGCAGTCAGAGGAGAGAGCAGGCAGAAAAAGTCTGAAACAACTCCTGTCAGTCAGGTTGATTAGCCGCTTTCAATTCCTAGTCAGGTTTGGAGCCCAGACTAATTGTATGTAGTCTTGCTAACAGAGTTTTGTCTACAGTGGTAAATTTGTCGCTGCAGCTTTACTGATGTAGTAATGAACCAGGCACTGCTAATTTAGTTTGGGGAACAGTGTTAGACTTTCCCAGAGGGAACTTGGACCACAAAACACTATTTTTTTTTTTACTGAAAAACCAAACATGCTCCCATTGTGCAGACATGTCCAACTCCTTCTCACTGAATTGAATTGGAAAATCGAATCCTAAGTATTCCTAAAAGAATAAACCTGGAGAATAAAAGAATCCTCGGAATCAAGGTGGGCAGATAATGAGCGGCATCCATTTTGAGAATTTGCAGAAGATTCCTGTCTAGATATTTGTAGAGCTGAAAATCAAGGTGTTTTTCTCAGTCTTTCAAGCATCTGAATTTCCCCACCGTAAATCTAACTCTACGGGAACCAGTCTGTTGCATCAGTGGTTCAGTCACCAGCATCAGGGCAAATCTATCTGATAAAAATGACAGAATCTACATCTTTCATAACAAGCCTACAAAATTTGCCTCATTAGCTAGATAATTATAGGGAGATTTCCTGCTAGAGCATTTTGTGGCAATTTGGCATGGAATAAAGTATTAAATTATGGCTGGGAAGGCTGGGTATCTTATCCTTATCTCCCCTCCCAAACCCTGACCTCTCCCAGACTTTTCCATCACCATAGAAGGCACTACCATTCTTTCTGTCTCACAAGCCCGTGGCCTTGGTGCCATCCTTGACGCCTCTCTAATTCACCCCACACATCCAATCCGTCACCAAAACCTGCCGGTCTCACCTCCACAACATCGCCAAGATCCGTCCTTTCCTCTCCATTCAAACCGCAGCAATAAATATATGGCTCAGCAATTCTACAAAATTCTATTAACTGACTGAAATTCCCACACTCACATGAAAAGACTGTGGCACTCCACACTATCATTTGTGTTTGGAACCATAAATTCTGGTTGGAGTCAGTACTTAGTCCCATTACTCATGAGGCATCATGGCTCAGTGGAAAAATAATGGGCTTGGGAGTCAGAGGATGTGGGTTCTAATCCCGGCTCCTCCACCTGTCTGCTGTGTGACCTTGGGCAAGTCACTTAACTTCTCCGGGCTTCAGTTACCTCATCTGTAAAATGGGGATTAAGACTGTGAGCCCCACGTGGGACAACCTGATTACCTTATACCTACCCCAGTGTTCAGAACAGTGCTTGGCACATAGTAAGCACTTAACAAATACCATAATTATTATTGTTATAATGAACGCAAAGGTGAGTGAGGCTTTAAGAATGATATTCAAGAGCAATATTACTACTGGACACCGGCAGTGGAAAGTTTCACAGACAAGCGTATTAGAGATGAAGTAGGTCAATGGTTGGGGTTGGAGGGAAATGATCGTCTATGAAAAAATCTCTAATTCCAAAAATATATAAATAAATAAGCATCATGTATGGAGTGCACGCTGGATTCGGTATTGTCTACCATTAAGCTTAGCGTGTGAATTTTGTAAGGTAAAGCAAACTACTTCTGTTGTGGAAAGACAATAATTATTATTCTTGAACTTGTAATAGTGATAATTTGAATTTATAGAATACTTTCATTTTCACACTGATCACCTCATGAGAAGCAGCATAGTCTAGTGGAAAGAATATGGGCCCGGGAGTCAGGAAACCTGGGCTCTAATCCCGGATACACAAGTTATCTGCTGGGTGACCTTGGGTAAGCCAATTAACTACTCTGTGCCTGTTTCTACATCTGTAAAATGGGGATTAAATACCTGTTCTCCCTCCCCCATGAAGAACAGGGACTGTCTTTTAACTGATTATCCTGTGCCTAACCCAGATCTTATTACAGTGCTGGGCATGTGGTAAATCCTTAATAAATACCATTTTATCCTCACAGCATTTCTGCAAGCTAGGGAAAGGTTGGTATTCTCCCATTTTTCGAGTGAGAAAATTGAAGCAAAAAGAGATCCAATGACTTGCAGAAGGTCACCCGACAGGGCAAAGACAGAGCTGAGATTAAAATCCAGGTTTTCTGACTCTCAAAGCCATGTATTCTTCCACTACTCCATACTGCCTCCCATATTCATTCATTCAATCATATTTATTGAGCGCTTACTGTGTGCAGAGCACTGTACTAAGCGCTTGGGAAGTACAAGTTGGCATCATATAGAGATGGTCCCTACCCAACAGCAGTCTCTATACGTTGCCAACTTGTACTTCCCAAGTGCTTAGTACAGTGCCCTGCACACAGTAAGCGCTCAATAAATATGACTGAATGAATGAATGAATATTTTCAACCACATAGTCAATAGGGAAAGAAAATGAATCCTGTTGATGACACCTCTGATGCCAATTCTCTCTCCAAGAGTTTCAAAGTACAATTTAATCCTGAAATCATCCTTGAAAGTGTTATTTATGCATTATCAGGCCCATTTTACAGAAAAGGAAATTCAGTAAATTAGTAGTGAAGCCAGTTTGGTAGGGATTAGCAAACACATAGTACAAAAAGCTCACCAGCAACTTGTGGGAAGGGATCGTGTTTACCAGCTGTAATGATAATAATAGTAACAATGATTGTGGCATTGGTTAAGCACTTACTATGTGACAAGCCCTGTTCTGGTGCTTGGATACAATTTATTGCATTATACTCTCGCAAGCACATGCTCTGCACACTGTAAGTGCTCAATAAATATAATTGATTATTGATTGATCATAATTCCCATAGCCTAGTCAAGATCTCATTTTTGCCATTAGCTCTAGAAGAGTAATCAGCGTACAACCCTTACGCCCCAGCCTTGTGAAATATTCCCCCAAAATAAAAAGTGCTCTGCAGAGAAAGGCCGACATTGTGATGCAACCTAAAGAAAGAAGTGTTAAAATCAATTCTTGCTGGGCAGAGATCAAGTGTCAGTGCCATAGCATAGAATTGTAATATTCAGAAAAAATGAGACCAGGTGAAAATTCTAGTTTCCGATTTCCCAAGCTGCTGGAAGGAAATACATAGCTAGAGAAAGCTTCCATCCATAAAACAGCATTACTGTAATCAGGGAGTAGCAATAATGACCCTGATTAATTGCTTCCAATGTGCGACACTGTGTTCTAAGTGCCAGGGAGACCTATACGGATGTTCATTCAGATTCAGTCCTGGCCCACAGGAGGTTGACAGTCCATTAAGGATAGACACACAGGAAAAGAATAACAAAGAAAATTACACACAGACAACACCAGTTTCATAAAAACAATGAAAAGACCCATTATCACTGCTGGAGGGTATGGTCCCCAGCCTCCTTATCGCTCTGAGCGGGGACATCCGAGGTCCAAATCATGACTATCTCCCCAGGGTTGTAACTGTTCTCTGGGAAGGCTTGGGTCTGGTCTGGCGGGTGACGTAGTAATGGGTGAGGCTAAAGATCTCTAGAGAAGCAGCGTGGCTCAGTGGAAAGAGCACGGGCTTGGGAGTCAGAGGTCGTGGGTTCAAATCCCGGCTCCGCCACTTGCCAGCTGTGTGACTTTGGGCAAGTCACTTCATTTCTCTGGGCCTCAGTTACCTCATCTGTGAAATGGGGATTAGGATTGTGAGCCCCACATGGGACAACCTGATCACCTTGTATCCTCCCCAGAGCTTAGAACAGTGCTTTATACATAGTAAGCGCTTGACAGATACCAAAATAATAATTATTATTATCCCAAAAGCATCCCTTGTTCCAGTGCCTGGAGAAATAAGATGATGAAGCATATTTCAACCTCCTCTATTCAAGTTCACACCCTTGATTCTTGAAATGTTAAGAAGACTGAATCGAGGTGACAGTCTATTGGGGGATCAAATGCTCTAGAGCCCAGAAAATGGCAGTTCCCTTTCAGAATAATCAATGAAAATATCTATTCCTTTTCATTACATAGTGGGGCAGTTCACTCTTCTACACAATTGGCTTATACCTCTCCTTAGTGGATTAGGACAAAGACCATTGTTGAAATATAGAATTTGGGAATCAAGTCAACTAAAAGAAAGGTCACAGAGACATAACGAGAGTATAAATGTTTTAAATCCCCATTTTGTGCATGAGTAAACTGAGGCATAGAGAAGTTAAATGAATTTCCCAAGGCCATAAAGAAAGCAAGTGGCAGAGGCAGAATTCGAACTCAGATCCTCTAACTCCAAGGCCCAGGTTTTTTCCACATCAGGCCATGCTGCTACTCAATTCACTTGGAAGTTTTTTGGATTGACTGTGCCTCCATTTCCACAAGACATACACTAATAGCCTATGGGAAGTAGAATGATCCAGTTCTTCCCTATGTGTTTGGTAGCATACCTCAACAGCATACGTTGTTTCAAAATTTTAATACTGTGGCAAGAGGTGATTTTTGAATACTAGGGCATAGTTTCCGACAGGCTACATTTTAGAAGCTGGAGAGCTTGCCGAACCATTTCAGCTCTTCTCCATTTGACATTTTCTCTTTCTCCTTTCATTAGAAATACTCCTCTATGGTCTTGAAAAGCACCAAAGAAGAACATTTGTGAAAGAGTTCATTCTCAAGCTAGTGCATGTTGAAATGGAAGCAATACAAATATCCAAAGAGTAGTTATTCTCCTGGCTCAGAAATATTGCTTTCCTGTGTATCCACAGATGGCTGCAAGCCTCTTTTGAGTCCGTTCCTCTCAAATGTACTGATGTGGCCAACCCATAGCAGTGATGCCGACTACTCCAATAAAACAACCAAGCTCCCCCATTTCTCAGTGTTGCTTGCTCCTTTAAATTAGTGATTTTTGCCTAATTAACTGGGCTCCTGGGATCAGAATGAGAAGCAGCATGGCTCAGTGGAAAGAGCACGGGCTTTGGAGTCAGAGGTCATGGGTTCAAACCCCGGTTCTGCCAATTGTCAGCTGTGTGACTTTGGGCAAGTCACTTAACTTCTCTGGGCCTCAGTTACCTCATCTGTAAAATGGGGATGAAGACTGTGAGCCTCCCATGAGACAACCTGATCACCTTGTAACCTCCCCAGCGCTTAGAACAGTGCTTGGCACATAGTAAGCACTTAATAAATGCCATTATTATTATTATTATTATCTACACTTGTCATTCCCGAGCATGACTTCCAATTCTTCCATTGATATTCAGGGACCAAGTGACCGGCAATCAGATGAGTGGAAATTTTCTCTCTCTCTCCTCCAATCCCAAGAAAACCTTCCCTCATTCCAGTGTTTGCTGTTCAAGTCCCAACTGTGCTGTAGAATTTAACTGGGTAAGACAGCAAGACAGCACATTTTGCAGATTAAACCAATAAATGCACAAACATAAAAAGAAACAAATCTCATAATTGTGGATTTCAATTAAAGAAAGGAGGATCAAAGCAAACATTCTGCTTGAAATTACACAGCTGCTATCTATACAAAATGAGAAAAACTTCTGGAGCTAGCCATAATTCTGTAGGATAGAAATCCACAGCCAGTCCTGCAGTGGGGCAGATTGTCTATGCTGCTCACGTCCCAATCAGTAATACAGAAATATTGAGTAATAAATTCCCTGCCTCTCTTGATCTGCAAGGCTCCCACCATCTGTGAAAGACAATTTGTAACAGCCTCAATATTAAGATTCAGTAAACAGACAATCACTTGCATTGTGCCACAGAGTGGCTACATTTAGGGGAAAGCATAAAGCAAAACAATTAGTAACACCAAGACCTCTCTATTTCAAAATTATCGTGCCACCAAAACAGCTAGTTTCGATTGCAGGGTTTTCTCTTGAACCGGAGAGTGATGCCGAAGATTGCACACAATTCTCTTACCTCAGTGGGCTGTATATAGGCCTCACCCTAATGTGCTGAATTATTATTGATGGCTGAAGCAGTTCTGCTCTGTCGGTGAACCAATAATGTCAAGGCAGTACCTGCAAGATTAATTATAGGAGAAAATGGGCTGAGGTTTCCAGGGACTCAGACATTAATAGAGACTGAGCATTAGTTTCAAGGGATTCAGCAGACAGTCGAACAAATGCCTCAGACAATGTTATACATGCTAAATCCTGGCAGCTCCCTCTTTCCAGCACGGAAAAGTTGAGAACCATTGTTTCTTACTGTGGGTTACAAAACAATATGAATAAAATATCAGCAAGTTCAAAACTGACAAGTCCTACCCTGGAGTTACAAACCTCGACCTGAACGATACAGATGGGCAAGGACACCCAGCAGATAACAATGAGCGGATCTCGGAACTCTATTCCCCTTGTACTCAATTTGACCTCTGCGGAAATTGAATGTGAGCATCCAAACAACCCTTGCATTGGTTAGTCAGAAGATGCGCTTGCAAATTGAAGCTGAGGAACTGGCTCTACCATCGTTTTCTTACCGGTTTAATTTAGGGAGTAGAACTAAGCAGCTTGTGAATCAAATCCCCACCGTAGCTAATAAATCGGATACCCCTGCCAATCTAGGAACTCAGCAGACACCTGTAAGGCGCAACAAAGGAGTTCAGCAGTCTCCCCAAGCAGGGAATTGCATGAAAGTGATTCTCTTTCTCCAGTGCCTTATAAACTTTCACTTTTTAAAGACTTTTGGCTACGAGAGACCCTACGTTACCCAGTAGAGTACACTAAAGGAAGGTGTAGCCATGGCAACTATAAAATGTGGTGACTGGAGGTTTGAAAAAGCAGGCTGCTGGATTTATGTCAGTGCTGAGAACAGCCTTCTCACCATCCGTTAAAATGGACTATTCAAGATTTTCCACCTGCATCTGAATCTTCAAAGAATGCTAGTGCCCTATCCTCTCCCCAACAATGACAAGTCAGAGAGAAACGATGGGCCTTTTGATATATCGGTTTGAATCTTCCTGAGTGTTCAGAGTGATAGCGAGAAGTGAGTTATCAGGTACCTCCTCATGAGTAAAGACAAATGTCATTGTCAGTCTTAAATGGATAGCGCCAAATAGCCCGCTCGGGACAGAACTCTTAATTCCAAGTACCAGGCAGGACCACAGCAGTCTATAAATCACCACCCAGGCCACCACATGGTGCCACTCTTACTGGCTTTAGGGCGAGTTGACTGCTGCATTTCCCCTTTCCCCAGATATCCAAGCTGAAATTTTTCAGTAAAATAATGGTAGCATTTGTTAAGCACTTACTATGTGCCAAACTCTAGGGTAGATACAATACAAACAGATCAGATATCGCCCCTGTCCCATGAGAGTCTCACACTCTGAGGGAGAGAAGAAACAGGTATTTAATTCCCATTTGACAGATGATGAATCTGAGGCATAGAGAAGTTATGTGGGTTTCCCAAGGCCACCTAGCAAATCCAGGATTAGAACCCAGGTCTCCCGACTACCAATCCAGAACACTTTCCCCTAGGTCAAGCTCCTTCTCAATAGTTCCCAAATCTTCAGCAGGCACCCGTAGGCTGAAGGGAAGCAAGAGTCAGGCAAGAGTGATTGACCACGCAATTTAATAAAATTCTCAGTATCACACCATGAAAATCAAAAATTAGAAATAAAGTAGAAAACATATGAGATGCTAAATCTCCACACTTTCTTTTCCTCTGCAGAGTTCCTCTATAGGGATGTGGATGTTCTTTTCAGGGCAGAGGGAAGGGGCTGAACTGTGAGAACAGTGCTCCGCACACAGTAAGCACTCAATAAATACGATTGAATGAATGAATGACAGAAAGAGGAAATGATGAGTTGGGGGATGTAAAAAGAATGGATGCTGCAGAAGAAAACAGTTGAGGAAAGATTGTCAGGTTATTCTACCTTGATTCCGGCAAAGAAAGGATATCGACAAACTAAACACAAAGAACACATGATAAATACAAGAGAGAGAGTGGGTGGGTAGAAGACAGGCTGTTAGAAAACAAATGGGCAGTGGAAGAGATTCAGTGTTTGTGGTGGGCAGGAGTGAGATAGAGTGGGCGAAGGAGTTTGTGCGAGGGAGAAATCAATCAGGCAATCAATCAATGGTAATTATCAAGTGCTTACTAGGTGCAGAGCATTGAGCTAAGTGCCTGGGAGAGTACAATATAGTGGAGTTGGTAGAAATGATCCCTGCTCACGAGGAACTTAGAGACTACAGGGGGAGTAATCAGCAGAGAGACCAAAGAGAGGATCTATATTTCTTCTTACATGGCTGTTTTTCATTCATTCAATCATTTGGAGATTGTTTCATTCATTCAACCATTCAATGTTTTGGAGGTAGAGCATCAGAGATAAGATCCTCTTTGAGAAATGCCCTTCTGTCCCTTTCCAATTCACCTCCCAAAGACAGATCTAAGAGACTGAGTGTACAGTGAAATGTCCAGGTTTGTAGATGAAACCAAGTTCTACTTCAGGGTGAAATGCCAAGTACCAGAGAGCAAACAGCAGGAAAATCTCATGAAGTTGAGTGGGCAGGAAAATGGCACATGAGCTTTGATTTGAGTATATTCAAGGTAGTACATCTATGGATAATAGTGCAAACAACATCAATATGGGCCACAAAATACTGGGAAGGATCAGAAAACAAAGCAAAACAGAATTTGTCATTATATAAAACCATGAACAGTTCTTCTATGCTGGAATACTGTAGGAAATATTGACGCTTAGGAAAGGCGAGTATAGAGTTGGAGACTGCACAGAAAAAGACAACCAAAATGGTCAGAAGAATGCTAAACCTTTTACCTGAGCAGAGGTTGAAGACCAGGACAATTCAATTAGCGGAAATGGAGGCTGGGAGAAGATGATTGAAGTTTATAAAAACCATAAAGAGGGTGGACAGGATGAGCATAGAATTATTCACCAAATCTTAAGCCATCAGAACAAAGTAGGCACCCAGTGACACTTTAATAATGCTTCCTCTTGTTTGTTTTGAAAAAAACAGCAGGTATTACTGCAGCAGTCATTCAAGTGAGCCCCACCCTGGATGAAGGGAAGGAGAAACTCACTCCTGAGGAAACCTTCCCATGAGAGAAGACCAACCAGTTTAGCTACTGTGGCCTATTCAACTGCCATCACCTACACAGCCAATCAAATGGAGGGGGGATTCAGGTTCAAAAGTCACAGTTACACCTGTGGAATTTATTACCATAGGAAGTTGGTCGATGATCTTTATGTTCACGAGGGCTAAGGGTAAATGAATAAACGAGGCACCAAAAGGGGTTCCTGGAGGGAAAGTTATAGATAATAGAAGACACATCCATAATGATGAGAATGACCCTTAAGTGGGCAACAACCAGAATCATCTGTGGCCATTGTCTGAGAGACTACTGTGGGGGATGGACAATGCGCTTGGCTCAGTACTGACTTTGCTTAAGTTCTTACAGTCGTGTGTTCTAGCCTTCTCTTCCTTGTAGCAGATTAAACTTTAGAGAAAAAGGCATTGAATTAAGATAATCCCCACATCTCGATCAACCTTGAGTTAGTGGGAACTACCATACCTCAAAATTAATTCAATGACATTGGTGAGGTATCAATACTTCATGGACATGAGTCTCTCAGGAATGGTAGATGCATCTTGGTACTGAGAACTTGCACAGAAGAATTAATGACAACGTGACTGGCCTGTGCAACGCCTCTCATATTCTCTCCTGTCCCTGGAAGTTACGTTCCCACTTGGGCACAAAGCACAACCGGTGAGTAGATAGGCAGAGTTGCAGCACATTGTAACGGGGATTGCTGTCTTCACCCACACTTGCCAGCAAACAGAACCCGGGCTAAAACTCAGGTCTTTTGATTCCCAAAGTTGTGCTCTTTCCACTGGACCAACAAGGGAGTTTCAGAGAAAGAATACGCGATCTCTGCCCTTGGTAAATTTATAATATATTGGCTGGGCAGAAATTACAGGGAAATGTGCGTAGGTAGACAAACTAGAACCACATTAAATGCTTATTATAGTCGATCAGAGGGTCTGCCTTTGCAACACCTTTGAAGTTGTAACAGGGGGTTAGGAAATGTGTTGGCTAATGTTTCAAACACCATTTCTGAAGTAAAACTTTACAGAGGAGATTAATTACAAAGTATTGGTGCATAATTTCCCCCTTTTCAATTGAAAGAGATTGTGGATATCTGTGCTTCATTATGTGACATTACATGGCAGTAAAGTAATATGACATGATGTTAATTCTGTGTTATGTCTGTTTCATGCTTACTAAAGGTCTGTGAGTTGCTACTGAAAATCTCCTTTCCCTTCCAAAATGAGACTTCATCAACCACTTCCATGTCAGTCTAAAGCACATAACATGTGGAGGAGTCCTATGACCTGGGTTCTACTCTCGGTGCTTCCTCTTGCCTGCAGGGTTACCTTGGGCAAGCTCCATAAAAGAGCCCGGGTTTGAGAGTCAGAGGACATGGGTTCAAATCCCACCTCTGCCTCTTGTCTGCTGTGTGACCTTGGGCAAGCTGCTTAACTTCTCTGGGCCTCAGTTACCACATCTGTAAAATGGGGATTAAGACTGTGAGCCCCACGTGGGACAACCTGATTACCTTGTATCTACCCTTGGCACATCGTAAGCGCTTAACGAACATCACTATCCAGCACTTAGAACAGTGCTTCGCACATAGTAGGCGCTTAACAAATACCATCATTATAATTATTCATTTCTTCTCCTTGTTCAATGGGAATAAAATATCTGGTTTCCATCCCTCTTAAAGAAAAGTTTCTCTTACAGAGAAGTAGCATGTCAGGAGCTTGGAGACAGAAGGTCATGAGTTCTAATCCCATCTCTGCCACTTGTTCTCTGCCACTTTTCTTCTGTGTGACCTTGGACAAATCACTTCACTTCTCTGTGCCTCAGTTACCTCATCTGTAAAATGGGATTGAGACAGGGACTGTGTCCAATCTGATCTGCTTTAGCCGTGTGACTCTACATGTGTATACGAGTGCGTGGACAGATGAACACAGAAAGAGACAACCTCATAATGTAATTCTTTCAGACTGATCATCCATCTTCTTGAGGAGACACTTCGGATGTTTTTCCTCCTCATTAGATCTGTATGGAGGACAATTATGGGAAGAAAGACACTATTACTTCCCTATCTAACACGAAGCTGATATCCAGAGATGTAGGGAAGCAAATGCTGTCACAGATAACTACCAAGCGTGATCAAAGATGGAAGAGTTTCTTAGTGGAATGAGTAGGGATCTAAATAGCAGGAGAAATATGTTCCAATCTCAGCCCTGCCACTAGCTAACTTTGTGACCTTGAGCAATGAAAGTATAGTGGCCTAGTGGAAAGAGCAGGGGCTTGGGAGTCAGAGGAACTAGAATCTAATCTTGGCTCTGTCACATCTGTTGTGTGACCTTGGGCAAGTCACTTAACTTCTCTGTGCCTCAGTTGCCTCAACTGTAAAATGGGGATTCAAAATCCATTTCCCCTCTGATGTAGACTGCTTCTGACCTGATTAACATTTATCTACCCCAGCACTTGTAAAAGTGCTTGACACATAGTAAATGCTTAACAAATGCCATTAAAAGGTCACTTAATACCTCTGTGCCTCAGTTAACTCACCTATAAAAAAGGATAATCATCAATCGTATTTATTGAGCGCTTACTGTGTGCAGAGCACTGTATTAGGCGCGTGATAATATACATAATCTCTCTAACTCAGACTGTGAGCTTCATGTAGGATAGGGGTTCTCTGATCTAATAATCTAGTATTTACCCCATGTAACAAACCCAAAGCAAATACCATAGCTAAATCCCATTGTATTTTATTTTTTATTTGACTGGGCTAGATTTTGATGGTCATTTGGCAACAGATTGCACCACTCTACATTTCTTTGTGCCCTCTGCTAGATCGTAAGCTCCTTTAGGGCAAGGATCATGTCTACTTTATTATGTTCTCCCAAGCACTTAGTACAGTGCTCAGCGCAATGTAAGCACTCAGTGACTGAGTGATTGATTTATTATAATCCAAACATAATGGCCATACTCTTCTTCTCCTGAGGAAGAAAGACAATTTGAGAGCTCAGGTTTTTCATAGGATAAATGCTAAACTTCAGAAACAATTAAGCGGTTTAAGGCACCTTCTTGGGAGGTGTGATTATTGGGAGCTTGGGGAGTAAAGCACAAAATTTCCATTAAAATGACTGAGAAATTGTGCATGAAGCTTCCTGTTTGCCTTGATGAACATTCTGCTCTTCCTTTAGAATTTGAAGAAAGGGAGTAATTCCATAGTTTAAGAATAAGCTAGAAATCTTGTCAACACAAACATTTCGATCTTATTTTAAGAGACTTGGTAAATTGCAGGACTTTGGAAGAGCCAGTGGAACTGGTGAATCCATTTGGTATTTTACATTTCTGGGTCTATCCTGCCTCTGGACTGATAGTTACATCTATGTGCTGGATTGAATGGGGCCAAAATCATATTCTAAAATTGAGCTCTGTTTTCAACAGTAAATTTATTAAAATACAGTGCATTCCATTACCTGAACTCTTTGATGAAAGGAGTCAGATTTTTGGAGCACAGAGCACAGACAACAGAGCACAGAGCACAGAGTCGATTGCTGGCAAACGATGTACTAGGAATTTATAGCATGAAAAGGATTGAGAGCAAGATGGATTTTAAACCCTTTCCTGTTTTCCTTCCTCCTTGCAATTCATTCAATCATATTTATTAAGCACTAACTGTGTGCAGAGCAATGTACTAAGCACTTGGAAGTACAATTTGGCAACATATAAAGATGGTCCCTACCCGATAATGGGCTCACAGTCTAGAACTGAAGAGTCCTGCCACCCAGATTTGACACATCAATACTTACAAAATGTTTAAGATTATGTACAAGTTATTTTCCACATCATATTTGGGCCTAACAATCTATCTGGTGGTTGGATGTGCAGGAGTTTTTAACCAACATAGTTAGTTATAAGGAAGTCCCCAGGAATGAGAGTTCTGAAGGGGCTCCAATCTGTAAAGCTCACTGTCGGCAGTGAATGCGTTCACTCTGTTGTATTGTACTCTCCCAAGTGCTAAGTAGAGTGCTTTGTGTATAGTAAGTGTTCAATAAATACCATTGATTGACTGAATGACTAGGCCAGAGAAATTACAAAACTCTGCAACATTTGTAACCTATCATTAAAGATGGCTAATGCACTTGAGGACTGGTAGATTGCCAATGAAAATTCCATCAACAAGAAAGATTTTCAGGGTAAGTCTGGGGTTACTGCTGAACAGGCAAACTGGTAGGATGTGAATTAAATTTTTAACCAGGGAGCAGTTAAGAAAACAGAACCTGTTGGGAGGAAAGTCAACATAATTTCTTCAAGGGGAAATAACTGTTGCTCTCTAATCTGTTGGATTTCTTTGAAGGAGTCAATAAGTGTGTGGAAAGAAGGGATTCCTTTGCCAGAAAGTGTTCCCATTTTCAAAAAGCCTTTGAAAAAAATTCCACACCAAAAGCTTTCAAAAAATCCTGAGTAATCTTGGCATTGAAGGGCATGTGTTATATAGAAAATTAGCTCAAACGTAGGAAAACAAAAAGTAGGTATCCATGGGCATTTTGGGATGGAGAAGTGTAAAATGTGAAGCCCTTCAAGGATCAGTGGCAGGCCCAGTTTTATTTAATCTATTTCTAAATGATCAAAAAATAAGAGTGCATAATGACACCTCAAAATTTTCAGCTGACACAACACTCTTCCAGCTGCTGACATGCTTTTCAGTCTATCAGTACATCAATAGAATTGACTAAGAACCTACTCTTTGCAGAGCACTGTAACAAGCACTTGGGAGAGAGCAGTGAAGATTTGTAGTAATGATCCCTGCCTTCTTTTTATATGGGATAAATGAAAGGAACACTTCTAAAATCTGAAGGAGTGAGCATACAAAAATCATATCCAAGCAAGGTCGGGTAATGCACCTAGGGAAAAAAATCTAAATTGTTACCTGTTAATAATGGGGTCTGAGCTCTCAGTCTCAGTCAGAAAGGGAGATCTGTGCTGTTGCTGACTGTTCTTTCAAATCTTTGGTCCAGTGAGGGAAGAAGC
The DNA here is from genome assembly GCF_015852505.1 of Tachyglossus aculeatus. Lineage (NCBI taxonomy): Eukaryota > Metazoa > Chordata > Mammalia > Monotremata > Tachyglossidae > Tachyglossus > Tachyglossus aculeatus. The sequence continues at coordinate 10,305,643 of NC_052079.1, read as the reverse complement.
CATGGGCAACAGAAAGCTGACCATCCTCACAAAAGAGAGGGAAAACAAAACAAGAGTGTTACTGCCCTATAAAATTATGGTTTGAAAACATCTGGGATGTGCGTGGAGTTCTCATCACCACAACTCTGGAGGACAAAATAGAGTGAGAAGATCAGAAGATCAAAGAAGGGCAACCAGGATGGTCAGTGCTAATCTATCTGGCTCTTCTCCCGCAGAGAATCACCTCTTCCCACCCAACTGCACCCAGTTCTAACCACACCCCTTCTGCTTCATGGAAATCTAGGGGAGAGAAAAAGGGCCCTACCCAATATAGGGGCCAGCAAAGAAGGGAATTCTGCAGGATCTATTGATTGACTGTGATATTGGTCAAAACATTTAGTTCCTTTGCTGGCTTGGTGAAGCACACTGGTGCCTGGGCTTTGGTGAGACCCTTTGATTTCTGATCCTTCAGGGCCAACCACTTCTTTTGAAAGCCTCCTCCAAGAGGACCATAAAAAGTCCAAACTGACAAAACTGTGCCACGGAGAATAAGGAGAAGGTGGGAAACTTTACAGGTTACTTAAATTTCTGACAAGTGGAATTGGGAGGGTGTGGAATTGGGAAGCATGAAGAGTTGGACTCCTGATTAGAACACTTAATGAGAGCAAACAATTAGATCCCAAATGAATCGATAAATTGGCTAGCAGTTCAGCCGCAGACTGAGAGGGGCTTTTATCTTCCCTAAAATGAGAGAATAAAGGCTAGGGAGCACTCATCAAAATAGGGAGGCTGGCTAAGTACACCCCATGATCTGGTGATCACCCAAGTGATCCAGACCAACACTTGACCAGATCCCACCCCCCTCCTGCTCTAACCCTTCCCCACATCCAGCCCAGGTTCTGAGGATCAATGCAGAGAAACAGCATGCCATAGTGGAAAGAGCACAGGCTTGGGTGTCACAGGACCTGTGTACTAATTCTGGCTCAGTCACTTGTTTGCTGTGTGACCTTGGACAAGTTACTTAACTTCTCTGTGCCTTAGTTCCCTCATCTGTAAAGTGGGGATTGAGGTTGTGAGTCCCAAATGGAACATGAACTGTGTCCAACGTGATTAGCTTGCATCTATTCCAGAGCTTAGTACAGTGCCTGGCACATAGTAAGTACTTAACAAATACCATGGAAAAAACCCCAAAAACCTCCCAGTGTTACCCGGAGTGCACCTCTGTGGTGGAGTTTGGCCTTCTGTCCCCTTTCACTCTACCCATCTCACCTAATTCCACTTCAGGCTCTTCCTGCTACTCTTCATGACCACCAGAAGATTTTCTTTTATCTTCATTAATGTGTGATCTTGATTGGTTCTCTAAGGGGAGGTTTTTAGTCGGTTTTTCATCCAGGTACTTCTTTTCATATCACGGCCAATTTGAATTCATTTAACAAGTAAGATTCTTGAGATAAATTTCTGAATGAAATACCATTATGTACTATACACGTAAAAGAACATGAATTCTATGTGAGAATGGAACATAAAAAAAGATTCATTTTTTGGGAAAACCAAATCAGAGGTTGATCCAGCATGTGTGAAACTAAGCAGGAATATTTTACTGACTGACTACTAGTCAGAATATCATGCCTTCTTATTCCCTCTCCAAGCATGTATGGCATTTTTATTTCCTTTATAGGAAATCCTTTTCTTTTTTATACGGCATGGTCAACCAAACTTGTGATTACTCATATAAATATTTGAACATTCCCATGCTGCCTCATTCACATACGCAACCGACACACAAAGAAACATAAGCAGAAAACAATGTGTCTAAATTTGTCTTCCCCTGCTGATGGGGAGTGTGCAGAGCACTGTACTAAGCACTTGGGAAGTACAAGTTGGCAACATATAGAGATGGTCCCTACCCAACAACAGGCTCACAGTCTAGAAGGGATCAGAGAAAGGGTCAGAGAAAGAGAGGCAGTTGAGGATTTCCAGTGTACACCACAACCTTGGGAAAGCTGACTATAAGCAGGCCGAATTCAGGAGTACAAAAAAAGACAGGACGGAAGCCAGGAACGTAAAGAAAATGAATTTTGAAAAAGCAGATTTCAATGGATTTGGCAGAGAGCTGACCTTACTCCTAGGGAGTTAAGGAAGCCCACCCACGATGCGGCTCATGACACAAAATTTAAATTTTGTAAGAAAAAAAATCTCTTCCCATTATTTGCCCCTCAGAGTACAGCTTTATTACATATCTGAATTGAACAATTCTCTAAGTTGTCCCAGTTAATTGTATTCCTATCTCCTGAGATGGTACTATAACCCCATTTGACCTAGTGTTTGAATGATTTAAGTCCAATCAAGAAGTTTGGACAAACCCAAACCAGGTTCCCCAGGTCCCCAGGAGGTTGCTTTTTTGCTTTCTTTGAAGAAATCTAAATTCGAGTGCATGCTGTAATGGACGCAATTAAAATCAACAGTTCCCAAGAACATGCTAGGCCTTTGAGTCAATGATCTTTCATCCCAATAGTGTCAAGAAGATCTAAGCTGTCAATCTTGTCTTCCTGCTATGTCTACACAGGGCTGCCATGGTTTTCAAAGTTTTTGAAATCAAATCTGCTTTTTTAACCAGTGCTGCTTAGGAAAAACACGGCACTAAATGTCAACGTTGATCAATAAAGGGTACACCCCACAGGAACATTAATGCTTTTGGATCGACTACCATCAGTCCTGTCTCTGGGACTGCCCACAGAACCCTGGCTTAGGACATCCATCTAATGGACGGACTGCATTTCACATGTATTGCTTTCACAGTACGTTGCTTCCCATGCTGTGAAACTCATGCACGGAACCGTAGCAAGTTGCTAAAATCAGGAAACACCTTCCTCATCTGTAATTGGTTCCCAGACCAGACCAGCTGGTACACTGACTCACAGAGGCAATTACCTTCTTCAGTTTTAAGTAGATGGGTTGGCTTTGCAGGGGCCCATAGAGCAATTGATGAGGTTCTGTCTGTAGGAAAGTGGAACCTTCAACTCCCAACCAAAAGAACAATTTAGGGAGGCCATAGTAGGCTGGAGGAGAGGAGGGGACTGTGTGTAGTGCAGGGAAATAAGAGATTCCAACTGGGACCATTAATAATTATCATAGTTTTGGTATTTGCTGAGTGCTTAATATGGGGTGAGGATTGTGCTAAAGACAAAATAATCAGCTTAGACGCAGTCCCTGCTCCACAATATGAGAAATAGGGAGAACAGTTAATTTCCCCCCATTTTAAAGAGAAGGAAACTGAGGCCAGAGAGGTTAAGTGATTTGCCCAAGATGACAGAGGAAACCAGTGGTAGAACTAGGATTAGAACTCTGGCCTAGGCTATTTCCACTAGGACAGGCTGTCCTCAAGAGCAGAACTATTTTACTGAGAAATAGTTCCAGTCCTTAAAGCCATCCACCTGGTTGGAAGTAGATTCTGGTAGAAGTGTTCTGGGAGGGAACCACATGTGCCTAAGCCCAAGCTTGAATAAAGACATTTTAAGGGGGCTCGACAAAGTTTCAGTCTGTTGGGTAACTGGAGCATCGTCACTTGATTCTGGGTACTTCATTATGATAGAATTGTTAAGAATGGATTGATTGCCATACTTTTCAGTTCAGAGTTTCCTGTACAGTGGATTTGACTTCATCAATCGTGCTCTGAGATACAGAAAAAATTGGTTGAATAGCAATGCATCAGTCAACAATAGGCAATTTCTCTACCATTCATTCTCAACTTGCGTGGACTTCAAAGAGACTAACTGTGCCCCGGAAAGGAAAGGATTTCTAATAATTTCATTTTCCCTTTTCCATCAGCATCTCTTGATAGCTAGGTTGGGAGTGTGCAATCACTAGCTTAGTCCAAGATCTGTCACTCGTCTTGAGCAAGTGCCTTCTCTGCTCTGGGCCTCAGTTTTCCCATTCATTCATTCAATCATAATTATTGAGCACTTACTGTGTGCAGAGCACTGTACTAAGCACTTGGGAAGTACAAATCGGCAACATATAGAGACGGTCCCTACCCAAAAATGGGTTCACAGTTTAGAAGTAGACTGTCCCACTGTCCCACCTGTACATTAGGAATAATATCTGTCATCCTATTTCACAGGGACATTGATGAGACCAAATTTTGTAGCACTCAAAAGCTCTTCATTTATTTATATTGATAAGTGTTGAGTTCAAGGAGTGAGTAGCTAAATCCCACCCTTGTTGATATTCTAGACTGTAAATCCCATGTGGGCAGGGATTGTCTCTCTTTATTGCTGAATTGTACTTTCCAAGTGCTCTGCACAAAGTAAGCACTCAATACATTTGAATGAATGAATCTGCATTTCAATCAATCAACTTAATTAAGTACCTACTGTGTTCAAAGCACTGTTCTACGTGTTTGAGAGAGTACAATAGGGTTAGCAGGCCCAGTCTGCCCAGACTTCACTTTCTAGAGGTTCAAGTCACCCAGCCCAGAGGCACAATATCAACTCAATGTGCCTATGATCTAAGCCTCTGCTCTTGCTTTAATGGGCTTTAAGGGGAAGAAGGGAAAGTATTTCTCCCACTTGTCATTTCTGCTCACCCCTAGGCTGCTTATTATCCTGCTGTCAGTCTTAGGCCTGAAGGCCTGATGAATATTTTAATTTCACCCCATAACTGCCTTCCTGAGAGGTAAACAATAAGTCTTTCTAGGGCTGTTATGATCCCAATTCCCAAAGGAATTGTTGATGATGATTCATTGCATTTTGGGTTGATTTGCCATACATCACATAGCAAGTACCACTTTTCCCCTTCCCTCTCTGAAGTTTAACAATGTAATTTAATAGGATCGCATTACGGCTGGGAAAAATACACTGGGAAAATGTTTTTCAAAGCATGGTGATGGTTCAGAGTTAAGATGTGAGCTTTTTCTCCCCCCTCTCCATTGCTGTGTCCATCTTTCCTTTACCTACCTAGGGAAATCACCTTTTCAAAGGAAAAGACAGTAAATCTCTAAATCTCCATATTTACTCAAGTCCCCTGTCTCTTCAGGGCAAAGCTGCCAAGTCTATAGATTTACAATGTTTTATGATAATGATTTCCTCCAAGGGTTCACCCGAGATGAAAAGATAAATTAATTTATCCACTTCTAACCACTAGCTGAAGTTTTGGACTCTCCTCGAAATGCTACATTCACAGGAGCCCGTCTGCTGTATAATTCATCGCCACTGATTAAAATTTAAGTGTCTCTGGATACAGTCTTTTTGAAGGGCACCAATCGAGGCTGGGGCCATCAGGAAAGGGAGGAATTCACAGAAGAGGGGTGTGTCCTCTCTGTGTCTCCTGTGCCCCGGGGGTTAGAGTTTGGCTGCTCCTGCTCGGATTATACTTGTTTCCAATCCTGTTCTACCCTTCCACTTCGGAACAGTGTCTCAGCGCGCTCCCCCACAACCCCAACCCAAACCTCCCCACCATCCCCTACTCCACTTCAAAGAAACAAGAGTCTTGATTAACATCTTGTATTTCCCTAGCCATGGTTCTTCTCTACTCTTGTTCTGTCTTTTCTTCTTCCACATGATTGAAGCAAGCTTCAGGAAGAATAGCCCCTTGGAAGGTGAGTTCCTAGAGCACCTAATGACCGAGTTCCCACCCCCAGACCAATTCCTCCCCCATCTCCCTCCTTTCTCCTCTCACTTCCTGGTCAAACAGTCGGAAAGTATCTGAGAGCTGTGTTCAGCCCTGCATACCTATGGCATTTCTTCAGCTTTCACCACCTCTGGAAATACAGACATCTGGAGATATGGGCAGGAAAGGAGTGCTCTTGGGATTCCTAACTGGGTGTCACCTAAAAACAAAAGAATGTGCCATCAAATAAACCCCAATTATCTCCCACTTACAGGTGTTGCAACTGGATGGCCTGGGATCTGTGCTACTGACAAGGACTCCCTGGAGACTCATAGGCAAAACTGTGCTTCCAGATGAATCTGGCATTATCTTGGGGAAAATCATGTTATACTGGGGACGCCAGCTGTGTGGAAGCAAACCCAATGATTTCATAGACTCTTTGTCTTAACAACACTGATAATACCTTACTCATTAGCAGGACAACATAGAGGATTTCATACTAGCCCTTTTGTTTGAAGTGAGAATGATGGGTTGGCTAGAGTTAGGTTGAGGCTGCCTTGGCAGATTGTTTTTCGGTTTAATTTTTTTTCTGTTCAGGGAGGTGGTTTTTCCTGATGGAAAGAGCAAAGGACGGGGACTCAGGTCATCCATGTTCTATTCATTCATTCAGTCGTATTTATTGAGCACTTACTGTGTACTGAGCACTGCAATAAGTGCTTGAAGAGTACAATTAATTACAGCTCTGCCACTGACATCCTCTGTGACCTTGGGCAAGTCACATGACACCTCTGGGCCTCCATTTCCGCCTCTGTAAAATGGAGATGAGAGCAATGGCATCTGTTTTAATAGTACTAGTACTTATTAATTGCTTACTTTGTGCAGAGGACTGGTCTAAGCTCTGGGAAAGAAAGTACAGTTGGAAACTAGACCTGATCCCTGTCCCTCAGGGCAATAAAATACCCATGCTCCTCACTCCTTAGACTGTGATTCTGTTGTGTGAGAGGAACTATCTGTTTTGATTATATTATATTTACTCCAGTGCTTAGCAAAGTGCTTGACATTAGAAAGTGCTTACTAAATACAGCAATAATGACAATATAGAAGTGGTGTGGCCTAACGGATAGAGCACAGACCTGGGAATCAGGAGGACCTGGATTCTAATCCCAGCTCCACCACTTGTCTGCTGTGTAACCTTGGGCAAGTCATCTAACTTCTCTGAGTCTCAGTTCCCTCATCTGTAAAAGGGGGATTAAGACTGCGAGCCCTGTGTGGGACAGGGACTATGTTCGACACAATTAGTTCATATTATAGTAGTAGTAGTAGTAGTAGTAGTAGTAGTAGTAGTAGTAGTAGTAGTACTAGTAGTACTAGTAGTAGTAGTAATAGTATTTATCGAATGTCCACAGCCCATCCACCAAACAGAAGTGTTGACACCAGTGTTCCCTAGTGTTGCCTCTAAAGAATAACAGTGCTGTTCAACCTGCACAATTCCTGCACATATCATCAGGCTCACACTAGCCTTGCTCCATGGAGCTTCAGGCCCAACCTTCAGTTACTGCAGGAGAATCCTCTTCCTCAACCCTGTTTTGGCCTCAGTCATTGCTTGACACTGCGTGACACTGCAAGCACCAGGGAAGGCACGAGGGGAATGTTGCTGGAAAGCAGGGGAATTAGAGGTAACACACTCAAATCCCCTTAAAAATATAGCCCAGGACTTCCCAGGTCAGGTTATAGGTTTTGAAAGAATTATTCTAGTGACACACTACTCTTGTGGCTTTCCTGGGAAAAGCCTTAGATGGGAGGCAGTTAGGTCCTTGAACTTGGATGTGACAGATCCCTCCCTGGTGAGCGACTGAGAAGCCACGTGGCCTGGTGATTAGAGCATGGGCCTGGGAGTTAAAAGGATGTGGGTTCTAATTCCAGCTCAGCACTTGACTGCTATGTGATACTGCTCACTTCTCTCTGCCTCACTTACCTCACCTGTAAAATGGGGATTAAGACTGTGAGCCCCATGGGGGATACGGACTGTGTCCAACCTGATCACCCCAGCGCTTAGAAAAGTGCCTGGCACAGAGTAAGCACTTAACCAATACCATAAAAAAGATATCCTCCTGATATCAGAGGATCTGTTCAACTGACAGAGATTGATTAACAGAGGCTTTTCAACCAAAATTCCTCTTCTCCCTCTCTAGAAAATTCTCCAGGCTGTAAGATCCTCGAAGGCAGGGATTATGCCTACCAACTCTATCATGTTGTACTTTCCCAAGTGTTTGGTACAGAACTCTGCACACAGGAATCTCTCAAGAAATATCACGGATTGACTGACTGACTGAGTGACTGAGCTTCCAAAATGCAGGCAGAGCTGGCTGCAGGGTGAACAACCATGGAACAGCTCCCAGCCACTTTTGGAAGATGATACTCTATTTTCTTTCTAAGCTAAAGCAAAGAGAACCAAGAAGGAATATATGCACATAACGAACTGGGTTAAGAGTCGTAATAAGAAAACTCTTAACAAATCAAATTGCTGTAAGCCATGGCTTTTGAAACAACTTTGACAATAATGAGATGCTAGCGTCCATAAAATTAGTCAAGATACAAAGATATAAACATCAACAATTTGCATTAAAGCTCGACTCTCAAGATTTAGTACTCTGTGGCAAATGAAGATGAAAATAAGCACCACCATAACAGTAACGCTTTAATATAGGTATCCATTATCTAATGCTTATATAATGGAAGCCAAATGTGTTCATTATTATCAGTGCTATTACACTGAATACCAAATGAACTCATCATAAAGGCACACTTGCTTCGAAAACTATTAACGCACCATCAATGACATGGGGGGAAAAATGTATGCAAACTTCTTTAGATGACTAATTTCATTTCAGTGTTAACTGCTAATGAATTATTAATCAACAGTACATTATACTTTTAGATAGCAGTGTTTTATTTGTACACAATTCATTTCTGTAATCTCTTTCTCTATTGCATCTTATTCTTATGTAAACAGAGTTGTCTCCAGCTCCTGAAAAGAAATACAAAGATGTGGGTTTGCCGCTCAGATGTTTTTGGGGGTTTGTTTCCTGCCAAAACTTGGAAAAATACAAAACAGCTTGAGAAATTATACGTAACCGGAAAGAAAACCTCAGCTCACAAAGTAACATTGCCGAGTTTTCCATCGAAACACTTTTGAACATACCGAGCTTATCCTTTCGATTTTTATTGCTCAGCATTGGTTGCAAGGACGGTAATTTGATTTCCTTGCCGCATAAATCTATTTGAGCTGTTATTTTGATTTGCTGGACCATACACAAAATAAAATGCTCTGAGCACATTCAGGTGAGACAACATCTGAAAATCAGTAGACAGTCAAAAGTTGTGAAGTTGTTGAACAAAGCACAGCATTAATGCAGACAAGTTTGAGAGCTGGGGAACTTAGAAAGGGAGAGCCTTGCTTAGGAAGAGTGAAATATTTCTTGAGAAAATCTAGAAACTACGTTTGACAATGTGATTATTATGGAGCGCTAAGGCCAAAATGCTTCTGGAAGGAGCCTGGGCCATGTAGTAGTGTGGCGACTACAGAGAAGCAGTGTGGCTCAGTGGAAAGAGCACAGGTTCTGGAGTCAGATATCATGGGTTCAAATCCCGGCTCTGCCAATTGCCAGCTGTGTGACTTTGGGCAAGTCACTTAACTTCTCTGGGCCTCAGTTACCTCATCTGGAAAATGGGGATGAAGACTGTGAGCCCCCTGTGGGACAACCTGATCACCTGGTAACCTCCCCAGCACTTAGAACAGTGCTTTGCACATAGTAAGCGCTTAATTAATGCCATCATTATTATTATTATTAGTAGTAGTAGTCCCTTCTGGAAATTTTCAAAGACCCTCATTCCTTAGCTATTCCACCCATTTGTCTGTAAAGGCTGTCTACTTAAATTCTCTTGTAAATGAGAAACTGACTGGGCAGTATTTGGCTATGCCAAAAGTCATTAGACCTATCTAACAACATGAAGAATCACTGACATTTTATATTATTGGCCCTTTTAATGGTGCTTTTATCAACATAAATTGAGTTTACGCTTCTTGAATATCCAAATGTTGCTCTTTCATTGCAAAAGATAATTCCTATAATGCATGAATTGTGCTCCATACACTATCCATGGCCTGGAGGGGACTCTCAATTGTCCGTATTCACATTTGAAAGCCCCGAAAGGGAAAGACATACATGGATACCTAAGAATCAGATTATTTAGAGTGGGGAGTACTGACTTTCCTAACAAAATAATGTTTTCATAACAAAAAGGGTGAAATTATTGATTTAAGGAGATCTACATTCCAACAACTCTATAGAAGTCTAGGTTCTGATTTCCTTGGCCTGGATATGCTCACCTTGCACTTCGTTATGAGGGATTCCATGCTAATAATTTAAGACCAATACACCCAGCATTTACTCTAGACAGAGGCAAAAAACATCAGCCTTGACAATGTTGTGTTAGCATATTCCATGCTAAACGCTAAATGAACTCCAGAATGTGTTCAGTATTTTTGAACAATGGCTAATCTTTTTACGATTTTCCTTTTAGTTATTTGATTTCCAGGCATCTCTTCATTTATTTGAAGGAAACAGTAGTTCAAGTTTGATCATTTGGTAAGAACACAGTGGAACTCAATTTGGGCCATCACTTGTTCTAGTCCAAACTCGGATGCAAAACCCATGGGAACTAAAAGCCATTTCAAACTTGTTCTCCACCCTGCAGTTACCACAGTTTGTGAGTATTACATATATTCCCAAAGGGAAAACATTTTGGTAGCATAGTTAAAACCAGTCCAGATTCTGAATGTATCCTCACTAGTCAAGTATATCCACTTTAAAAATCACAGCATGAGATATCGTGGACTCTGAAGCATTTTATGCTCTTTATGGAGGCCTTGATTCTTCAAGCCACTTTTGTCCTCGTACATTGACAACCACATCACTAGATCACCTGCTACTTGATCATTCATTCATTCATTCAATCGTACTCACTGAGCGCTTACTGTGTGCAGAGCACTGTATTAAGTGCCTGGGAAGTACAAGTTGGCAACATATAGAGACAGTCCCTACCCAACAGTGGGCTCACAGTCTAGAAGGGGGAGACAGACAACAAAACAAAACATATTAAACAAAATAAAATAAATAGATTAACTATGTACAAGTAAAATAAATACATAAATAGAGTAATAAATATGTACAAACATATATATATATTGAAGCAGCATGGCTCAGTGGAAAGAGCCCAGGCTTTGGAGTGAGAGGTCATGAGTTCAAATCCCAGCTCTGCCAATTGTCAGCTCTGTGACTTTGGGCAAGTCACTTAACTTCTCTGGGCCTCAGTTACCTCATCTGGAAAACGGGGATTAAGACTGTGAGCCCCACGTGGGACAACCTGATCACCTTGTAACCTCCCCAGTGCTTAGAACTATGCTTTGCACATTGTAAACGCTTAATAAATGCCATTATTATATGCCAACTTGTACTTCCCAAGTGCTTAGTACAGTGCTCTGCACACTGTAAGCGCTCAATAAATACAATTGAATGAACATACATATACAGGTGCTGTGGGGAGGGGAAGGAGGTATCACTAAATACAATTTCAATCAGAACTCACCTATCCAATTACAAAACTCAAGAAGCGGCCCACAGTTGGCTACACCGTCCAGTTCATTTCGGTGCTATATAGAGAACCAACAGGCAATTGGCATGACTACAGGGAGAGAGATCCTTTTGTGGCTTCTTAGGGAAATAAGTCATTGAGATGTGATTCAGCTGCTTGCCCTTGAAACTAATCTACAATCCAAACCCACCTGATGGGATTTGAATCTACATTCACACTGAATCCACATATCTTCATACAAATACCCTAACCACTAGGGCCACTCTGAATCTGTGGTAAGAGTAAACCTTGGGTGACTTGTCTTTATGTTCCAAAAGCCACCAGATGGTGCTCTTACAGTTCTGAAGACAGACCAACTCAGGCTGGCAAAACTAAAATAAAGAAATAAAATAAAGAAAGTTTTAGATTTTTTCAGGGCATGAGATGGTGGTTGTCGCAGATATCCGTGTGGATTCAGATAATCCCTCTTTTTCCATCAGTCGCCCTAAGAACATCCAGCCTGGAGTCATTTTCCTGCTTCACTCAGATTTGCTTCCCCACGCTTGCCCCCTAGAACTCATAGCTCTACTCCAAATCTGTCTTTGGTCCGCACGTAAAAAGTTACATGGATCCTAGAGTTTCAGGGATGGTAGGAATCTACAGAGGTTAGCAAAGTCTTCCTTAAAATTCTCCTGGGGAGAAATTCAAACCCGTTCAAACCCGTTTCTTGTAGTCTCCCCCAGACAGAGCCCCCCCTTCCCCTCCCCACAGCACCGGTATATATGTTTGTACATATTTATTACTCTATTTATTTCATTTGTACATGTTTATTCTATTTATTTTATTTTGTTAATATGTTTTGTTTTGTTCTCTGTCTCCCCCTTCTAGACTGTGAGCCCACTGTTGGGTAGGGACTGTCTCTATATGTTGCCAACTTGTACTTCCCAAGCACTTAGTACAGTGCTCTGCACACAGTAAGCGCTCAATAAATGCGATTGAATGAATGAATGGAGAAGCAGCGTGGCTCAATGGAAAGAGCACGGGCTTTGGAGTCAGACGTCATGGGTTCAAATCCCTGCTCTGCCAACTGTCAGCTGTGTGACTTTGGGCAAGTCACTTAACTTCTCTGTGCCTCAGTTACTTCATCTGTAAAATGGGGATTAAAATTGTGTGAGCCCCTCATGGGACAACCTGATCACCTTGTAACCTCCCTAGTGCTTAGAACAGTGCTTGACACAGAGTAAGCACTTAACAAATACCGACATTATTATTATTATTATTACTGTGCCCTCTGATTAGCTGGAGAACTGCTGAGTCCCATCTTTGGCAGACTAATGAAGTTACCTTAGCAGCCTTAAATGCAATCCAGTTTGTAAATCATTGCCTGCAATGGGAAACTTGAAAAGAGGATGCACTAAGTTTTCAGGGCTAATGCAGCACATTAGACCATCCACATCTAGGTGATTAGCTGTGGCAATGAGAGACAGAGCAGGCATGGGTAATTGAAGTCCCTATAAAGATTATCAAATATCACTGTTTGGGGCATTTGTTGCAACCTCTTCTCCCAGAAAATTAGACCCATTAAGGAGTATCTCTGCTCATTATCGGGGGAGGTAATAATAAGCAGAGTGAGGTTAACTTGAATATCATGGAACTTTATATTTCTTCCAAGGACTTTGGCCTTAGTTATCAATCAATCGAGCACTAGTATTTATTAAATGACTACCTTGAGCAGAGCTCTGTACTAAGAACTAAGTACAGTAGAATTAGAAGGCACACTTCCCTACTTTCTAGAAGTTTACAATCCAGCTTACATTAAACTACAGGTAAGAAGAATGAAAGGGGGATATGAATGTTAGTGTTGAAGTCATAGGACAGACACAAAAGTGCCACCAGAGGTTTGTGAATACTTAGGTGCTGAGGTGACACAGAAGTGCCGGAGAGAATATAGGGAAGGTCTCCTGAAGGAGATGTGATTTTAGTAGGGCTTGGAAAATAAGGAAAGCGGTGATCCACTGAATTGCAAAGCAAGGGGAAAAGAGTGAGCAAGAGTATGACAGTGGGAGAGAGGAGAGTGAAGCATGTCATCCCAGTAATGTTATCATGTTAGGTAAGGAGACATTGGAAACAATACCTCCATTTTACAGCTGAGGAAACTGAGGCCCAGAAGTTATTTGACTGTCCCAGGTGACATAGGCTCTAGAATTGAGATCTCCTAGGGAGACTGCCAATGTTCAGAATTTCAGCCCTTCACTCTATTTCTAGTCCATGATTTCAGGGCATTAGTGATATGGCAGGAAGCCAGGGAAAGGATTTGGTCGAGCACAAATGGATAATCAGAGCTCGAATAACCAAGTCTGCTCCAAATGTAGCAAGAAGGGAGCTATTCCATGCTGAGAGCCTTCGGGGTACTCAACAGCTATTCAGCGGTGATGTCTCTTCTTTTTTACTTTTTACTTCCCATTTTGGCTTCTTTACACAAAATCATTTCCTAATGTAGGGTGGAATTTGGGTGATAGGGAGGTAAAGCAGAGGAGAAACATAATTCCAGTACCTTGACACCATTTACATTTCAAATTAGGGATTATTTATTTTTGGAGTGGCCAGAAAATTGCCACTTTTTGTTGTTTAATAACTGTGTTGGTCACTTAAGTATCCTTTTTGGATAATTTATCTTTGATGTAGGTAACTAATCCTAAATACCCTGAGAGCAAGTATCCCATTAACATCTTGGTGATCCATCAGATTCTGGGATTTCTTATGGAAAGCACAGTAGATTTAAGATTGTGTTCCTTGCATAGAACTTTTACTCCCCAGGAAATTCCAACTCTTCTCTCTTTGGGCTGTGGACTATCCTGTGTCATTTTAACTTCTGTAAGCAATAATAATAATAATAGATGTATTAAGTGCTTACTACATAACCAGGCACTGTATTAATTAGTGCTAGAGTGGATACAAGCAAACCGGGTTGGTCGTAGTCCCTGTTCCACATGGGACTCACAGTCTTAATCCCTGTTTTACAGCTGAGGCAACTGAGGCACAGAGAAGTTAAGTGACTTGCCCAGGGTCACACAGCTGACAAGTGGTGGAGCCAGGATTAGAACCCAGGTACTTCTAACTCCAAGACCCAGAGTCTATCCACTAGGCCACGCTGCTATATCCATTACTCCACTTAGAAATTTTTTGTTAGATCAACATGAACAACGCTACCCCAAATAACTTCACAACTTCTTTAGAATCCTTATCATCTCTGATGTCATGTATATTCATGATGTTATGATTTGGGTTTTTTTTATTTTTTTTCAAGCTTTTGTATATACCTTTGTATTTAGACAAAGCCGAGAAGAGCAACATTGGTGCCATGTTGGTAAATAGATGATATTTTCAAAATTCTGGCAAGAATATGACAGAAGAGTCCTCAATTTTCAATAAAATGATGGATGCATTGTTTATCAAAGTGATCAGTTTCTGCAATAAATGGTCTATGAGGCTTAGAGAAAGAGCAGATAAAAAAGAGAGAAGAGTCTGTAAAGCATTCTTGTTCATCGCTTGGTTTTCTGAAGATGCAAGAGGGAAAGGAGGATCTCTGAGTTTGGGAGAAGGGGAAAACAGCGACTAGGTATCAGTGAATGCTCAAAATCTCCACTAGAGAGCAAATCCCTAAGCTAAGAAGAGGTAAGGTTTTAAAGAGCCCCTCCTTCTCGGCCACCAGCTGCTCAAAACCTCCCAAACTTCAGTTCCTAACACTGACTTTATGGACTCTCACCTACATTATCTCACCACCAGACTTGGATCTAGAAATTGAAGGATTTGGGAATTTATTAATGGAAAAAGACATATAGAAAAAGAAATTATATTGGGAGATAAATAAGGAACATTAAAGTATGTCACCAGAGATCATTGTTATGGTTGTAACAGTATAGAGTCTTGAAAATAAAGTTGGGTAATGAATAGATCAGCAAACTGAACCACCACTGGCTGAACATGGTTAAAAGGAAATTTTGAATAGGCCCTGGGCAGTTGCATTTTGCCATGTAACTTCTTTTCAAAAACTCAAATGAAAGATACTGATTGAATATTATGATAAAATAGATATGCTGAAAGCATTTTGTTTTAAGATCTCAGGTCTTTTCATTGGTTTGAGTTTTACTTTATAGTTATGGTATTTATTCATCAAGCACTTACTATGTAATTAGCGGGGGTAGACTTAAGATAATCATATCAGACTTAATCTCTGTCTCACATGGGAGCCACATAATCCAAGATTATCCCCCTTTTTCCTTATCCCTGTTTTAAAGATGAGGACATCTAGGCAAGAAAGCTTAAGTCCCTCTAGCCAAGTTAACTTTCTAACTGTTTTTTACTCTCCTGTTTCCATTCCACTGCATGGAAGTCTCTCCCCCGTCAAATCTGCCAACTACATTTCTCCCCTTCTTGAAGTCCTCCTAATAGCCAATTCTTCCAAGAGACATTCCCCAGTCAGTCCCCACCTCATCAAGCATCAACAGAATTATTTTTATTAGTTAACTATTTCAATGTCTACCTTTTTATAAAGTTATATTGAAGGTTTACTCTTACCTCTTTTCATTTGTACCTGCTTTCCTTTTGGGGGGGTGGGTGGTATTTGTTAAATGCTTACTATGTGTCAAGCATTGTACTAAGCGTTGGATACAAGGTAATCAGGTTGGACACAGTCCATGTTCCACATGGGGCTCACAGTCTTAATCCCCATTTTGCAAATGAAGTAAATGAGGCACAAAAAAATGCAGTGATTACCCAAGGTCATGCAGCAGACAAGTGGTGTAGCTGGAATTAGAACCCATGTCTCTATGTTTCCCAGGCCCATGCTGTATCCACGAAGCCATGCTGCTTATTTTTCTCCAAGGTAGGACCCCTGAGGGTCCAGAGAGGGAATAAGATGATTTAGAATGCCAAAAGGAAACAGGACCAGGTTGAAATCAGAACAACCAGGTTCAAGTTTCAGACTATTCCCCCAAACAGTCATTTCACCTACCTTGGTCTCAGCTTTTTCATATGTAAAAATGGGATGAGTTTTCCTGGTTTTTTAATATTTGTTCTTCAACTACACAAAACTGCATTTCACTCCTGCAAAACCATTAATAATTTGAAAAAAACCTGTGAGGACAGAAAGATATCATAGATAGTCCTGAGAAGAGCACTAACTAAATATGGGCTATCACTATTACCATAGTGGTTCTTGAGAGAGAAAAGAACAACAACAACAACAAAAAAAAATCAATGAAAATGGGGAGGCAGAGGTCTAGGGATTTGCCTGTTTCAGATAATACCTGCCATCCCAGTGGGGCTCAGCTCTCCCAAATTAATCCTTCTGAAATTCACTCATCACTAGTTCCTATATTATTTCACATTAGGGTCTATCCCGCTTTGGATATAAATAATGCAACTTTACAGACTGATGGGCAGCCCCAGCGGCTGCCTCAGAAACAGAAAATTGTAATAACAGTCTTTTCAGATATAATTCACAGGTTAAACCTGGTGGGAATTACTTTCCTCAGTGTGAACTTTTCAGGATGATGCATTCCATAAAATATGTGGTGCTTTCCCCGCCACTGTCTCTGATGATCCTTGGGTGGTGTAAGATGGAAATGCAGATACAGGTCATTCTGCTATTTTAGACCAAATTCGCCAGGTTCATAGCCCTAGATTTCACTGAGAATCTGTTGATATAAGATCAACTCCCCTGGCAATTTGGTGGTGAAGGCAGCGGTGGTGGGGAGGGGGTGCGGGTGAAGGGGAGAAATATAATCTCTAATGGCCAAGTAAATTTCCCTCCGCTCATTGACTCACAGTATATCGTAAATCTTTTTGGATCTCTTTCAGCTTTATCGCTTCTTCTGACAGTGCGGTAGTTGCCCCGGATTTATCGAGGAGCACAGGATGCGATTGAAATCTTCAGAAATAAGGTCCCTTCCAAGTAAAAATCTTTTCTGAAAGTACTCACCCCAAGGACAACACCTTTCTCCTTGACAAACCCAGCAGAACAGTCACCTTAAAGATCACTTTTAGCACATCAGAGAGCAGGAAAAGCAAACCTTCTGTCTTGCCCTCAGTATCTCTCACATATCTACTCAACCACAGCCATATAGATGCTCTCCTCCCTTCGCCCTCCCTCCTCTAGAGGTAAACAGGTAAGAATTTTAAAATTAGGTAGGAAATTTCTCTGCATCATCTCCATGCTTTATGGACTTGAAGAAAAACTGCTGGTGAGGAGACACAGGAAAACAACAATTAAGATAACACTGAAGATAACTCAAGTTCATACAATGCTATTTCCCCAATATCTCAGTGTTGTGCTCATGATCTCAAATAATGCTTCCAATTAGATCATGAGCCCCAGGAGGAGTGGGATCACCTCTTTTATTGCTTCTGTGGGCTTTCCAACCACCTAAAACAATGCTGCACACACAGTAGATCCACAATTAAAACTACTTACACACACACACACACACACACACACACAAAGAGGGATAGCTGTCATTCATTTATCAGGTGACATTTCTGTTCAAATATGATTGAAAAGATGGATATCAATCAATCAGTGACATTTATTACTGTATTAAGTTCCAGAGCGAGTACAACAGAGCCGGCAGGCATGTTCCCTGTCCACAAGGAGCTTACAGTCTAGAGACACGAGTGCTTTTCAGGACCTGACTGCTTTGGAGCCTGGCTCTTGGCATAATCATGATGGTATCTATTAAGCACCTACACTTTAGCAAACACCACACTGAGACCTGGGGTAGATACAAGATAATCAGATCAGGGAACAATCCCTGTCTCACAAGGAAGGGGATATTTTATCTCCATTTTAAAGATGAGAAAATTTAGGCACAGAGAAATTAAGCAAGCCTACGGCCTCACAGCAGGCAAGTGGCAGAGCAGCTAGAGAGGCAGGGATCAGACATTATTCCGGGTGCACTGAAAGATCCAGACTTGAAAACTACCAGAGAACATAATGGACAAGGCCAAGCAGTGCATGCTGTGGGAGGAGGCGGGGCGGGGGTGGAAGGCCAGAGCCAGGCTCCCCAAGGAATCTCTCATCGCTAAGTCCCCTCATTTGCCCAAGCAGAACCCTCTTCTCCAGATTCTGAACAGCTCCCTCTGTAATGATTAATAAGATGAATGCCCTTTCTGGTCCTTAGAGAAGTGCTCTGGGAATCCAAAGCATTATCATTTATTTAGTAGACTTTTTACTAGCTCTGGCCTTTGTTTTAGGTCTCAGAGAACACAAAAGAGACTTTTAGAAAAGTGCAGACCATTAAAATGAAGGTGAGCCTTCTGAAAATCCAAACTGATTATGTGACATTCCCCATTAACTGACAAGAAGGAATGAATCAAAGCGCTCCTCACTCCATGAGTTTCTGACAGCTCATCCTAAATTGACCCCAAATTGTTGTGTTTTTAACATACATTTATCACTTTTAAACGTGTTAATTGTGTTGTGAGCACTGCAGCTGGGATTAATTTGGGGAGTTTGAAGTGCCTTCTCTACAGCTGGTGAACACTGAAGCAAAACTGTGAAATAAGCTTTGCTAAAAGAATTAGATATTTTGCAGTGTTAATTATTCAACCCTTTCCTTCGGATTTCTTTTTAGGCAAACTGGTCCTGCAATAAGGGAGGGATTTGCTTATTCTCATGCCATTAATGGGGTTGTGGCCTTTTCTGTTCAATGCTGCCTTTATCAAATCTGGGGTTATTAGAATGTTTAAGACTTTTGGAATCTCATTATCGCAGTCTGTCACCAGACTAAACCTAGTAAATACCAAATTCACCAATTCATCGCAGGAGCTGAAAAAAAAAAAACTGGGATGATTTTCTTCCCATTCCTTGACCTTTGTCAACTGAAGTCAACGTTCTAAAAGCCATACCAGGTCTAAATTACAGTTGCCTAGTGAATTAGGTATGTGAAGACAACCCCTCAGCATAAATATCTCCAGCTGTATAAGTGAAGTACCCCACATCTGTCCAGCATGAAGAGTTATGTAATATGTCACGAATAAAAGTGTGTCATCTGATTTGTTAGTCACTTTTCCAATAGGCATTGCTCCACTTGACAATATGGGGCTCAGACTAATCTCCAAAAAAAGATGACCTGTGATAATATTGTTCTGAATTCTTGCAAGAGTAAATCTGTAAACGGACGACTGCTAACCAGGAACCATGTTCCAGGCTTTTGTCCTTGGGAAATGAAATTAAATGAGAATAGAAGCAGAAAACTCACTGTTTGTGGGGCCAGACAAAAGAAGCCCCACGATCAAATTGTGTTAAACCAATGAGATGTAATCCCCACTTTGAGTTCAGAAGGAATGTGCATGGGAATACACAGAACCGCTGGCAAGAATATATAACCTATCATTACGAATGTCCACTGTATCAGCTGATTGGTACATTGTCAGTACACCTCCTATCTACAAGAGAAGCAGGAAAGAGCATGGGCCTTGGATGGATTCAGAGAATCTATGTTGTAATCTCAGCTCTGCTAGTGATACTGGGTGTCACCTAACTTCCCTGGGCCTCAATTTCCTCACCTGTAAAATGGGGATTTGATACCTGTCCTCCCTCCCCTCTGGGCTGTGAGCACCATGTGTCCGACCTGATTACCTTATATACGTGCCAGAACTTAACGTAAATGCTTGTTACATAGTAAGGGCTCAACAAATATTATCACTATTCAGAGGCCACTGTCTGAGTCTCCTTGGAAATTAGTAAAATCTATAAAAAAGTTCAGGATTAATAAACACTTAAATATAACCTTTTGGGAAAGACAACAAGGTTTCATTATAGAAAAATGATCCTTAACTAAATTGCTGAAGTTCTATGAGGGGCAAATGAAGTCCGTTACAGAGACAAACCCATGAACATAATATATTTAGATTTTCAGAAATCTTTTTGCAAAATTTCACCTCATACTTTTTTTTTCAGTAAGCATTGAATAAGGTATTATATGGTTCACTTAAACCTGGGGGAAAAAATTGACTATAAGAAGAATTAAACAATCTCATTTCTGGATCAGGAATTATAAAATGAAGATGCCACAGATCAGGGCTGGGACCTGTTATATTTAAAATTTTCGTTAATGACGCGGAAATGAAAGCTTCAGTTTTGCAGATGATACCAACATGTTTTGGGTGATGAAATGCCATGCTGATGGTGAAAAACTACAGGAAGATTTCAAAAGGCTAAGTAAATGAGCAGAAAAATAGCAGATGAGCTTCCACTTAAGCAAAATACTGTTTGGTAAAATGGATACAAGCTACATGTTCTAATTATACTTCACTCTACACTACTCCTGTCTCTGACACATTACTCGAGAGCTTCACCCTACATAGGATTCCTTCCCATCTCAAATCCACCAAACTAGACTCCTCCTTACCTTCAAAGCCTTCCTAGGGGCAAGGATTTTATCTTCTACCTTTATTGTATGGTCCTAATTGCCTAGTAGAGCACTTTGTATGCAGTAAGCTTTTAATAAATAATGATGATTATGATGATGATGACAAAGATTATTTTGGAGGGATCAATCTTCTTTCAGGTAAGATATGTTAGTCTATTGTTTCTTTAATCTATTGTTTCAAATTTCTACCAAATATCAAAAGAGAATTTCTTAAGAGTTGTGTAGCACACTTGTGTAGGCTAAGAGTCTTACATTCAGTGACTGTAAATTCTCAAAGAGGAATTTCAAAACAGAATTTGCAAAGGAGCAGATTTTACGGACGGCGAAGTAGCTTAGCCTAGTGGATACAGCACCAGCTGGTAGTCACAAGGACCTTGGTCTAATCTCACCTCCACCACTTGGCTGCTGTGTGACCCTGGGCAAGTCACTTAACTTCTCTATGCCTCAGTTACCTCATCTGTAAAATGGGACTTGACTGTGTTCCTCATGAGGGACTGGACTCTGTCCAACCTACCTTTCTTTATTTACCCCAGTGCTTAGTATAGTGCCTGGAACATACCAAGTGCTTAACAGATACCATTAAAAAATAGCCTGGAAGGGTTTTAAACTTCCAGAGGTTGACACATGGCTGCGATACTATCCCGAGTTTAAGAAAATTTCAAAATCTGATGCCTGGACAAGTCCCAGAAATTTTTCTACTAAATTCCCCAGACATTTCCTTATGAAAATATTATCTTTTGTAGAAGACAATCCTTTCAACCTCAACTCATTTCGGAACTGAATCCAGGAGCTGGGAGGACATTCAATTAAATCATATTGGGTGTGTGCTTCATTACTTCTTAATATCTTACAATGTTTTGATCACAAGAGGCAGGTCTTCCACTTGCATATGGTGATTCTGACAGGTAAAATGCCCCCTGGGTGATTTTACAGCCTCAAGGGGTTACTGTGCGCTCTGTGGAGAATACTAGAGAAGATTTATCTGTGTTTAACATTTATAAAATTGATTTTTATATCACTACAAATGTGTTCCCATTTATCTTCTCCACGGTTCATCTTTAAGCTTATCCTGTGCTGTTTTTATTAGCAATGCATTCAGGGGGGTAGTTAGTGCGAGGCCAGTGCTGTTTGTTTCTGGCCAAGGATCAATAGATGGTGAAAGGAAACACCTCTTGGAAGAAGTGATGAGCTTTTAAGCCTCACAGGGAACAGAAACTTTGTCTGAACTGTTTACTTGTAGCTACTTCAGCACTTAGTACAGTGCTCAGCAGATCAAAAGTGCTTAACAAATATACCATAATGAATAATCAATAAGAAGGTAAGATAATAATAATAACTGTGGTATTTGTTTAAACGTTCACTATATGCCAAGCACTCTACTAAGTTCTGGGGTAGCTACAAGATAATCGGGTTGGATACAGTCCCTTTTCCACATGGGGCTGCCAGCCTACAGGGGAAGAAAAGCAGGTCCTGAATCCCCATTGTACAGGTGAAGAAACTGAGGTACAGCAAAGTTGAATGGTTTGTGCACGGTCACACAGCAGGCAGATGCCAGAGTCAGGATTAGACACCTGGTCCTCCGATTCCCTGATCCATGCATTTTCCAAGAGGCCACGCCACTTCTAAGCCATTAGATCTCATTCTAATGGCAAAGAAGAATTAACTAGCCTTTTCAATTCTCACTTATTCTGCTGCAAAGTCTACGTGAGTTATCGCTTTTCCGGTTTTCGGAGCCCAATAAACTTGAATTGCTGGTTGACATCAAGCCCATGAACAAGGTATCTCTAATCGTGCAGTGGGGGATTCAGAGGAGGGGAGCCTGGCTCAGAGAAGACCATCAAGAAACTCGGCATCCATTATTCATGGAAAGGGCTTCTGGATGAACAGCAGCTCTCAGACTGTTCCCTCAAATGCCTTTTGGTTCCATCGGCAGGGGTGGAATCCTGACTGTATGGTTCACAGGTCTGACCCAATGAATAATGGCACAGATCGTGGACTTTTGTACTTCCAGACAGAGTTCAGGGAGAAAAATTACCCGTCTTTGGAGATTGCTGGGGTAAATGGATCTGGTGTTACCACTTTTAGCACATCAAAGCCTCTGGTACTATATCAGCCTCTTTCTCCTTCCTCTAGCTATACTGCATGGTGCTTCACAAATCATCTTTTTCCTGGGTTGTCCCGCACTCACCTCTCCACGTCTCAAAACACTCAGCTCCAAAAAATCCAGGTGAACTTAACAGGCCATCAAATGAACAAGGGGGAAAACCACATTTAAAATAGAACAAATGGGCGACTTTGGATTGTTTAATGTAAACCTGTAATTCCATTCATCCATTTTATTCAGGTAATTCTGAAAAATACTCTTGGTTTTTTCAAAACCTGCTCCTAGTGAATACCAAGCAGGCTATTTTTATTTATTTCTATCTTATCTGTAAAAATTCCTCCTTTGTTAGGAAAGTATCTGAAATCATAGATTCAAGACTGCTAGGTTTGCAGAAATTAACTTTTTTGGAAATTAATCACATTTTTAGCCTGGGATATTGATAAATTTCATTTCTCATAATGAGATGCAGCTGAGGTTCCAATATTGTGTACCATTAAATAGGGATTTTATTTATTCATCATTTTCATTATGAGTAATCTTCATGTTCAATATTTTAGTCATCTGAATAAATAGCAAAATTATACTGCACCATGTCATGAAAATGAGGTTAGTCTGTGTACAAGTCAAGTGAAAAGATCTTCTATCGTCTCAGCTGAATTTGTGAACTAATAAATAATGGAACAGGAAAAGATTGGCTGCTGAAAATCAATCCTGGCATCTACAGTATATCAATAAGTTGAAAATGTAGAGTAACTTGTAATAGGGCAGTCGTTGCAGAAGATAAGGGAAAAAGGACTGCGAGGTGTTGCAGGCTCAAATTTCATTAGATTTAATACTACTGCATTACGTTTGGCCAACAGATCGCCATCAAGAGGATCCTGAAGCAGGTGTCTAGTCTCTAGCCGGTGGAGGTACAAATAAACCTTCCCAAAGAGATTTCAGGCTTCTTTCACGCTCCTCTGTAAACCCACTTTAATTTTTTAATCTCTGCAGTCTACCAAATTGCAATCTCAGGATGTGCTACTCTCTTATATAGGGACTCAGTAAAGCAAAGTAAGCTGTCATGTGCACCTGGGGAGAATTAGGCCAGAGATAACAGCTAACATTGGGTTGCTGGTTGTTTATTATGAAGGTAAGAGTGATCTCAGAGTGGGGGTTAACTAGCACTTCCTGGGAAGCAGCATGGACCGGTGGAAAGAACATGGACCCCAGTCAGAAGACCTGGGTTCAAATTCAAGCCCCGCTATTTACCTGCTGTGTGACTTTATGCGAGTCACTTAACTTCTGGACCTCAGTTTTCTCATCTGTAGAATGGGGATTTAAGACCCAATCTTCCTCCACCTTATACCGTGAGCCCCATGTGGGAGAGGGACTGTGTCCGATCATGCTACCTTGTATCTTTCCAGCATTTAGTACAGTGCTTGGCACATAGTAAGCGGTTCACAAATGCCACAGTTATTATTATCATCCCCTCTATGCAGAACCTCCTTTCAAGGCTCAGCTGAAGTGGCAGAAGGTGATCCCAACTTGTACTTCCCAAGTGCTTAGTACAGAGCTCTGCACACAGTAAGCGCTCAATAAATACGATTGAATAAATGAATGAGTCTGCCTCCATTGTGTGACTGTGGGCATACGCACAGATATCCCCCTTGCTTTGTTCCCTTGCTTCTCTCCTTGATTCTAATTTTGCCATTTCCAGCTACAGAGTGGACTTTTCAGTGTCAACCCTGGGCTAGACGGAGAAAACGGGTACCTGTGGTAAGGACAAAGGGTCTATCATGCCCCGACAGGGTGAAATGAGACTCTCGTGTCCCCAGCATGGTGGTTGGTATAGCTTTCTGGTGTTGTCCCTGTGATCTAAGGGACACTGGTGCAGCATATTGATCTCAGCGCAAGGTACTTTCATTCCTTTAACCCAATAAAAGCGACTCTTTCCTTGCCTTTGCCAGGGTGTCACTGGGGCAACCGCTATTTCTTTAGTTAGGCCCTTAATTGTAAAAAATGTAAAATGGGGATGAGGTTTGAAAACAAAACAAAATGTTATTCAAATTCTGGAAAGAGTAGCTTTCTCAACTTCCATTAAAGTTTGCAGCTGATCAAATTCAATCTCTGCTCCCATTAGTCTTTGTTGTTCATAAATACGTGAACAGAAAATCTGGCCTGTACTCACCCTCTTCATTAAGCGGTAAACCATGATGGATGTGCAGATACTTTCTGGAAGTCACTCCCTCCGCCTCGTTCTGTGCTGGAACCAATCTTTCGCTCAGGTCTGGGAAAATCACTGAATGGACCGCGACAGCAAAAACTCCTCCTGCAACGTGTCGCTCCAAGGGGCATTTGGAAGGCACTGTAAGGAGAATGGAAGGGAATTAATGGGAGCGGGATGTCAGAACTCTCAACATGGCCTGCCCCGGTCCTGCCTATCCCAAATTGGTGTGTCCCTGAGATTGAATTGCCATGGTCATACCCAGGGCCTCATGGGAAACTCCCATATGCATCCCAGTTCCACCAAGACAGGGATGGTGGTCCTGATTTTCCTGATTTTCTCCTCCTCCTCTTCATCATTGGCAGCAACTGAGGGTTTCTGATCAGCCATCCTGTCCTTAAAGTGTCCTATCTTGAGCCAGAACCCCACAGAGAGTGGCTATCTCATCCAAATCGGGACTTCTAGTTACCATATATAAAACGGACAGTAGACCATCTGCTGTATTCCGCGGCTAGAGGCAAAGAATAAAGCGTATAACTCTTGGGATGGGAGCATCAGAAAATGAACAATTCAAAAAGCCAATCCTGAAATTTATACTTAAGAAATGAGGACTCCATTGCACAGGCATACTTTTGAACATGAACACACAGTAAAGTGCCTTACTCACAGCAAGGTACTCAATAAAACATGCTGATATTGAGTCTATTGTTCACTAAATTAAAGCGAATAGCCACCTCCCCATCTTTTCTCCAACAATAACCTTAGAGCTTCCAATCCCTTTAGTTTCTAACAACATTTACATTTTCCCTATCAATCATTGTTCATTTTAATTTTATGCAAGTTGATGTTATTAAAATATGGGTGCCAATTTTTGACTCTTGAGTGTGGGGGATGAACTCTGAGCAATGCTTCTGAGGGTTAGGACTTCTGGGAATGCAGCTTCTGGGAGACAGGGCAGCAGTCAATCAATCAATCATATTTATTGAGCACTTACTGTGTGCAGAGCACTGTACTAAGCACTTGGGAAGTACAAGTTGGCAACAGCAGGCATAGGAAAGAGATGCACCAGGAGTCAAACACTAGACTGCAGCTAGAAAGCCACAGAAGTATGCCAGAGACAGACTTAGAGAAGAAGCCAGAGAGAAAAGAGACTGGAGAGAGAAAGAGAAGAGTGACCCAGTGTCAGAGAGAGGAGAGGAGTGCCAGCAGGCAAGTGGCAGGGTTGGCACTAGAACCCAGGTCCTTCTGACTCCCAAGCCCGTGCTCTATCCAGTAGGCCATGCTGCATAATAATAAAAATAATAATAATAATAATAATAATAATAATAATGGTATTTGTTAAGCACTTACTATGTGTGAAGCACTGTTCTAAGCACTGGGGGGGATACATGGTGATCAGGTTGTCCCACGTGGGGCTCACAGTCTTAATCCCCATTTTACAGATGAGGGAACTGAGGCACAGAGAAGTTAAGTGACTTGCCCAAGGTCACGCAGCTGACAAGTTCCAGTGCTGGGATTCGAACCCATGACCTCTGACTCCCAACCCGTGCTCTTTCCACTGAGCCACACTGCTTCTCTGCTTAGACTGTGAGCCCCGAGTGGGACAGGGACTGTCAACAATCTGATTAATTTGTATCTTTCCCAATGCTTAGGATAGTGCTCAACACATAGTGAGCACTTAACCATTACCACAATAATAATGACTGGGACAAGGACCCAGACCACGTTCTTTCCACCCCAAATTTCCTGCTGGAGGACCTCAGGCTAGTCACTTAATTTTCATGTGCTTCAGTTTCCTCATCTGTAAAACAGAGATTAGAAACCCATTCTTCCTCCTCCTTAGTCCGTAAACCCCACCTAGGACAGGGACTCTGTCTAATCTGATTTTACTGTATCTACCCCGGTGCCTAGAACAGCACATAATAAACGTTTAACCAATCCCACCATTATCATTATTATTAGCATCATCATTATCAGCAGCAGGACTCAGTGGATAATCTAAACTGGTTTGGAACAGCAGAATTGGCATGAAGAAGCTCCATTTTGCATTTGGGATCAAAAACCAAAATATGCCTCCCATGAAGTGATAATAAACTTAGACGTTCGAATGATTACCTCCAAGCAGGTGATCCAAATCACTGTCAGCATGAACGCAGAATTTCACACATACAGGCAGGAGAGCAGTAATCCTGGATACTGGCAAAATGGCAGCCGGGAGACGGAAAATTAAGTCTGCTCTTTATGACTCAATTTTCTCTCAGAATCCCCAATCTCCTTTTTGTTAATTCAGTTTTAGAAGCTCATGTTTTCAGTGTATTTCTTTTCCCCAAATCTGAGGTCACATTATAACTTTCTGAAAGTTATTTTTTCCATTTTAAAGATTTGCGAAGCCTATCTTCTAGAGGAAATTAAGAATGCTGCATTGAAGGGGAGTGTATTTTTATTGTTGTGTAACTGACCTCATTTTAAAATTCACAGATTATTTTTAAAGGTTTTCTATACCCAATAGAAGCTAGAGATTGAAGCACTTTTTCTTTTTCTTTTAGATTTAACTGCAAACCTTTTCATCTGCTTATCTCTTCCTGTGGGTTGGAAAAAAATACATATTATATATATATACATATATGTATGTATATGCATATTACTATCCTTTAAGGCTTTGCTTAAGGAAATTAGACAAGTGTTTGAAATTTGGCTTTTCATTTTCAATAGTAGCATTATGAAGCCGAAGTCCCCAGCAAAGGACAGCTGCAAAGGAGGAAAGGAAAGAAATGTATTTGTAGCACCATAAAATATGTTCTAGAAAATAATAAAAAGAGGAAAGAATGTAAGTTGGATATATTTTATTTTCCTATTTCATCCCCCTAAGGCTGGCTTGTTGTTCTTTTTGAAAAAAAAAAAACAACAAAAAACCAAAATGCTGGATCTTTTTTAAATCCAGGGCTCTGTGACCATGAGTTTTGAAGCCATTTGGAAGCAAAGATGGTTTCAATGATAAACAGCAACAAAAAAAGTCTTCATTTGAGATCCATTTGTGTCACTTTGCATAAAAATACAGGGGCTCTCAACGAAATTTCAGAGGAACATAGTGAAATGAAATCTCCAAAACAGAACAAATAGCATTATGTGCCACAGCTAATGTTGCAGGATTTCTATCTTGTTAATACTGCAATTGAAGGCATAAGTCACCAAGCATTCTGATTTAGAAACCTCATCCAAATTACAAAAACATGTAAACTCCAATATTTGTCAATTTGTTTTGTCAATCGTTGTAGAAAATGTTTGTTTACTCGGCGGAAGTAGTGTTAAAATGAGTATCACTTCAGAAGACTGCAGAATGCAGAAGACTGACTGCATTCCAGCATTTTGTTGTCTGTAATCCTGTCTTGCCATTGGCAAAAGCATATGGTCTACAGATGATGTCTAAGAAATTGCTCCAGGAGCCAGGTGTGATGGTGTGGTGTTTGCAACTGTATTTGTTGTTGTTGGTAATTTTTTCTCCTTATTGTACCATGCTTCTCTTCCCCCATTTAGATAGCATGTTCCTGTCAGGGACTATATCTTATGACTTTCTTGTATTTACCTCAGCACTTAGAAGATAGCTTAGCTCTCAGTATGCACTTGATGACTTCCATCAATAATTATACTACTTTGCATTTTATGCATTTTCAAAAAAGTTTAGAAATTTGAGACTTTGGTTTAGTCCCCTCATTCCTGTTGATTCAAACCATGTGGTTTCATAGGACTGAATTTTCCAAGAAGGTTCCTACATCCAGTTTTCCTATAACATTAGGGTTGGGTTCTTGGTAGATCTCACTTTAAGGAAAACTTGCTATGCAGTATTTACCCGCTCCCACATGGTGAGCACAGGCAGAAGCAGTATCTTTTCTAATGTGGCACGTTGAGCCCAAAGAGGTCAGGTTTTAAGAGAAACAACCCCTAATTCTCCAGTCGCATTGTACCCTAAACGCATATTGAAAACGTGCATTCTGGCAGAACTATGTGTTCGGTATTCAACAAGATCCACAATTTTTGTAATATCATTACGCAAAAAGAACTACTTCCGAGTCATGAATAGATGTGATGAGTATGGTGGAAGATTTTATCTGAAGATCAGTGAACTTGTGGCCACTTCGGACCTACCATCTGAATATAAAATAGGCTTGGCGGGAATTAGTGGCACCATATCCCCTGAGTTGTGTGAAATGGCAGGGAAATGCCTGAGTGACTTCCCTCCTGGACCCTAGCTCCCCGCTGAAAGAGGATGGACCACATGTTCTGATTGGTCTCTTTAAGTTCCCGTTGCTCTGAATCTGGATCAATGAACGCCTGGGGATGCTTTGCTTGCAGAGAGCATCTGCCACTTCAATGAGCTTGATTTTAATTTACCTCTTTGCAGTGCATCTGGTTTCACTGCTTGAATTTTAATCCTATATTTTGGGAAAAAAAATTCCACTACAATGGTACAAAAAGGAGGCAGGATGGTCTGGAGCAAGGGAGTAGGGATCAGGAGTCTGGGCTTCTGGTCCCAGTCTTCTATTACCAGCCTGTCATGCGATCTTAGCCATATCACTCAAATTCTTTGTAACTCAGTTCATCCTTCTCTAAAATGGATATAAAATACCTGTTCTCCCTTCTTTTTAGTCTGAGAACCCTGTGTAGAACATGGACTGTTTCTGATCTAATTTTATTGTATCAGTTGTATCACCATCATCAGTGATACCATTATTATTATTATTATTATGACAGTATTTGTTATGCACTGGCTAAGTGCCAGAGTCCTGGGCTAAGGGTAGGGTAGATGCAACATAATCAAATTTAATAAAATCCCAAACAGAGCTTACAATCAAAACTGAAGGAAGAACATTTTAGGAATGAGAAAATCAAAACCCAGAGAGGTGAAGTGACTTGGCTAAGGTCACACAGAAGGCCAGTGATGGAGCTAGAACTAGAACCTGGGTCTCCTGGCTCTAAGTCCCAGGGTGGAAAAAAATGGAAGACGAGCACAAGGAATACGTCTACAGACCCATCTTAAAATGAGTAAGTCTGAAGAGATGGAGGGGAGAAGGGAAAGAGGAGAAGGGAGAACTTGTCGTGAGGAAGTATTTATGTCATCCTGATAAAATTGACATGGCCACTCTATACAAAAACTACATTTTGCTCAAAAGGCCCTGGGTTCTTGTTTCTTCTGGGTTTTTTTTTTTATGTGGTATTTGTTAAAAGCTACGTGCCAGGCAGTATACTAAACCCTTGGGTAGATACAAGCTAATAAGGTTGGACACAGTCAATGTCCAACTTGGGGCTCACATTCTTAATTCCCATTTTACAGATGAAGTCCTGAGGCACAAGGAAGTGAAGTGATTTGTCCAAGATCACATAGCAAACAAGTGTTGGAGTCAGGACTAAAAACTAAGACCATCTGACTCCCAGCCCATGTCCTACCCAATAAGCCACACTGCTTCTTCGATGAACACCTCTCACTTGGGGTGGGTTACTGATTTCTTCCATCTGCAAAATGAAAATAATATGTCTGGGTTTTCATTCAGCAATCATGGGCTTGGCGGAATTCCTTCAGAAAAGTTACAGATTTCCCAACACTTCAGGAACAGTTGTTGGAAGTCAGGACGGCTGACACTAAAGCAGATGAGTTAGGTGATGCTATCCAGCTGCTCTACAAATGCATTGTTATTTGATTTGATCCAGCTCATTTGGGCCAGAGTTGTGCAGGCACAGCCTCTTCCCATTATTGTGGCTCTGAAAATCCTCTCTACTATCCCTCTGAACCTGGATCAAAGTAAGCAGAGTTATATGTGTGATTTTAAAATTGAACTTCCTTAGGTCATAAGGGGAACTGTAATCTAAGAAACCCACCGTGGGACACAGAAATGGAATAAAATTTAAAAATTGGTGAATGGAGGAATGGCATGCAAAGGATTGGCACAGTCCCCTAAAGTATGTCTTTAAGAAAGATACTTGACACACTTTCTTCCAGGCTCAGACACCCTCCAATTGTATGTTGGGCAAGTTCCCTGTGTGTTTTATTGAAAATGTGATTGCTCTGGTTGGGAAGAGGCAGAATAAGCCAGGGTTGGAGAAGAGAGAGGAAAAAGGGAAGAGTGAGGAGAAGAGACTGGGAATTTAAGGACAGAAGAGGCACTGGATGAGGGTAAGAAGCATCAGGGTTAATAGCCAACTACATTGAAGATTAGCTTTAGTGGTTTTGAGTTGATTTCTGTTCATTTGTGTTTTGTCTCCTGCTAGCCTCTTTTTGAAATCATTCAGACAGTATTTTAAGAATATTTGTGAATATCAGTAGCTGATCCACAAGACAGGAATCTATTTCGCCTCTGATAGTTAGACTCCATTTTATACTTAAACTCCCGTGACTTGGAGTGACTTTTCGGCAGCTCTCTTCAGAGCAGAAACACATGTTATGGAAAATGTATATCTCGTAGAATTCAAGCAAAGACTGAATCATGTTGCTCCCCAGAAGAAATCAATGATACCCATGTTGGATCCCTCTCCATCCCTACCCCGAAGGCTGAGTTGTTAGCTTCGAGATATGCTGGCACATTTCAGTCCCTTTCTTTCATCAACTTCAGTCATCTTAAAATCCCTAAAATACTTCTATTGGTTATTTTTAAAATGCTACATGCAAAAAAGGGGTGCACTGCTAGATTTTAAGCTCCTTGCGGGCAGGGATTGTGTTTACTGTACTCTCAACACTTAGTACAGTCTCTTTGCACAGTGAGTGTTCCATCAATTTGATTGATTGATTGATTGATGGGAAAGATCTTAGATCTCAAGCCCCTCAATCACAAAGAACTGACTTCTCTGTCTTTTCAATAACCTGATGGGCAGCATTGCTTCCCAGACTGCGTCAGCACCTCTGGCATTTCACAGAAAAAAACCCCAATGGTTCGCGTAGTTAAATAACTCCTACTAGCTCTCAGTAACTCACAGTAAATCACCAGAAAACTTGGTAATAATCTTCTTGACATTATAAACAAGCAAGAAGGGGTGAAAAATGACTCGTTGGGAAGACATTTGGGCAATCTAATCGTACCAGTGTGCTCTTACAGAACAATATGATCATTAAACTGGCCCTTTCCAAACATCTCTCTTCCTCACTAATCAGACAACTGAGCTTTGTTTACAGGAGCAAGAATTTCCATAGTCTCTGGGCCCAAATCCCTCATCCAGAGAGCAGCACCTGTCCCATGGCTTGCAAACAAATATTCCTCCAGTACTGGAAACAGATTGGTTTGCTTTTGTTCCTCTTCTAACACTCATGCCCTGGTGTTGGCTGATTTAACTATTTTTGTCCCTCTCTCCTTGGATATTCTCTGGACAGGGGAAGCAGTGGGGCTTAGTGGAAAGAGCACAGGCCTGGGAGTCGGAGGACCTGGGTTCTAATCCCAGCTCTGCCGATTGCTTGCTGTGTGACCTTGAGCAAGTCACTTCACTTCTCTGTGCCTCTGTTTTCTCAACTGTAAAATGGTGATTAAATACCTGTTCTCCTTCCTAATTAGACTGTGTGCCCATAAGGGACAGGGACTATGACAGAACAGATTAATTTGTACCTACACCAGTGCTTAGAATAGTGTTTGGCACATAGTAAACGCTTAACAAATACCATAAAAAAGCAGGCATTCAAGGAGGCTTTTCATTCCAACTCACATGACCATCTCATTGACAATTTGGTTTCAGGTTCTTGGATAGGTCAGACCTTCAAAGGTACTTCAGGCACTCCAGCACTTAGAACAGTGCTTTGCACATAGTAAGTGCTTAATAAATGCTATCATTACTATAAGGATAATTAGTGGGATGCTGGTTTGTATCAGGTGATAACTCAAACTTTATGTCATGGTAAACAAAATGGTACTCATGATTTTAAATGTGGCTATTCAAAGCCCTGGTTGGTCAGGTAAAACTGACTACTCTCCAAAAAACACCCTATACACCTGGACAATCAGTGTTGTCTGTACTGAATTATGAACTCCTGGGCAATGCCTAGCTCAGTGATACATACTGAATGGAATGTAGTGAGCTTAATAATTTTGATGTTTATTAAACATTTACTGTGTGCCAGGCACAGATGTAAAGCTGGGGTGGTAGTAGCATTTCAAAGTATTTATTAAGCACTTACTGTTTGCAGATAATTTTACAGCATGGCCTAGTGGATAGAGCACAGGTCTGGGAGTGAGGAGTACCTGGGTTCAAATCTCAGTTCTGTCACTTCTGTTGTGTGACCTTGGACAAGTCACCTCACTTCTCTGTGCCTCAGTTATCTCATCTGTAAAATGGGGATTAAGACTGTGAGCCCTGTGTGGAACATGGGCTGTGTCCAACCTGATTAATAATTGTGGTATTTGTTAAGCGCTATGTGACAGGCATTAGCTTGTACCTACTCCAGGGCTCAGTACAGTGCCTGGCATGTAGTGAGGGCTTAACAAATATCATTTTAAAAAGTGCTGATGCAAGACAGACACAAGGTGCAAGATAACCAGATCAAATGCAATCTCCATCCCACAGTGGGCTGACAATCTAAGAGGCAGGAAGGACATGTGTGTCTTACTCCAATTTTACATCAGAAAGGTTAAGTGACTTGACATGCCCAAAGTCCCACTCAGCAAGTCAGTAACAGAGCTGCAATTAAAACTCAGGTCTCCTAACTCCCAATTGCATGCTCTTTCCACTTCTAGGCCATGATGCCTTTCATCAGCAATGTTCCTTCTGTAGCCATGGAGTGAAAAACACCCTTCCTCCTCCCTCGCCCAGATTCCCTGAGGAGTCAGGCCAAGATGACCACTGGTGACTGTTTCCAGACTTTGATACTTCAGGAACCACATGCTGAGCTGTTTCTCCAGAAAATTCACACTTCTGAAAATCCCTGAAATTCCCTAAGAAGGGATCTATGCTTATTGATGTCCACAACCCAATCTTCAAACTCCCAGTTCAGCATACCCCAAGATAGAAAGCTTTTGCTGCTTCCTGTCTCTCCTGCAAGTTTAAAATATTATGAGGATTTACATTTATTTGAAAATGTGTCCTGATTATTTTTCCCCATCAAAGCTTCCTTTAAAAAAAACAGATGAATAAAAGCAGGGAAAAAAGAAAACTTCATATCTGAAATTGTAAGAGGAAGCTTTAAAAAAATCAAAACATTAGAACAAAATTTTGACCACACCAACTGGGCCCCATGTGGAGCAGGGAGTGGTTCTTATCTGATTGACTTGTATCTACCCCAGTGCTTAATACAGTGTTGAGCACATACTAAGTACTCAACAAAAACCTCAGTCATCATCATCATGGTCTCCCTAAAATCCACCCGGTTTTTTTCCAATCCCCGCCTCCTCCTTCACCCTCTTCGATTCTCCCTATTTTTTCCCGCAGTAACTCAAGATGAAATCTCTCACCTCCTCTCTAAAGCTACCCCCTCCACATGTGCTTCTGACCCCATACCTTCATACCTATTTCATTCATTCATTCCGTCATATTTATTGAGCACTTACTGTGTGCAGAGCACTGTACTTATTTAAAACACTCTCCCCCCTCCCTCCTTCCCTCCTTAACTGCCTTCTTCAGATGTTCACTTTCCAATAGCTTCTTCCCCACTGCTTTCAAACACGCTTATATATCTCTTATCCTAAAAAACCCCTCCCTTGACTCCATGGCTCCCTCCAGTTATCACCCCATCTCCCTCCTACTGTTTCTCTCCACACTTCCTGACAGAGTTGTTTACACCCACTGTCTCCACTTCCTCTCCTCCAATTCTTTCCTAGATCCCTTCAATCTGGCTTCCACCCCCTTTAATACACAGAACTCTCCCTCTCTAAAGTAACTAATGACTTTCTTCTTGCCAAATCCAATGGCCTCTACTCTATCCTAATCCTTCTAGACCTCTCAGCCATCTTTGACAGAGTAGAGCACCCCCTTCCCCTTGAAACCTTATCCAAACTTGAGCCCGTTGTTGGGTAGGGACCGTCTCTATATGTTGCCGACTTGTACCTCCCAAGTGCTTAGTACAGTGCTCTGCACACAGTAAGCACTCAATAAATACAATTGAATGGATGAATTCACTGATACTGTCCTCTCTCAGTTCTCCTAGCTCCCTGACTGCTCCTTCTCAGTCTCTTTTGTTGGCCAGTCCTCTGTCTCCCATCCTATGACAGTAGAGGTCCCTCATGGCTCAGTCCAGGTCCCCTTCTATTCTCTGCACCTCAATTACCTCATCTGTAAAATGGGGATTAAGAGTGCGGGCCCCGGTGGGACAACCTGACTACCATGTATCTCTCCCAGAGCTTAAAACAGTGCTTGGAACATAGTAAGCACTTTAAAACTACCACAATTATTATTATTATCATTAAAGCATGCAAATTAACTCGCCCCATCCTACTTCACCTCACTGATCTTCTATGGTCCAGCTTGTCATCAGGAAACTGTGGCTGAATCTCCAGGGGTCAAGATTTTCTCCATATTATTGTCCCGTGAGGTCCTCAGAGGATATCTTGAAGGCCTGGGCAGCCTCCTTCTTCTCACCTGAAACTGTGAAAGTCAATTCTCAACACCATGTAGGAGCCAAGTGAGGGCAAAAGCTAGGAATCATGTGATCAGGAGCCTTCTTAACACTGGACCTCAAACTGTATTCAGAGATTACTTGGCAGCTAGTGCAGCTATCTTCTCCTACAAGGACTGCTAGGATAGGTAGGGGAGATTCAGAAAAGGAAAGAGGAAGAAGACAAAGAAATAATAGTAATAATAATAGTAATTACGGAATTTGTTAAGCACTTACTATGTGCCTAGGCACTATTCTAAGTGCTGGAGTGGATATAAGCAAACCTGGTTGGATACAGTCCCTGTCCAACATGAGGCTCACATAAAAGACAAACTGTAGGTAGAGGAACTGTGGAGAAACTCAGGGGGAAAAAAAATTGCTCATAGAGGAAGTTTATGGGGAAGAGGCCAGGGAAGGGGATTTGCAGGACCAAAAGAGAAAATAGAAGTTATTTAAAAGACACATTTAAGATTGACTCATTTTCCTCATCCACCCCCCACTCCGCCAAAATGCTTCAGTGTCTTCAGCGGTATTTTATCAGCCCTTACTTTGTGCAGAGCAATGTACTACTCAGTTGGGAGATATTAAAAAAAAAGAAGAAATAATTCCTACTTGAAGGAGTTTATAAACTAATGGATGCCTACAGTGCTGAAACATATCCTAGTTCTAAACAACCCTTTGTTAGCAAGGGAAGAGCATGGGACTGGAGTCAAAACTCTCAGGTACAAGTTTTCGCCTTGCCACTGGCTTGTTCAGTGCCTTTGGGCCATTACTTAACTTTGAGTTTCCTCATCTATAAAATGAGGATAAAATAGATCTGAGACCTGTCTGGAACTGGAACTGTGTCCCATCTGATAATTTTCTACCTACACCAGTGTTAAGTACATAATATGTGCTTAGTGAATATCTTATTATTTACAGCCAGATTGTTACATTCTGAATACAGAAAGATTTTTTTAAAACACTGCAGTTTTCTTAAAGGTTCCTTCATGCTTGTTAGGCTCCTGTTTGTCAGATAAGAGTGGAGAGGAGGAGAGAATTGGGGGAGGAGGAGGAAAGGCAGGACAGTACAACAATTAGGGTTGTTGTTGTTTGTTAATTACCCCAGGTGGCCTGAAGGATCCTGGCTCTTCTACAACCCACAATAACCTTTGCTCTAGAAACCATGAGGTGAATGTACAAAGATAACATTTCTTGAAACTACCAAGAACAAATAAAACCTATTTTTATGGTAAGTGTTTATCTTTTGGGCCTCCTTTGTGAACATTTTGGGGTTGTGTTATTGGTGTCTAGCCATAGAAAAAAGACTTTCTGTTCTAGAGAGGCCTTCAAACATTTTCAGCCAAAGATCTCCTTTAGCACTTAAAGTCCATTCCCCTTTCCTACTTTCTGCTGGTTTATCTTAGTTTCCCTTCTCCTCTTCTTCCATTTGAAAGTCTTTCCTTAAGTCCAATTTCTAAAATGTGAGGAAAATGGGGACATTTTTCTCCCAGGCATGCTGATTGCTGTCTGTCTTTCTTCCCACCCTTCCTCTCTTCATTCCTTCATCTTCCCTCCCTCCCTCCCATCCTTCCTTCCTTCCAGCCATCCACTAGAGCTTTGATGAGACAAATCATCTGGCTTCAATTTTTGCAAGACTACTACTCTGTGACTCTGGCATTTATATAATATTCTAAAAGGATCTATTCCATACTTTGAGTGACAGTTGAAAAAATAATTGCCCTCCATCCCTTATCAAAGCTGCAAAATGCCATGCAAACATAAACAATGCATTAATGATCAAATATCTACTGACACAAGTTGATTAGCTACAGTAGCTCCTGTCTATTCAAATGCCTCATTCTGAAGGAACATTGCTGAACTTAATTTGATTTTCCCCAGAGTGATACATGATGTGTTATTTGATGCCCTTCAAAGGACACTATTAGCCAAGCTATAAAGTGTCTGATTTTATTAGCTTTACTGGTTTTTATCAGTTTGTAAATGTGTTATTTTCTCCACTTATTGTGCCTATGGGAAACAGAGATAGAGTGAGCTTCAGGTTAATACATTAATACAACGATGGCCATACTTGGAGACTTATGATGTGTTGCAACAAGACACTGAGGTTGGAGTTGTACAAACTCTAATGTCAGGGTCTCTTAACAAGGCAATTCCTCACTGCTATTAGGACTCACCTGCTGTTGTTATTATTATTATAATCATCATAATCATTTTTATTAAGCACTTTTCATGGTATTTATTAAACCCTCACTGTGCGCCATACACTGTACAGAGTACTGAGGTAGGTGTAAGCCAATCAGTTTGGACACAATCTTAATTCCTATTTTACAGATGAGGTTCCTGAGGCACATTTATTATGCATCAAGCACTGTTCTAAGTACTGGGGTAGATACAAGTTTATCAGGTGGGACACAGCTCCTGTCCTACATGGGACTCACAGCCTAAGCTGGATGCAAACAATGGGCACCTAAGGACATTTATAGGACCATCCATTTTCATGCTTGAGGATGGCCCATCAAACATCATTAAACTTTCCTCTCATTATCCCTGTGGGCTTCTCTTCCATGAAGTTGGTCCGACCGGTGGTCAGAGGTGAGGACCAAAGAAAAGGTCTACAGGATATGTGTCTAGTAATTGGGATGCATCTTCCGACAGTCACTAAAAAAGAACCCATCATTTGGAGGCCACTGAACATAGGAGCCAGAGCTAGACTGAAGTCTTACCAGAGTTCCAGTGGTTGTTCCTGACCAGCAAACTCATTGACATGGCAAGTTGCAGGATCTGTGGGAACTTTATTTATGCCTTTTGTAAAAGGGCTGAAGTGGGGGTTCTCCTACACTATCATTCTGAGACCTTAAACCAGCCCTCCACTTTCACAAGGTGGTAATAATCCACTTCCAGAGTCTCTAACGATGCTGTATCAAAGAGAGTTTCATGCATGCCCTGTTTTCCTATAAACTCCAAGTATTTCAATGAAATTCAGTGTTTTTTTATTTCCATCAGTCAGTTCAGCAGTGGTATTTATTGAGCATCTTCTATGTGCTGAGCTTTATATTCTGCACTTGGGAGAGTTCTCCAAGAGCAACCAGTTGTGTTTGTTGAGCACTTACTATGTGCAGAGCAATGAACTAAGCGCTTGGAAGCAAAGCAAACAATGATGGCATTTATTAGGCACTTATTATGGCCCAAGTACTGTACTAAGCACTAGGGTAGAGTCAAGATAAAGACATTGGACATAGTCATGGTTCACAAGGGAGATAATAATAATAATAATAATAATAATAATAATAATAATAATAATAATAATAATAGCATTTATTAAGCGCTTACTATGTGCAAAGCACTGTTCTAAGCGCTGGGGTAGATACAAGCTGATAAGGTTGTCCCATGGGGGGCTCACAGTCTTAATCCACATTTTACAGATGAGGTAACAGGCAAAGAGAAGTTAAGTGACTTGCCCAAAGTCACACAGCTGACAATTGGCAGAGCAGAGATTTGAACCCGTGATCTCTGACTACAAAGCCCCTGCTCTTACCACTGAGCCACGCAGCTTCTCATAAAGATGCAGTCTGATAGGCTGGGAACAGGCATTTTGTTCCCATTTTACAGATTTTTTTAAGTTCCTACATTAAGCAAGTTGTTTTTGTTGTTGCTTCAAGAAATATATTGAATTGGTGTCTGATACACATTTCCTTTCATTTTTCTAGTTTCAAGTTATCCATGCGAACTTGCTCCCTCATTTCAAAAACACAAGTTTAAGAAGCAATCTTCCTGAAAGATAAAACCCTTGATGTTTACACAGAGTTTTAAAGCTTCTCCAATAGACATGATGGGAAAGAAGGTGGGAAACATATTTCAACTTTGAAGCCCAATGGAGCAGAGAGATAATTCTTTTGTAAAGGGTGCTTTTTGTTTTATATTTGAAACCAGGATTGTATAAGGTTTAATATTCTTTACCATGTACCCAGAAGAAATAACCTGAAGAAAGTTTTATTTCCAGCAAGCGACTCTGCATTGAATTCTCCCCATATTGTGAGCATTCACCACATAAAAGTGCATTGATCTAATTCATTTAAAAAACATACTGGCTTTTCACCTTTTATCCAAGATGAGATGAATGTGGGTGTAGAAAACTTTGAAATCGAGCTATCCCAGGGAGATGTGGGCATTTTAAGAAAAGTGTGTGTTTCAGAGAACGTCATTTCTTTCTAACTGATGCTAGATGCTTAAGTCTTCAGAACATTCAGTTGGTTTGGAAAAGAATCATCCTACGCAAGGTTTTTCACCTTCAAGAGCCTTAAGGAATTGCATTGCCCACCCAGAGATTAACTGTCCATGAGCGCTCAAAGTCTGACCTTAAAAGACTTGCATCGATCTGAAATGAACGGCTTAAATTCGGGGTAGACGATGTCCTTTTCTGAGATGTGGATATAGGAAAAGCAAAAAGAAAAGTCACTTTAGAGAGTTCTTACTTTCTTTTTCTTCAATCAATAAATCAATGGTATTTATTGAGCACTTACTGTGTGCAGAGAACTGGTTTAAGTTCTTGGGAGAGTTCAAATTAACAGAGTTGGTAGA
The DNA here is from genome assembly GCF_015852505.1 of Tachyglossus aculeatus. Taxonomy (NCBI): domain Eukaryota; kingdom Metazoa; phylum Chordata; class Mammalia; order Monotremata; family Tachyglossidae; genus Tachyglossus; species Tachyglossus aculeatus. Next base: position 10,265,540 of record NC_052079.1, on the reverse strand, counting down.
CACATTGCCTGTTCACAGTGAGTTTACAGTCTAAAGGGGGAAACAGACATTAATAAAAATAATTTATGGATGTGAACATAATGGGGAGCAACAAATCTAACTGTTCAACTGTAGACTGACACCCCTCTGCTCAGAGAACACGGACTTGTAAATACTCACCAACTGCTCAATAAACTTAATTTGGGGAATGGATGGATTTTTTTTCCCTTTAATTTTGTACTTTTTGGTTGTTGGGAAGATTTGGAATTTTTGTACACTGATCTTTTTTTTGTCACTTTGCACACACTGCCATGAGCTGATATGCTTTCACCTTTGGACATTTATTTCAATCTTTCATGAAGCAGCATGGCGTAGTGGAAAGAGCTCAGTCCTGGGAGTCAGAGGACCTGGGTTGTAATCCTGATCTGCCACATGACTGCTGTGTGTAACCTTGGGCAAGTCACTTAACTTCTCTGTGCCTCCAGTACCTCATCTGTAAAAGGGGGATTAAATCCTCCTCCCTCTGATTTAGTCTGTGAGCCTCATGTGGGGCTGGGACTGTGTCCGACCTGATTTTTCTAACCCAGCATTCAATACAGTGCCTGGTACAGAGAAAGCATTTAATAAGTAATAATGACCCCACTGAAACTTTAAGCACCTTGAGGGCAGGAACTGTATCTGCCATCACTACTATGCTCTCCCCCAAGAGCTTAGTTCAATACTATTGATTTTCTAATGAGTTAGTTTCTTTGGCTGAAGTTAACCCATCATTTTTAAGGAGGATATGAGTAATTGACTATTTGTTGGTGCAGAGGCAATTTGGTGGAGTAGGTGGAAACACATCCCCATATTTCTGACTGGAGCGATAGTTGACGTTGTTGACATCAGGGAAATCTACTGTGCTACTATTCTTTTCAACCAGTTTTGCAACTCCTGGGAATACTCCTATTCTAGTCTGAAACTCCCCAAGATTCACAAAACTTGAATGCTTATTCTGTGGGTTGACAGCTCAAAGCTAATTCATTCTGTCTGTTTTGAATTGTGCAACTGGGATTAGTACCTATATTTTCCATCATGCTTTTGAATAACTGTGAGAAGCCCGGCAAACCTAGCTAAGATTTGTGTCAAGTCTTTTGCGAAGAGTAAATGTTTATTTGTGTGAAGAAAAAGTATATCTAAAATGTGGTTATAAAAACCTTTTCAACATTGTTTATCCATTAACTTTACCTAGTGGTTCTTACATAATAATTCATTGCAAAACATTTTGGTACTCTAGATAGAAATTTTTCTTTTCCAATTTATTCTTTAAGAAACTGAAAAATTCAATATAAAACTGTTACGGAATATGGGTAATATCCATAACATTGTTAAGAATCAAATCTAAATCATATCATGAGAATTCAGAGAAGAAATAACTCATTTTAAGTGAATACTTAGAAGTTTGTAATACTAAATCTTCACATTTGAACTAGTTCAACTTTTTTTTACCTTTAAACTTTATTTTGCAATATGTTCAACATTGTTAATACTATTGCTACAGTTTTTCCCTTCTTATTTTTGACCTTTGTGACTTTGCTTGAAACTTAAAATTTTCCCTAATGCTCCCATATTGTATTTTGTTGACAAATATAGTTGTTCATTTGTCAAACAGAGAGAATTATTTAGGTACAAGCATGGAATTTCAATCAGTTTATGCGGGTATTTTGAAAGAAATGGTGGAGGAGGGAGCATGAACTAATTTAGTCTGAATCTAGAACCTGGACTATCTTAGTAAAGGTTGACAAAAAAAAAAAAACCAAAAACAAAGACAAAGTAAAAACAAAGCTTCCTTCCTACACTTTTGCAATTCCAATTTCCAGAGTTTAGATACCATTTCAATCTAGGAACATTGTCAGTCTGTATTTGGGACCTTAATTATATTTTCTATACTTGGAGTAGATGAATAGACCTCCTAAAACCAACTGTGTCTTGACCAAGCTTTAGTTAACCATATATCAGCTATTATGAGCAATGCCATAGCAGTAGCACTGATAGATGTATTTTTTATATATGGCTTCATGAGCAATTATCTAAAACTATAATTACTATGATATAATTAATATTTTAATATACAATTTTTTCTTCTATTCAATTAAATTTTATCATTCCTTTGGAATGCATAATTTATCATGTATTCATGAGGAACTGTCATAGATTTTTATCTGTGTTATTAAGAGTCAGCCTCAACTCTGTCCCCAAAATGGGCATATGCAGTTGGTTCACGGGCAATTGAGCTGGGCCCAAAGGAGGTACAGAGATGGGACCCCAATGTCAGGGAGATGTACAGGCGGTCTCCTCTTCCTGCCTTTACCACGGTGGCTTCTCCCAGTTTCCTTCTTTTTATCACACTTTTCCTTGACAGACTGTTTATGCTTCTTAGTTTCCTTGAATGATTTTTCCATTAACTTTCTTTTCCCTGCCATTGCTGTCAGATCCACGCTCCATCCAGCCCAGTAGTCTGTCTTAAATAATGACAAGAAACTGTGTAGAGGAATCTTGGGAGGTTTGCCAACCTTTAAATCTACCCAAAGGGTCATCTAACACCCCTAACCTTACCCCTTTCCATGCCCAGTTTTCTTTCTATTTTGGACTGCCTCTCCATGTAATCATCCAAACTCCTCTTGAACCTACTGATCAGAGGGAGGCTTGAGGTCTAGTGGAAAGAGAATAGAATGGGATTCCCTGGCATAATCCAGATTCTTCCACTTGCCTCCTGGGTGACCTTGGGCAAGTCCTTTAATTTCCTCATTTGTAAAATGGAAATAAAATACCTATTTTTACCCCTCAGACTCTAGGCCCCAGGTAAGACAGGGACTATACCCAATCTGATTATCTTGTAACTACCCCAGTGTTTAGCACATTGCTTGGTACATGGCTGACAATCAATAAATATTATCATTATTATTACTGTTATTATGTTTTCAGCTTGCAAAATTTCCATTGATATCAAATTCAATCTACAGTTCATCTACCAGATCTGTGAAATGTTGCATTCTGTGGGTAGTTTGTTGTTCCTTGGTCTCTCCTCTCTTATTTCAGTGGGTGTTCACATGTCAAGGAGTTGTGGGATTTGGTAAACAACAATTTCATGTTTTCCCTTTTCACAGCCTTCAGGATTTTATAGAGCCCAATCGTATCTGTTCTCAGTTCACTCTGAGTCTCAGTCTAGAGTCCTACTTCAATCTATACACATGAAGAATATTCTCCATCCTCCTGACCACCTTGGTTGTCCAACTCAATATTATACTTATTATTTCCTTCCTAAAATATGGTAACCAGAACTTCAGGCATTACTACAGGTGTGAGGGTACTACAGGTTTATATAGTAATAAAACTGTCTTTTTTATTCCCTAGCCCTCCTTTAATGAATCCCAACAGCTTGGAGATCCAATTTAAAATTTACTTCCAAATAATAACTCATTTGGTGACTATCCTATCTCCCAAGATGTGGTTGGCTTACTTTAACCACTTCAAACAGAGTTGTTATTATTTTTAATTAATGGTTTCTCAATCAGTGTAACCCCATTTTCGGCTAGCCCATTGGCCTGAGGGTATCCCAGACCGGAAGTGATAGCTAGGAAGTCGCAATCCAATGTAAACTATTTTAAATACTCACACAGTATACTGTGCCTTGAAAGAATAATCTTGATTTGAATCTCCACATTCGATGTAGTAGTGCCACCCAGCTTAACGACTGCTGGAAAGTTGACGGTAGACAACAGATAAAACATTCATTTTCCTATCATAATCAAACACGTCAATTCCTACTGTGGACCCAAGTCTCGATATTCCTTGATCTGCCACCATCGGGCTGTCCAGCACACAAACTGGCATAAGGGGCAAGGATAAAGGGGTCAGAGGCGAGGGAGCTTTTCCTTTCTCTTTGTATCAGTAGCATTCGCCACCCGTATCACTCCCTCCGCAGGGCATCGTTTACCGCTACCCTCAGTAAAGTCTGAAAGTCAAGTCAAGGCAGCAAACCATGGAGATCAGCTCCAACAGGGGCACCTGAGAAAGCCGAATCCATCAGAAGGGCAGCAGGTGCAGCAGTGTCACCCTCTGTTGGGTGTAAATTAGGAAACAATGTGTTTTGCCCTCCTGCAGTCATCCCGTTACTGAACAAAATGATAAATAGGTGATTTTCTAGGCTCATAATAAGATTCGCTGCTAAACTGGGTAGATCTTTAAATCCCTCTGAGATAGTCATACCCAGAAGCACCATTTACACAAAAGGCTGAGGAAAATACAGGTTTCCAGGCCTCTTGGCACAATAATGTACTAGCAGATGTTACATGGAAATAGTTACACATTAGTTAACTTACAATTATAAGCCTGATGGAATTGTTAGAAATGGAAACAAGATTGTTTTATCGTTTGTTACATTGGGCGTTAATTCCCTGGATATATGGAAAGGAAGGATTAGCACTGAGGAATGGAATACCAAAGGAGAACATGCAAATGCTATGTGTGATTGGAAATTGTTACCATTAATTATCATTATTTTTGAGTCTCTGCTATGTACTTGGGGAAAGACAGACTTTCAATGAACATGGTTCCTGGCTTCTAGGAGCCTCTGTTCTAAGGCAAACAAGGCAGAGATAGGCACACATTGGACAGGATGGACAGTAAGAGACAGGGACACTCTGAATGTAGACATTTTCCTAAATTAAAGGGGGAAATGTGAGGGGGCCAATTCTCTATTCTTTTTCCTCGCTTCCTTCCCCTTTCTCTCTCTATCTCTCTCTCAGTGTCAGGTCTGCACAACATCCTGTTTGTGGGGAACAGGGGACAGGGCAGTCAGAGTAGGACTTAGTGGAATTCCCTACCAGTGGCCTCACCATGTGTGGGTGCTAGAGACCCTTGCCTCAGCTCCCAGAATATACAGCTCCCTTTTGGGTGGACCAGAGAAGAGATCAAAAAGTCTTTCTTGGGTCATAACTCTTGAGGCATGCTCAAAGATTGTCCTCCCATGCATGACAAGTGAAAGTCCAGGAAAGGCGAGGTGAAGAATGGAAAGAAGAGAGCAAGGAAAAGGAGGAAGTCAGCTCTATTCCACCCCAACAATCCTGGGGCTATCCCTGGGCATCAGATTTTAAAAACTCACTAGAACTGTCATACGAAGTGCCAAAAGTGAACATCACATGCCACACTGGAGTGGATCTGAAATTGTCATTAGAATCCTAAACTGTCAAGGGGTGACTTTTTAGTTGTGAATAAAATGGTTCACAACAAACTGACAACGATACTTACACAGGCACAGTTTAAAAGCCCAGCCACAGAGGCATGTGGATCACTGAGAAGGGAAATAAAAGGGAGAAATGTGAGGCATACCAACCACCCTATTCATCCCAGCAGAGCTGAATACATCTATCTTGCACAAAATTGCCAGAAAAGAAAACTGAAAATAGAAAAGAAAAAAAATGATTGGAAGAGCTAGCTGGGCTATCAAGATATCAAAGTAATAAGCAATAGCTTTGAAAGTTCATGGAAAACAGGAAGCACTTCTCGATTTGTGCCTTTGCATACAGGAGAATGGTTGGAATTGGAGACAATGCAGAAGTCACACTTGCACTTTAGGTTGGAAGGTGGCAGAAAATTGCAATTCTCCAGGTGCATTTTATGGGGGATCAGAATGGAAACCTGACAAAGACAGAAATCTCAAAGAAGCAAGTTACAGAACAAGTGGAGGAACTAAATGCATTAAATCAATTGGACCAGGTGGTTCTGAGAATCCTGAAGGAATTAAAGTGTGAAATAGTGTAGCACCTGACAGGATCCTGTAATAAATCCTTAAAAATATCAATGCTCCCAGAAGATTAGAAAGTAATGCACTGCCCATTTTTTAAGAAGGAGTCAAGGTAGACTACAGGATGTATGGAGGGGATGACTACTGAGGAAATCATTATAGTGCCTGAAGAACAGGAACACACTGTGATTTTGGCAAAGGTCTTAGGTTCCATGAGTTTCCTCAAAAAGTATCATTATGGAGAACAAACCTAGATTTGGTAACCTGTAGCATCTAAACAGGTGTCAAAGAGTCAATGATCACTATAATGGTGATGTTTATGATTGTGAAAACAGTGATGGAGAGAGTGGTGATGACTACTGTTTGTTAGGAAATTGACATCAGGAGCTAAAGGATATCACAGAAGCACAACAAAGGACCACCTTTCTTAAAGCACAATGTGGTTGGAACTGTTCATTCATTCATTCAATCGTATTTATTGAGCGTTTACTGTGTGCAGAGCACTGTACTGAGCTCTTGGGAAATACAAGTCTAGACTGTGAGCCCATTGTTGGGTAGGGACAGTCTCTATATGTTGCCAACTTGTACTTCCCAAGCGCTTAGTACAGTGCTCTGCATGCAGTAAGTGCTCAATAAATATGATTGAATGAATGAATGAATGAATGAATGAATGAACATACAGAGATCGTCCCTACCCAACAATGGGCTCACAGTCTATATGGGTATTTTCAGCCACACATGGCCTTGAAGATGAATTTCACTGTCAGTTACAGTGATGACGGACTACTGTATGTGTGATCTTTATATATGCATAGGTATCTATCAATCACTCAATCAATGGTATTTATTGACTTTCATCATTGAAATGAAGGGGGCCATTTTCTGTCTCTTTGGCTCTGACTTCATTCCTGTCCTGCCTCTCTGATTCTCGCCTGGGTTGTATGTTCTGACAACAGTCAATCAATCGATCATATTTATTGAGCACTTGCTGTGTGCAGAGCACTGTACTTAGCACTTGGGAGAGTACAATATATCAGAGTTGATAGACATTTAAAAATAAATTACAGCTATATACAAAAGTGTTGTGGAGCTGAGGGCGGGGTGAATAAATGATACATATTCAAGTGCAATGGTGATACACAAGAGAGAGGGAGTAGGGAAAATGAGGATTTGGCTGGGGGAGGCCTCTTGGCTGAGATGCAATTTTAATAAGGTTTTGAAGGGGAGGGGAGAGTGATGGTTTGTCGAATAAGAAGGGGGAGTGAGTTCCAGGCCAGAGGCAGAGGCCACACTTCCACTGTCTCTGGGAATTGGCTTTTCCACATAGGAACTGATCACTTAACCATCATACTCAGTTTGTAACACCTGTGGGAGAAGTTCAGTCCAGTCACCAAGGGTTGAAACTAGGTGCTCTTTTCTCTGAGAATTTCAGTACACCCCTGAGATATTTTAAAACGTTATCTGAACCCAGCATAAGTTGCACATGAGGCCCGTTGGAGTATTCTATCAGAGTATTGTCTAATTGCGACTGTCATTCTAAATGGGAAACTGTAGCAAAGCATCCTCTCCAATTCTTCCTGGCAGTAAAAGTATTGCCACAATCCCCCATCCAGTAGATAAATGATCAGCAAAATGCCATTCAAGCACTTAGTACAGTGCTCTCCACACAGTAAGCGCTCAATAAATACGATTGAATGAATTCACCTGATTCCTGAAAATTAGGATATTTACAAAATCAATCTCATATTAATGCCCATGATGAGCAGGCTTAGCTAAACAAAAACATCTTATATACAGTGTTCACTCATGTTGGACCAGGTTGTTCTGGGATTTGGAAAGAAGCAAGATTTCTTAATTACCCAATATGTTTATTGGCTAAATATCACAAATGGTAAAGAAAAGGGGTCCTCTTATAGTCGACGCTTCCAGCCTTTGCAGGCGAAGGATCTTATTCTGAAGTGAATAGGAATGCCAAGTTAATCTGTAGCTTCACAGGAATTCATAGCCCATACATCTTTTAGGATTTGAAATATGCATTTGTGTGGTTCAGACATTCTGGCTGTTTGAAAGGGCCCTGCATCATTTTGCATCTGTCTCTGCCTTTAAAGGTCTCATCTGAAAGACTCAACATGCAATAAACTGCAGAGAACTTAATTCATCTACACCTGAAGGAAGGAACACTAGGGTGTCCTTGTCTAGTCTGACCCTGCAACTCTCAGGAAGCAGCATATTTGACCGTATTCTATTACGTGGATTTAAAACGAGCAGACTATTCCCTCCAGCAGTTATGATGCATTTTTACTGCATTTCTAATATAAAAATATAGTGAGCTATCACTAGGAAGTATTTGTATCTTGATATATGAATCCTAAATGATTTTAATGAAAGTAGTGTGCTACCATTTTTACTAACTGCAGAGAATGCCAAATACTTACGAAAGAGCATTTATATTGCTCTGTTAATCGTACTTAATAAATGATGATTACATTATGGTGTCAGCATGTTTGAGAAGAGTGCCAAGCTGCCATTGCTGCAGTTTAGGCAACAAAATATGAAATCATGTAGATGTTGGCATATTTAAGGTGAATCACTGTTTGAGGCTATGGGAGATGTCGAGTGACCAACACTACATCTAAAGGCTAGTAGCTCATTTCATTTCCCACTCCTTCAAGAGCTCCCTTTAAGGTCAAAAGAAACTTCACAGTGGCGCTCTCCATGGGGTTCAGGTGTGATGTGAATGTACACAAAATTCCCGGGTAGCAAAAGAACATAAAAGGGGTATGTCACCATCCCACTCTGTATCATTGGCATCTCCGCGCAAATCATGAACAAAATCCTGCGTGCAAATTCAAACATGTTAAACATCTTTGCATTCTGTTGCCTTTTGAGTGTGCTTAGCCACATATATTATCATTCAAGAGTCAATGGGCGGTGGGTGGGGGGGTGGCAGAGGGAGTTCTATGGGCTTAGTCAAGTCCACTCCATGTACAATCATCCTGACTTTAGGGAGATACTCAAAGTGAATAGGAAATGACCTGGAAAAACCCCTTGCCCTAAGTAAGAAAGCAGCCTTATTGCTGTTGATGTCCATCCCCTTGTGGGGGGGAGTCACGACCAGCTTAAGTCAACAAGTAGTAATAATAATAATAATATTGACGGTATCTATAAAGTGCTTACTATGTGCCAGACACTGTTCTAAATGCTGAGGAAGGTATAAGGTAACCGCTTGGACACAGTCCCTGCCTCTCATGGGGTTTACAGTCACAATCCCAATTTTACAGATTAGGGAATTGAGGACCAGGGAAGTGAAGTCACTTGTCCAAGTTCACGCAGCAGTGGTGGAGCCGGAATTAGAACTCACAACCTCTGATTCCCAAACCCGTGCTCTTGGCCCAAAGAATCATGTGCATGGATGGCAAGGGGGGACCTCTCTGCCCAGCTCCTCTCTAAAATGGTGCCACTACTGTCATGTTCCAAAATGGCTACCAGAAAGCATCTCTCAAAGATGGCTGCCCAGTTGCCCTTCTCAAACACGACCATTGAATGCCTGACACTGGTCTTGGGTAGAGTCCAGTACTTAGAAAATAGATTAGGTCATGTCAGGAATTTATTACATGGTCCGTGCCTGAGATTTCCCCTAAGGCACAGTGCACGGAAGATTCTCAATGACACACCCAGAAACAATCTCACCCGCTGGCAGCGTCATCTCTGAACCATAAGGCAACTCTGCCCAGTCCATCTACACTGTTTCTCATTAAGGTATTGTGTATTCTTGAGTAAAAATGACTTTTCCATAAGAGTGAAATGTCACACAGAATTCATTCGCATTTGGAGCGAAGGCAAAACACGGTCAGTTTAAAATGACTTCCCCTGGAGAGGAGAAAGAGCTGGCACAGCATTTCCTCTCCTACCCACATGCCATCCACACTGCCACTGGCTGATTGCCTTGATGTCTGTCATCTGGTTTTGATCTCTTCCCCATTAGTGAACAAAGTAGATCGAAACCAGGCACTGAGCCATCTGGAGCCTGTGGGGTCAAGCTTATTCTATCTGGAGAATAGCACAGTAAATACTGGCCAATAAATTTGACAAAATGTGAGAGATTTTACATCTTTGCCTGGACGGTGGCCATAACAACATTCAAGCCACGCCACAGCGTTCGAAAATTTGGAAACGGATAGCCACCAGAAGGCTAAGTGAGCTTAGGAAGAGACAACTGTTTGGCTCATTAGAAAGTCAGATGTGTTCTCTGGCATTTGAGTGGACAGCAGAGACTCTGACATTAACACATGGCTCATTAGGAGGGAATCTGAGCTTGGCCTTTGCTGCACTTAAAACAAAATAACTAAGAGGGAGAGAAAAGACTAGCCTTGAAAATCCCCACACCTTCTCTTAAACATAACCAGCAATAATTTAAAGCGAAGGCATCACACCTTCAGACGCTAAATGCCAATGGCGATTCGGTGCATATCTTAAACAACCAAAGGAAAAACAAGAATACAGTCAAAGATTATGTAAAGCTTTATCTTTCCGGTTCCCGGTGACGAATACACTGACTTTCCTTGTCCGCGCTAACTGTTTATCATGTTCTAGATCAGACATCATTGCAGGACCATTAAAGTGTCATGTTTACAGCACTGTAGAGTAGTTGAGGGTCAGAAACCATTCCTATTACAAACCCTGATTTTATAATTCAGCTGTTTCAATTTGCAGCAGGCAGAAGCTTGAATAATACAGCATTTTAGCACTGTGGGTCTGTAGGATGGAATTTTCTCTGATTTCTCTGGCACTTTTCTAAGTATGCCGTAGGAGGGCTGGAGGAGGGGAGAGATAAGACAATTGGGAAGGAGGCTTCAGGGTGCTTATACAGGTAAACTTTTTTTTCTTACCACAAAGCATTGTTTCTAGTGGCTATGAATCCACTCATCCACTCACTATCCAGTAGAATTTCAAAACAAAACATTTCTCACCAATTCCAAATTATTGTCCAAATAGCTAAGGGGAGGAAAAAAATACACCTCGGTATTTTCATGGGCACAGTATGCCTATACATAAGTCTGCGAGAAAGTCTCTCAGCAACATTTATGGCATGTCAGTGCTGTGGACGGAGTAAGTGCTCAGTAAATGCCACTGATACATTCTGCTTGGGACACCTCAATTTCCTTGCATTTCAAAATTTATACTTCAACAACAAGTGACAATTTCATCATCATTTATTTACCTCCCAGACAGGTAGTCAACTGCGAGAAAACAGCATGTCAGTCATGATATTTACAGTGACTCTTTGGGATATTTTTGAAGACGTGACTATGAGGCCAAAGGAAATGCCTCATTTGCCAGAAATCCCACTTAGAATATGGCATGATTGAAGCATATGGAAATAATCTCTAGGTACTTTTTTTTTGCATTTTGAAACTTGGCAGGAAATAAAAATTGGAAACAAACTTCTAGATATTAGGAACAAATTTTGGGGTAGAAATTAAATCTTCAGAGGTGAGGACACTTAGAGCTGAAGCTGTAACTCCATCCTTAATTCATAACTCTGTGGCTTGATACTTCAGGAGTCACTGAACAAGGTGTGATATTACACACTGTATGATTCAACATGAAGTCAAAGAAAGGTGAACTCAGGACAGAATGAAACTCAAATCTAACTTTCCACCCTTTGTGAGGTAAAAGTTTAAAATTAAGCCCAGTTGTATTTTGGTCCCTGTTACTTTTCACAGTTTTCAATTAATAGCGCTGGTTTTTTTGGTAGAAATAAATGGCCCACACTCTGTTGAGCATGGAATTGAAGTCATCCCATAAAAAAAATATATTTCTCTGAAATGAGAAATCTAGTGAGTAATCTATGAGGGCAGCCAAGGATATAGAGTTGTCTGAAGAAAGGAATGATTGCAGTTTTAACATTGTTATTATATCCTTGCAGATTTGAATGCAGTATCAGCTCATAAAGATTTTCACCAGCCCACAAAAAATTCTACCATCTGTTCTTATACTTAATTTACTAAAGAATCTTACATACTAGATAGTCCAGAGAAGTGCAGCATCATTGCTCTGCATCATATTTTGTTTCAGTTATGATTTTATGATTCTTTTTGGTTGCCTTTTCTGTCACCTTTTCTTCCCTTTTTTCCATCCTGCCTCCTCCCTTCTCTGGCTGAAGGCACAAATGGATACCATAAATATATAAGAGCACAACCAGGGGCTGATATTTCCTTTTTTATGGTATGTGTTAAATGCTTACTTTGTGCCAGGCACTGGCTTAAGTGCTGAGGTAGATACAAGCTAATCAATTTGGACACAGTCCGTGTTGCTCATGGGGCTCATAGTCTTAATCCCCACTTTACGGATGAGCTTACCGAGGCTCAGAGAAGTTAAATGATCGCCTGAGGTCACACAGCAGACAAATGGAGAACCAGGATTAGAACCCAGGTTCTTCCCACTCCCAGGCCTGTGCTCTATCCATTAGGCCTTGCTGCACTTTTTTTAGGTCTAACCTAATTTCTAAGCCTTTCCCTCCCTTTAGTTATTGACCACTCTAAGATAAAATTGGTCTGAACACAGTTCTAAACCCCGATAGAGAACGGTGATAATATCCTAGTTGTTTCCCAATAGGAGTTCCCTTTCCATTTTTCACAGATCTGAAGCAGAATGGGACAGAAATAAGAGGTCATCAGAAAAAAATGGTTGCAGCCCTCCACGCTGACCAACCTAGGAGATTTCCAGACTTCTCACTCCCAACATCATGTTCACTGTATAACATAATATAGCTCATTGGACTAACAAAAAACATCTTTCAAAAACATCCCTAAACTCTCACCCCATCCTTCTTAGTAAGAAAAAAATTTATCCTGGGCTTTACATGCCTATGGGGTACAGAAAGGGCTTAAAACAGTAAGTAGGTAGTTTAGATGTGACAAAAGCCAAAAATCTTGCCTAGGAAATTGTTTTGTTTATGGATCCATTTGGACAAAAAGCAAATCTAGCAAAAAAACAACTAAAAATAGATTAGGCAAAGTTATTCTTCCTTCCTTTCCAGAAGAAGAAGAAGAAGAAGAATACATAACCAAAGTGGGATTTATAACTGTGACCTGTGAGCTGTATAAAGGATGTATGAAATCTCACAGACATTGGAAAGAATATATGTGTTGAAATAAACATTACACTGTCATGACTTGGTGATACTCCACTCAGACCCTGGGCCGAGAGAATGGGGGAAAAACACCTCTGTAGAAAGTCTGTGGACCCTAAATGAAACAAAAGAAAATGAGGATTTAAAAGAGCTGCAGATACTCCCCAAGCTACTACTGACAGACTGGAGCAGTTTAAAATGCAGTCAAAATAGAACTGAGAAAAAATGCTTATACCTGCTTGTGCAAATTGATGAATAGCTCCCAACTCTGTCATCATATTTCTATCCATTACCATATCCTTGAGTGATCCTTGGGAAAGTAGCTTCCAAAAACAGACCCTGAAACGTCCATTTCAGTCCCACTTTCCTTTAAGGACCATTATGGCCTAATAATAATGACACCTTGAATTTGCAGAGTGCTGTTATTTTTTCCAAAGTGCTTTCTCATTACTTACCTCATTTTGTTCTCATTGTGAGGTAGGAGAAATGCAGGTATCATTTTCTCCATTTTACAAATGAGGAAACTGAGGCATGCACAAAGTGTCAAATGAACTGCCTGAGGATACACAGCGAGTCCAGTGGAAGGGCCAGAACTCGAATCCAATTTCTCCAACTTCTAGAGCCACTCTCGTTCTATTAGACCACACTGGTGTGTCTACCAACTCTATTTAACTCTCTAAAGCATTTAATACAGTGCTCTGCATGCAACATGAGCTCAGTAAAAACCACGGATTAATTGTCTGCAGGCACACCTGACCCAGGAGGGCAGAGTGAATATTATGAAGGGAGAGGGAAGCACAATCTAAACAATGTGATATGGCGATGGACTGATGAGTAACTACAATCCACTGCCAGGGACATTCCTGCTCAGTTTTGAAGATGATTTTGATGGTGAGATCCTACCTAAACCTACGAGGGTGACAAGTGTACAACCGACATTCTCTTCCTCACCGTTTGCATGTCCAAATGAATTTTGGCTGTGCTGATGCATTTGCCCCATACATGGCCTGTCTTGTGTTTTTGATCTTGCCTCTTGGTATTCTACTCAAGGACAGCAACCCCTCACCTGATTTCTGCCCACCAGACTTTTCAGTTAGTCAGAGTGAGCAACCAAGAATCGTATTTATCAAATTTATTGAGCACTTACTGCGTGCAGAGCACTGTACTAAGCACTTGGGAAGTACAAGTCGGCAACATATAGAGACGGGCCCTACCCAACAACGGGCTCACAGTCTAGAAGGGGGAGACAGACAACAAAACAAAACATGTAGACATGTAGACAGGTGTCAAAACTGTCAGAATAAATAGAATTATCACTATATGCACATCATTAATAAAATAAATAGAGCAGTAAATATGTACAAATATATACAAGTACAGTGCTCTGCACATAGTAAGCGCTCAATAAATACGATTGATGAAGTGCTGGGGGAGGGGAAGGAGGTAGGGCAGGGGGACAATGGGGAGGAGGAGACTCCAACTCACGACCCCTGGTTTACAAGACCAGTGCTCTAATCCCTGAGCTACAGAGCCTCACCTAATTTGGTGGTGCTCCTGTTACCAGGTTTCTGGGAAAAACCCAAGAAGAAACAGAAAGAGTCAGAGTATACTCAATTTACTTTTGATCCTTGCCCTGGTTCTCATTCAGTGCACTCCCTGAGTTTCAATGTTCTAGTCATGATTTAATTTGAGCCCGGGAAACAGAGGCCAGGACACTTTGTCATGGTTAACTACCAGAATCCATGGTCCGATTTCGCCCGTCCCTCCTAAAGCCCCTAAATACCTGAGTTTCCAACCAAAGTAAGATAAAACATGCTCAGAAGCCTGCACCATTCACCTTGGTTGGGTTTTCCCAAAACCAGCTGAGAATCTTTGTGATCCAAAGAGAAGACTATCCCTTAAAGTATCATCATCGAATCAAACATCATTTATGCAGGAGGTTGCTTGCTAATGCCTCCATTTCTTCCTCAAAGTGAGACCGCAAGTCACTTCTTGGGAGAAGCCTTAATGGATCGTATCTCCACAAGTCATTATTTTTTATTGTAAATAATGTCCTGGGTAATAATAAAACATGGGAAAATTGAAAATGTATTAATACCAGTTTTAAATCTTTAGGTAATGGCTCTTTTAACTGGTGTATTCCTGCCAAAGCTACTTATGTCTCAGTGTATGAAATTTAAAATACTCTTGGCCAATTATTTTACTGCAGTATGAATGTGAAGTCAAAGACAAAAGATCCTTGCTTGGAAAGTTGAAATAAATGGTATGGAACTTTGTTGTTACTCAGCACTGGAAAGTCCTAAGTGGAAATAGTAGTGTCTGTTACAGCTGGAATTGAACTGGGAAAACATCGTTTCCCTAATAGAATGAAGAAATCGCCTATGACGTCTGACTAGGGTCATTACGGAGAAATTGGCACAATTAGAAATTGAGATTTGAATGGATTTAAAGGAAGTCCATCTGATTGTAACTCCTCAAGAGTAATAAACATATATTCTATTTTTATTGCATTTTCCCAGGCACTTAGTACATTGCTCTGCACATAGCAAGTGCTCAACAAATACTGATAAACGAATGAATGAGGCGTTTAGACTCTTTCGGTCTAAATAAAGTACATGGTTAATTAAAAATGGTATTTATTAAGTGCTGACTATATATCAGGCAACGGGGAAGATACAAGTTAATCAGGTCAGGCACGTGGCCATAACTGCCTGTCACTTCTCAACAGTCCAGTGAAGAGAGAATGGCTCTGGGAATCAGGAAACCTAAGTTCTACTCCTGGCTCTGCTTGTTGGGGCTATATTATCAG
This sequence comes from Tachyglossus aculeatus, assembly GCF_015852505.1. NCBI lineage: Eukaryota > Metazoa > Chordata > Mammalia > Monotremata > Tachyglossidae > Tachyglossus > Tachyglossus aculeatus. The sequence goes on along the minus strand of NC_052079.1, from coordinate 10,249,832 downwards.
GGGTACAGGTTTCTGACCACTGGGATATAAGCTCCCTGGATGCCAGGGCCATATCTCCCAACTCCCCAAATGCTTGATAAAGTGCCCTGCACACAATAAGCACTCAATAAATACCATTGATTGGATAGATTGGTGAACCACCAAAGGAATTTTGTCAGGGAGACTGGCCACGGAGGAATCCTAGAAAATTACTCGGCCAGGGCACTGAATCAGCACATTGCTGCAGTCACTCTGGCGACAGAGTAGCCTAAGTGGAATGAGCACAGGCTTGGGAATCAGAGGACCTGGATTCTAATCCCGGCTCCACCACGTGTTGGCTGTGTGACTTTAGGCAGGTCACTTAACTTCTCTGTGACTCAGTTTCCTCATCTACAAAACAGGGATTAAGACCGTGAGTCCCATACAGGACCTGAACTGTGTCCAACCGGCTTAGCTGGTATCTACCCTTGTACACTGTACTCTTAATGCAGTGCTTGGCACACAGTAAGGCGTTACCCATATTTACAAAATAGGGTCCTGCATGGTCTCTGCAATGCGCTGTGGCCCTATCCGCCTGCTCGTTTAACTCATTCTGTGCCTCAACAAGAACGTGACTGGAAGGGAGGGGAGACCGCAGGTAGGACCGCTCAACTCTCTATCGATAGAGCCAATTTTACCGTACAGGTTCCTGGTCCAAAATCTCACAACTGAGGCTAGTCTGCTGTTTCTGACAGGAGACTCCATTATCGCTCCCCAGGCTTCAGGAACTTCATAAAATGAGATAATACATATAAAATCGCTTTGGAATACTAAAAGCTCTATACAAATACAAGGCATTTAGACAGTACAGCCAAATTTCCTTGGCTTAAATACCAATTTGCAGTACTTATAGCAGGAAGCAATGTTCCCACCATTTGGACAAAGTGAGTGCCACAATCAACATGGTAAATGAAGTGGATGTGGGCACATGGTATCCGCTGTTGAGAGAGGCAGGTAAAAAAGATATTCTATTCCAGAGCAACAAGGCTTATCCCTGGACCCCATCAGCCATTTTGTAATATGCATAAGAGAGTGTGGATTGTACAGTGGAACCCCTCATACTGCAGGAAGCAGTATGGCCCAGTCAATACAGCACAGGCCTGGAAATCAGATGGTCATGGGTTCTAATTCTGGCTCTGCCACTTGTCTGCTGTGTGACCTTGGGCAAATCACTTCACTTCTCTGTGCCTCAGTTACCTCATCTGTAAAATAGGGAATTAGACCGTGAGCCCCACATGGGCAGGGACTCTGTCCAATCCAATTTGCTTATATCCACCACAGCACTTAGAACAGTGCCTGGAACATGGTAAGTGCTTAACAAATACCATAATAATAATAATAATTATTATTATTATTATTGTCCCCGCTACTAGAAAACAATTCCAGTGTGTGTTCTGCGAAGAACAAGAATATCCTTTCTCCTCCACCTTAAAGTTCTCCAAACATTCTCTTGATGGCCAAAGAGGCAAGATCAACTTTTGAAAAAGTCCTTGGTCTTTGAATGCACCATTCAATCAATCAATGGTATTTGTTGAGCGCTTCCTGTGAGCAGAGTACTGTACAGGCTACTGGGCTAGGGGTTAGAAAAGGGACCCGGATCTCTGTACATGCATACAATGCAGACAAGATTATTTTTTCACTCACACACATACAGCTGTGAAACTTCAATTCAGTTATATCATCTTTGAATACCAGGACAATCAAACATTCAGTCAGTCTCTGCCAATTCAATATCGGCCATTTTCTGAAGCAAATCAGCTATTGTTTGTATTTTTGGCTTCTTATGGAAAAATGCTGAAACTCAGGCTTTTATGGCCAAAATCACTGACTCCATCACTCTACTGCCAATACCAATTCATCGTCCATAAATTTCCAGGTGACATCAATGGCAGTGTCTCACAGTGAGAGTGGTCTGCCTAATGTTCAATGTGACCGTGATTTTATCCCCGTTCTTCCTTAATGGCCCAGCAGTGGTATTTCAGTTCTTCACAGGTCACAGCCTCTGAACTTTGTCACCACGTTGGCATGTTTGCACTCACAACTCCCTTAGCAGTTTTGTACGTATTGATTTCCGTCTCCCACTAGTTAAGCACTTATTTCTTCCTGTCCATAGATGATTTTGAGGCTGTATCCTCCATTACACTGTAAGCTCCTTGTGGCCAGTGAACATGTTTTCTTCCTTGAACATATGCTCCCGCGTGCTTAGTACAATCGTTGGAATGCAGTGGGTGCTCAATAAATGCTATTGATTGAGCACCCTAAGCATTTGTCATAGAACCAATGCAACCATGTTCACTCAATTTCTTTCATCACATCTTCTCTGACATTCATTGCGAGTCTTTCCTGGGAATTTTTCCAGGATTTAATGGTGTAGTTCCCAAATAGGGAGGGCCATTAAGAGTGGCTGTATATTCTGGATGTTAATGTTTCACTTTTCAAGAGAATAATCAAGATAGTGTCAAAATTGAGTATTTGATTGAAGAAAATGTTTCCCTCTTTAACTCTAAGATAGATTTCTAGCTGCCTATCTCAGTTTCAGTGTTCAAGAATTAATGTTAATAGTCTCTCAGACTATTTTGATTTTTCTTTACTTTTTATGTCTCTTGTGTTACCCAACCGTCCAAACCACTTTAACTTGATTCTCCATCAGAGAGTGTTGAACACACCAGTGGGCTAAAAAATTTTCTAACTAGATATTTGCTGGCCTAAATAAATGCTAGTTTACCTAAAGCTGTCTAGAGAGTCATCTCTTGGCATAAGTGTTCCGAAAAGGTGAAAGTGTTCCTTTTCAGAAGTGCTGCCTTATGACTGTGATCCTGACATTTGATGAATTCTTCCCATTTTTTTTCATGATATTTGTTAAGTTTTTACTATCTTCCAGGCACTGTTCTAAGAAATAAGGTAGATACAAGGTAAGCAGGTCCCACATGGGACTCACAGTCTTAATCCCTATTTTACAGATGGAGTAACTGAGGCACAGAAAAGTTAAATGACTTGTCCAAGGTCATACAGGAGACAAGTGGTAGAACAAGGATTAGAACACAGGTCCTTCTGATTACCGGGCCTGTTCTCTAGCCACTAGGAAGCACTGCTTCTCTATTGAAGGGAAGCATAATGGCATGGTGGATAGAGCACGGGCTTGGGAGTAAGAAGGTCATGGGTTCTAATTCCGGCTCCGACACTTGTCTGCTCCATGGTCTTGGGCAAGTCACTTAACTTCTCTGCACCTCAGTTACCTCATCTCTAAAATGGAGATTAAGACTGTGAGCTCCATGTGGGACAGGAATCGTGTCTAACCCAATTTGCTAGCATCCACCCCAGAACTTACTGCAGTGCCTGGGACAGAGTAAGCGCTTAACAAATGCCATTATTATTATTATTACTGTCGACTGTCTGCTTCTCTACTGTCTGATTTGATGGCCCTCCCTCCCCAAGCCCCACACACACCTTACCCCCATCACCTTACTGCATCTGATCCAGGAGAGGCATCTAAAAAGGCAGACAGACAGTTGTGCTTATTATAGTGCTTGGCACATAGTAAATGCTTAACAAATACTATTACTATTATTATTATTTGCCACCAATCAGATCCAATCAGAGGAAGTGTCCATGGGTAGCCCATAAAACAATTATTTTAACTTATGGAATATTATCAGAAATGTTCACCCAGAACCTTAGTAACCTACAGCACTTCACAGTTTCTTGGATTCATACACTGGTCAAGTGTAAGCATTCTGAGACTCAGCTGTTCAGACAGCACTACAGGAAGTTACCATTCTTGACTCTATATGGCAATGGAGATTTAAGGGCATAAAGGAGTCTCTCAGGCTTCAAAGGATGTGAGTTAAAGTTGGACTCCAGCCATTTTAAGATGATATGATACTAACCCACAACTTTCTAGCAGCTGGAGAATAACCCATCTTAATGCCTTATTTCTCTCATTGAAACAACACACAATATATCCAGCTGTAGGTTTTTTGTTTGTATTTTTTTTTCCCTTTCACATCATGTTTTGATGTTTCTTAGCTGGGGGACTGGTGTGAAGACTGGAAACTGTCAGGAGACGAGGCAGAATTTTGGGGCTGCTGCCCTTGGCCTCTCCCTGTCAGAGTCACAGGAGAAGAGAGAGGAGTCCTGGAAAGGAAGCAGATGGGATGGCTACTGCTCCCATATTGGTGTCCCCTGTTCCTGCCTGAAATTGGAAATGCAAAACAGCTTGTGTCCATTTTAAAGAACATCAAAATCAGGGCTGGCATAGTTTGAGTTATTGGAGACAAATCTCGGCTGAAAAGGCTATTTGTTGAAGAGAATGTGTTCATTTTCAATTCATAAAGCAAAAACATCATGAGTGGTGCCTCATTCAGCGGATGAGGAATGGTTTGTAGGTGGCCAATCCCATACTCACTGAAACACCCCAACTAGCAAATAGCCAATAAAAGAAAGTCTGCAGATCATCTTTATCAAAGTGAAAACCAGGAGAAATGGGGGAACAGACCTAAATCCCCTGGATAAATTGAGGTGGGGGGCTTCTCAGACTCTGGAGAGGCTGTGTCCTGTACCGTCTGTGGAATATGACTAGACAAGAACTAGCCATGGCAGCCAGAGAGGTTCTAATCCCGGTTCCACCACTTATCTGCTGTGTGACTTTGGGCAAGACACTTCATTTCTCTTTGCCTCAGTTACCTCATCTGTAAAATGGGGATTGAGAGTGTGAACCCCATACGGGACAGGGACTGTGTCCAACCTGATTTACTTGTATCCACCCCAGCACTTAGTACAGTGTCTGGCACAGAACAAATACCATAATTATCATTATTATTATTATTATTCAGCAGTAAAGCGAAACTGCCTCCCATTGGGCAAAGCTATACCTGTTGTAATCAATCAATAGCACTTATCAAGTGCTTACTGCATGGAGACACCGCACTATGCTCTCAGGACAGTATAATAAACTAGAGTTGGAAGACATGATCCTTTCTCTAGTATCCCAAATTATAATGATGCTATTTATTAACTGCTAGAATACACACAAGAAAATCAGATCAGTCACAATGCCTGTCTCCCCAAGAGGATAGCAGTCATAGAGGAAGGGAGAACAAGTATTCCTGCCCATTTTACAGATAAGAAAATTGAACCTGACTTGCAGTCCTGTGCTCTTCCCACCAGATTGGGCTGTCTCTAGCTGTCCTCTGGACTGCATGACTCATCTCAGTCAGCAGCAGTTAAGCAATCAATCAATCGGGGCATTAATTGAGCACTTACTGTGCACAAAGTGCTCTACTAAGCTCTTGGAAGAGTTCAGCAGAGTTGGTAGACATGACCCCTGTTCTCAAGGACCTTACAATCTAGCCAGGGAAAGGAGTTTTCCAAACTGCCTCTGCTCTCCAATCCCTCATCTTCTCCTTCATGGAGGAAACGTCCTAATTAGTGGCAGCCCAATATTTTTTATGACTCTCTGAACCTCGTTGGACATACCACCCAGTTATAAAGAATAATAATAATAATAATAATAATAATAATAACAACAAATGGTATTTGTTACCCATTCATTCATTCATTCAATTCATTCAATTGTATTTATTGAGCACTTACTGTGTGCAGAGCACTATACTAAGCACTTGGGAAGTACAAGTTGGCAACATATAGAGATGGTCCCTACCCAACAGTGGGCTCACAGTCTAGAAGTCTATACCCACTAACTATAGGTCACGTGCTGTACTAAGCGCTGGGGTAGACACAAGATAATCAGGTTCCACATGGGGCTCATAGTCTTAAGTAGGATGGAGAACAAGTATTGAATCCCTATTTTATAGATGAGGGAACTGAGGCGCAGAGGAAATTAAATGACTTGTCCAAGGTAAAGCAGAAGAAGAGCGGTGGAGCAGAATTAGAACCCAGGTCCTCACTCCCAGACCTGTGCTCTTTCTACTAGGCCATGTCTGCACCAGGCCCTGAATACAAATAAATGGGGTCTTCACAGGAAAGAAAATTCTAGTGACCATGAACAGAAAATGTTTCAGTTTCAATTGCCATGACAATTCAAAGAGGTTTTTCTACAGCAAACTGGACCCAACAATCAAGAATCTTTAAGATGAGAAAAAAAAAACCTAAGCTAGCTCATGGATGCAACACTGGAAAGTGTATCTTTTTTCAGAGGTATTCCAAAATGCTCTCTGTAATCTCTTTGAAACAAAGAAATTGATTTTTCATAGGTGAATACAATATACTGTAGTGAATGGCATATGTCATCTCTTTATCCAGTATTGTGTTGTACTGGCACTTTTGGACTGCATTGTTTTGCATTGGATAGCTCTTGTATTTTTGATATTGTTCTTTAGAACAAAATAACCTTGGTAAAATAACTCTGCTAATTTAGTGTTTGAATCCTCCTGGGTCACTACTCACAGTCACGAGAAATAATGTGAGGGAGGGATGAATCAGTAGAAGACAAATTTCAGATCCCAATTTCAAAGTGCTTTTGTCAAAAGCACTGCATTAAACCAGGAGTGCCTAAATGATGTTGCCTAGTTTCTTGAGTAGCAAATAAGCCTGGAGTACATCCGGCTGTTTGAAGGTCTTCCAACTAACGTCACAGTAAGTAACTTACAGCCTCTTTACTCAGAATTAAGTCAAAGGAGTGAAAAGGGAGCAAATATAAAAAGGGAAAGTCATGAACTCTTTCTGATTTGAAAAACCGAGGGAGTGTGAAGAGACAGAAATATCAGTCAAGTGTTCTAGTAATGAAAGTCACCCCATATGAATTGCAGACTTGGGGAATGGGAAAGGAAAGAACCCATAGAAATAGCCCCTTCCAAGACAATATGTAAGGTAATGGAGACTGATGTCAGTAAATCCTTCCCTAGAGATGTAGCAGTGGGTGGGGATTCCATAACCTTGGAAATGGGGGAAAGGAACAGATTCACTGGGAGCTGCCAGAGGGGAAGAGCAGTGAGGCATGGGTTGGAAGAGCAAAATTTGAAAAAAAAAAATAAAGATAAAGGTGGGTGGGGGGAGGAGAGGAGAACTTAGGATCTAGCAGTGGGTGGGGATTCCATAACTTTGGAAATGGGGGAAAGGAACAGATTCACTGGGAGCTGCCAGAAGGGAAGAGCAGCGAGGCATGGGTTGGAAGAGCAAAAAAATTTTTTTAAAAAAATATAAAGGTGGGGGGGAAGAGGAGAGGAGAAGCTAGGAGTGGGAAAGAGGTAAAGAAGAAATGGGGGAAATGAGTGGAAAGGGCATTTTGCTGGAGGAGAGAAAGAGGGAGGAGGGGAGAAGAGAGAAGATAAGAAATAGAAGGGGAGGGAAGAGGGGAAAAAAGGAGAAAAAAGAAGGGGAGGAAGGTAAATGAAAAGAGAGAGGGAGAGAGAAAGGAAGAGAAAAAAGAAGGGAAGAGACAAAGGGAGAGAAAAGGGGGGAGAAAGTGGGGAGAGAGAAAGGGAGTGGGGGCAGTGGGGGGAAGGGAGGGAGGGAAAGAGAGAAGCAATTCTGGACAGGAAGAGTGGTGTCATGAATTACCCGGATAGTTCAGGATCAGGGCACAGAGACATGTACTCTCTGGAACTGTGGACCCAGAGACTATACCTGGAGTGTTCTAGATTTTTGACCTTGCAAAATACCTACAAAGTACAAATTGCTGCTTCCTAGGGGGATGAACTGTCATGGCCCACTACCCAGTCTGAGCCCTGGTGCCCATATTGAACCATTGATCCTTTGTCATCTGACACTTGGTCCTCTAGAAAATCATTTCATCTCATTGATTAGCCTCTCTTCCTTGTTTACCTACCTAGTAGAAGTGCCCTAAGGCTTAATTAATACATTCATTAAAATGTATAAAGGGATTTGAGATTCCCAAATGAAAGAAGCTTTTTAAGGCCCTCGAAGAGCAAGAAATGATTTTGATTATACTGTTTAAAGTGTCTGTCACTTTGTTCTCTCTTCTTGGGCACAAAAGCGTTGATTCAGGGTGAACTGCATTACGTTTTCCAGAAAATGGTTGAAATTGGCATTCTTCATTGTAACTACGCTATTACCTTCATCTGCTTCAAGCACCCTCGTATTTTCTATGTCCCAACTTGAAAACTATTTAACTCTTATAGCCGTTTTACAACCTTTCTTCCCATGAATTGCTCATGATTTGAAGCCAGTGTTTTTTTAGGGCCGAATCAACCGAAACAGATGTACCTCAAGATGAATTTTGATGCTTCAATAAAAATTTTATTTGAAATGTTAAAATCCTTCTTGACTATATTTGTTAACATTCTTCCAGAAAGTTAATTAGAACTTTAAACTCAGTTTTATAAAGTTTAGGTGATTTCAAGCTTCCAGATAATTAATTCTTATACTGTTCTTTGATCTTTAATCAAAAGTTCATATTTCTCTATTTATTTTTAATAGGACCCTGCAGCTTCTAAATTTCATCTGTTTCCACTTTATATTCAAGGCAGAAAAACAAAGAACAGAATTCCCTGGAAGAAGTACCAGGAGGAAATACTTTTTCATCAAACGGCCAAACCAAAAAATAAACTTTCACCAATTCTTTGAAAACAGATCATTTTTTGGGGGGGTGGGAGGGGCGGAGGGTCAACTTGAACTTGACCAAAGTTATTTCCAAAAATTGCAAATGACTCTGATAATAATAAAATAATAGTAAAAATAATCATCATAATAATATTTGTTTACCACTTACTATGTGTCGACACTGTTCTAATCTCTGGGGTAGATAGGAGATAATACGAGATACGAGGGAGAACAGGTATTAAATCCTCATCTTGCAGGGGACTGAGGCATTCATTAAAGAGCAGAATAATAGAATGTGAGCCCTATGTGGGACAGGGATGTTGTCCAGTTGGACTGTCTTGTGTCTTCCCAGTATTTAGTGCAGAACTTGGTGCATAGTAAATGCTTACCAAAAACCGCAACTATTTATTATGAGTGATTTCCTGCCTATTCCTAACACTAAAAAATTTCTTACCACATTTAATAAACCTAAATGACATGTGGAAAGAGCAAAGGACTGGTAGTAAGAAGACCCGGATTCTCCAAGGTCACTTGTCTGTGATCTTGGTGGGCAAGTTTCTCATCTTCTAAGTGCTTCATTTTCTCAGCTGTAAAATGGAGGTAAACTATCTGAACTCCTTCCCTCTTAGACTGTGAACCTCGTGTGGGATGAGGACATGTGGAACAGACAAACTCAACCTGATTATCCTGTATCTACCAGAATGCTTGGCATATAATAAACAGCATGGTTTGGGGAGTCAGAGGACCTGGAGTCTAATCCCAGATCTGCAACTTGTCTGCTCAGTGGGCAAGGTACTTAACTTATCTGTGCCTCAGTTTCCTCATCTGTAAAATTGGGAGTAAACTGTCAGGTCCACGTGGGACATGGCCTGTGTCTTATCTTGGGCTCTTCCCCAGTGCTTAGTACAGTACCTGGCACATAGTACCCGTTGTTGGGTAGGGACCGTCTCTATATGCTGCTGATTTGTACTCCCCAAGCACTTAGTACAGTGCTCTGCACATAGTAAGCACTTAATAAATACAACTGAATGAATGAATTCAACAAATTCCATTAAAAAAATAAAATAAATTCTTAAATACCATCATTATCAGTGTTTTATTAATACAGTAACCTGGTTTATTCTAATCACGGATGAATGGCCTGAATAAATATATATGCAAAAGCACTGAGAATGGGTATAAATAAATTCCTAAATCCTACTGGAGCTTTATGGGTTCATAATACTGGAGGCTGATGGGAATTATTCTGAGAAGTCTTGTTTGAGGATTGGAAAGCACCCCAAGAGGACATATAGTATTTCCATTTTCAAGCTGTATGAATTTATAGCAACAGAGTTCAATGACCTGGTTGAAAATATGGGTTTTTTTCCATAACAATATCAAAAACAATGACAATAAAAAGAGCTATGGAAAGAACAGTTTCTATCCCAGTCTCTACTAGATCATAAATTATTAGAGAAGCAGCGTGGCTCAGTGGAAAAAGAATGGGCTTGGGAATCAGAGGTCATGGGCTCTGATCCCAGTTCTGCCACTTGTCAGCTGTGTGACTTTGGGCAAGTCACTTAACTTCTCTGCGCCTCAGTTACCAAATCTGTAAAATGGGGATTAAGACTGTGAGCCCCAAGTGGGACAACCTGATCACCTTGTATCACCCCTCCAGTGCTTAGAACAGTGCTTCGCATATAGTAAGCACTTAACAAATACCATTATTATTATTATTATTGTTATTTGAGGACAGGGATCTTGTCTACCAATTCGATTGTATTACACTCTCCCACGTTTAGTACAGTGTCCTGAATATAGTAAGTGTTAAATAAATACCACTGATCCGTCTTAGTAAAACAATGTACCCAACACCACACACACTGCCTCTCACCCGCCACAAACTCCATGCTTGCCTCATTCGCACTTCATTCACTCAATTTTCACCCGGAAAACACCAGTAGCAGACATTAACTCCCAACCTCCACTTTATAATCTGTGAATTTCTTGGGGTCAAGCAAGGTGAAATTTGATCTTGGGAATTTATGCCCAAATCCATGTATTTCATTTACTCTAAGTCCCACACTTCATCGCTGGCTAGATTTCAGGCCTACCACCTACGTGGTTATGATTAATGTTCCCATCTCTGAAGTGCTTAAGGCAGATGGCTGCCCTCTGTCTAACCTTGTCATCGATAGGATGAATAATCAACACCTCTATATTGTGATTACTGGCTTTTCAGCAGCAGGTACTCTTGTTCAACTAACTGTTTTCCTCATCCAACCTAGTCTCCTGCTTTTTGGGGTTGGGTTGTGTCTAATTTGCTCCATCTACTTCCTGGGCTCCTGTCCAGCCTCTTCTCGGAGTCAGTCAGTCAGTCAAATTAATAAGAGAGTCTACTCTTCACAAGATGACCTCTCTGACCCCTTCTCACTCTGTATTTCGTTCTGGGTCAGAACAGGATGGAACTTGTGGCTTTAATGAGAGAACTAGTGTGGCGGCTCCCCGGATCCAGCTTCTTAAACCGTGTCTGAGCACCAGTCAGAAGGCCGGGCTTCTAGTAAAATGAATAGCCTGCTTGCTCTTTTTTTTTTTTAATCAATGTATTATTGAAGTGGTGTTCTTTCAAGGTTATACAGCTGCTTTAACACTGATTATTTCTTAAGCCAGACTGGATAGTTAAATTGGAGAGAAACTAGGGATGGGTTATTCAGGAAGGAAAGGGGCCAAGGATCTGACAGAAGAGCCACTTTCTGATAAAAGGAAAGGAGTTGAGCTAAATTTAAGGCAAAAATATCAGTTTCCAGGCATCTTTGGGCATTTCTTCAGGTGGCACTGGCTTTCCTACAATGCGCACTTTCAATTTGCCAATGCATTAAAGCCAGCCTCATGCTCAGATTGCGGTTGCTCATATTTCTATACCCGAATACAGTGTTGCATCATCAGCAAAACCAAATTACTTCTCAGCTTTATGGTTGTTTCACATATTTGTTAATCAAATAAAGCAATATCCTTAAAGGTAATTGCTCTCTGGTACCTACATTAGGACATAAAAAGCAAAGAAAATGATGAGAACTACAATTCCATCCTAATTATTGCACCAGATAGTTCTCTGAACTACCATATCCCCAGTTCGTTTCAAGAGCTTTTTTTTTTGTCATTCCCACTATGTTTCCAAATTTCATTAGCATTTGATTTGCATTAGTGTACCTCTGTGTTGATGATGTATTGGTATTAATCTTTTAGTTATCATGGAGTTCACCTTTAAGGATTACTAAGACCCTCAAACTCCCCTCTGAAGGTAAAAATGAACTGAGCGGGTCCTAAATTCTTTCTAGAGATCAAATTGTTTACCTCAGTGGTATAGTTTGAGGTGGTGGGATAATTTGGTGTCAGGCGTGAAATTAAAAGGATATCTAAATAAGTTATCTCAATTTAGATATATACATAAATAAAGCAACTGCTAAGTATCAGCCCCTGCTGAAATGACTCAAATAGACAAATGAAGAGGAAATCTAATAAGCATATTTAAAATAATTATTTTTTTCTCTCTGAATAAATGAATGCTCAACATTTAATGTGGCAACCCCAAATAACCACCATCCTCTCCTCTGTAAATGGAAAACTGTGTAAGCAATGGTGCATTTCACTGAACATCTTAAGAACTCCCATTGCATCAGATAAGGTGAGAGCCATTAAGAGTAGGATGTAAAATACCTTTTCACTATTGAGAGCAGACAGAGGCTTTGGCTGGGAATTGCTCTTTTAAAGAAAGAGTTATTTCCATAGCTTTTGTAATGGTTCAGAAGCAAAATCGGCTCTACAGTGTTTCGCTCAGCAACCTGCTGGTTGTTCAGTCTGTCATAATATATTAAATATCATTGCTCTGATAGCAGTGCACAAGTCTTTCCAAGCTATTGCACCACAGATATAATTAATAAACTAATGTCTTCAGACTTGCTCTTTTTTTTCCATACTGGAGTTCTCTTTACCGAGGAATAAATTATATTTTCTCCACTAGAATTTGATTTTCCAGCCATCTTGGAAACCAAATTTGATCTCTGCTCCTGGAGATTTTACAAGCATTTCAAACTTTCATATCTGAAATTCTCAATTTAAAGTTAGTTCACCTCCATGTTAGCAACTTGCGTTCCCTGCTGCCCTCAGATTTTCTCATAATGCCTAAACTGCTTTGTCTTGATAAACTGAAATTCAACCCAATGGGATAACCCCAATCCCTTCAATTTTGGTAAGGCAAGTGATCTCACAGGGAGTCTGGTAACTTTCTAGGAAAGATATCTAGCATATCAGTTGCAGTCATGATACTTCATGGATCAGTTAAGAGGGGAAATAAATGTTAAAATGGTATCACAGAAAACCCATTCCCCTTTAATGTTTGTGCAACTTATTTTAAAAGCAATCTGAGCTATGTCTCTCTCCCCCACTTCCCTTGGCATCGCACAATTTCCATAAGAAATACGTGACTTATGTGTTCAAAAAGGATACCAAGTAGATTTCTCAAGGATCTTCCCAGACTTCGGATTGAGATAGTCATTTGCTTTTTTCCTTGCTCCCCCAACAAGAAAAGAATAAACATGAAGAGAAGGATGATATTATGGATTGACCAAAAAGGTTAACTGGGGAATGCCTCTTGGAGGAAGTGGGTTTTTTTGGAGGGCTTTGAAGGAGCGGAAGGATGGCAAGTCTTAGAGGGGAGGACAATCCAGGCAGGGGAAAAGCATGAACGGAGGTTGGGAGCAGGAGAAATGAGAGCAAGCTATAGTTGGGAGAAACAAAGCTGCATTGACTTTTAGCAAATTGGACACAAAAAAAGTGGGGGGATCATTAGGAAATATGTAACTAAAGACTCTGTGCCAAAAGCATTTGAACTGAGACCTCTCCATAGAATTCTTTTCCCCCAGCTATTTCTCTGTTTCAATTTTAGAGCTGACAGAGATGACTTTGCTTTTTGGGAAGAGGTGACTACACAAAGTGCAATAGGATTAGGAAAGAGTCTGAAATCTGAGCTAGAAGTTTGTTTCCTTATTTTGTAAATGACTTCCAACAATTAATAATGACAATTTTCAAATCTGATCCCCATTTGAGTTTTGTATTTTTTCCTCCAACAGCCTAATGCTAAACTAATGCATTTAGTTGAAAATGTTAGTGAATGTGAAGTTCAATTAACATGTGTTCCCGGTATTCAAGGATATTATGAAAAGCATCCTTGCATGCGACTAAAACCTCAATGAATCCAAGCAGAGAAGTTAATCATCATCATTACCATTCATACCTCATTCTGATAACTTGCTAAGTGTGTAGTAGTAAATTACACAACTGCCATCAAAGCAACCATACAGTATATTCATATTCAACTGGAAACTCAAAATGCAGTCCCATTTAGCTATCTCTGCCCCAGATTTAATGCTTTTTCTGTTTATCCAAATAGAAGAAAGTATCCCAATACTACTGTGAAGTTTCTGATTTAGAATCTGTACTGAATGTTTTAGTAACAGAAAAATATAGTCTTCATACAAGTGTTCCATTCATAACACATATCCTTCTTTTTAGTGTGGCTTTGGTACAGCACAGTGACCTGAGCCTAAAACTTGGAATATTTGGAACTCTTGCTCTTTTTTTATGGCATTTATTAAGAGCTTACTATGTGCAAAGCACTGTTCTAAGCGCTGGGGAGGTTACTAGGTGATCAGGTTGTCCCATGGGGGACTCACATTCTTAATCCCCATTTTACAGATGAGGTAACTGAGGCACAGAGAAGTTAAGTGACTTGCCCAAAGTCACACAGCTGATAATTGGTGGAGCCAGGATTCGAACTCATGACCTCTGACTCCAAAGCCTGAACTCTTTCCACTGAGCCACGCTGCTTCTCAGGTCTTGAATCTGAGTCTTAAACAACACGGCCTACCTCTGGAGGCTAAATATAGCATCCCAGGTCTAGACACCCCCATGACAAACAGATTATAATCCTTCCTATTTCCAATTAACTAAATTGCTCAAGGCTGGTTTCGGATAATCCGGTCTCTTCCTTCTTCACCTGATTCCTTACTTTTGGACATTTTCTTGTGAAGAATTTGGAGGAGAAGGTGGCTGAAACAACAGCTGAAGTGGCTCTATAGGTTCCCTTTGTCTCCCCCTGCCACTTCCCCTTCCCCACCCCTTCATTTACATGGATAATTAAGATTATAGATATAGAGGGATCAGCAAATTTATTCTTGGAGGTTTAAGGCTACTGATGTGAAAAGTAGCTGTTCAATAAGTTCCTAGGGTCATATTGCATTTTCAGTCATGTGCAGTAATTAATTCTCCCTTTACTGCCTATGATGCACAAATGTGAAATTTAGGATGTTAATAAAAACCACCAATACAATATCCCAAATGTGGGATTTTAAAAATGTTTTAAGTTTTTTTTTAAATGCTATTAGTTAAGCGCTTACTATGTTCCAGGTACTGTACTAAGCACTGGGGGAGACAGAAGCTACTCAGGTTGGACACAGTCCATTCCCACATGGGGCTCACAGTCTTAATCCCCATTTTACAGATGAAGGAACTGAGGCAAAAGGAAGTCAAGTGACTTGTCCAAGGTCACACTGCAGACTAGTGGAGGAGCCGGAATTAGAACCCAAGTCCTTCTGACTCTGTGTTCTATCCACTAGACCCAGTGCTGTGAAATCACTCTGGCAGATAAACAAACAGTTACATCAATCATCAGAGGTGGTAGGGGCTTTGTTCTAATAAAAGTATCAGGTCCACTATGCATTCAAAGCGGAGATATAGCAAGCCAAAAGTTCTTCAATAGCACTTGCACCCCCAAACTAAAGGGGTGAGAAAAATAGCATCGGTCTCACTCACCCACATAAAAACCACTATCAAATCTCATCTTCAACTACTAAGAAAAATGATCAAGCCCCGCTTCCTTGGTGAAATGGAAATAGTTATATTTATTAAGCACCTACTAGGGGAAAAGCACTGAATAAACCCTGGGAAAAAAATCCTTGCGTAAGAATTAGACTTGATCCCTGACCCAAAAGGAGGTCACAATCTAAGAATAATGGCGGAGGATTGGCTACAGACTCATAAGGAAAGCAGTCTGTCTCTTCACCTTCAAAACACGTAGATGGTGTTCTTAGAAATGAGATTCAAATCACCACCCAACAAAGAATGCCCCCTCCACAACACACACAGCTACTGAACGATCAGGTTTAGCTATGGGATTTCATGAAAACAAACTTTCCTTCATCTTTGCAAATGACTTCAAAAAAAAATCTTTCAGCCAGCAAAAAATGTTTACAAGTTGTCCCCACAGTACCAGAATTATAGCAGTAATGAGTGTGATGCCTGAGAGCAGCCGTGACCTTCTGCAGTCTCTTTTGAAATGATGGGTCGTTAATCCCATTTTTTATTGGCACGTCTGTTTACCACAGGAAGGTCTCTTTTCAGCCCAGACTAATTTAGTTCAGGTTTGGTCTTAGGTTGCGCTAATTTGCAACAAAGATTTAAAATATGTCAAGTGAGGGTTCAGGGAACAGGAGGTGTTTGGCCTATGAAAGTTCCAACTAAATAGCAATAGTAATAATAACAATGACTCTGATATTTATTAAGTGCTTACTATGTGCCAACAAGCACTGTACGAAGTACCACGGGACAATACAATACAAACAGATCAGACACAGTCCCTATCCCACATAATGATGATGGTATTTGTTAAGCGCTTACTATGTGCCAAGCACTGTTCTAAGCACTGTGGGGGATACAAGGTAATCAGGTTGTCCCACGTGGAGCGCACAGTCTTAATCCCCATTTTACAGATGAGGGAACTGAGGCCCAGAGAAGTTGAGTGATTTGCCCAAAGTCACACAGCTGACAAGTGGCGGAGCCAGGATTAGAACCCATGACCTCTGACTCTCAAGTCCGGGCTCTTTCCACTGGGCCAAGCTCCTTCTCATGGGGTTCACTGTCATTTTTGGAGACTTCTAACATTATCACCCAGGTCCTCTTACTGTTGGGTTTGTGAGTCACCTCGTAATTGCACAAGGAGAAACCTTGCGTTGTTCAAGGCTCATTCCACTCGATTTGTTTTTTTTTGTCTTGAACTGACCATGAAGTTTACTTCTCTCTCTCAAGCATGGAAAAAATCCCAAAGGTAGGAGGGTCTAAGCCCATTCTAAAGCAACCCTCCCCAGTTTTGGGTGGTTATTTTTCACAGTCTCCATACCCTGCAAATGCCAGTTTGGAAGAATGAAAACGTTACTACTTCAGTCTTTGCTCTATTTCAGTGTAGGAGGGAAACACACATTTAGACCTAGTAGGAGAATGCTAATCCTTAATTACCAAATTACTTTCTGATTTAGAAAACATAAATACAGGTGAGATGGAAGTCTACTTTTGGAGAAGATGACTGGAAACTTTTTATAGATTCCCCAAAGGCAGTATTTCAAATAAATTGTATTTCAAATAAATTCATTACAACTGTATCTTTGGAAGAACTTTTTATAATGGATGTACCTCATATCAAAATTCTATTTCGGAAGAGTTTATTAAAATAAAATGTTTCTTTGTACGAAAGGGGGAAAGGGTAAGCTCACGAAACAGAGTTTCTTATATAAATTAATTCCATTTTTTTATGTTTCTAACAGACAATGATTCTCTGTCAGGGAGAAAAGATCATTTAATTTACAAACAAAGGTCACCGAGTCTCCCTTTTTCTTTCCATCTACGTCTTTGACACCTTTGTGAATTTGTTTCATTGTTTGGGACTGTTTACTTCATGCATTCTGCAATATAAATTCTTCTGGCATTTTCCTAAGTCTTTTTCCTTGTGGTTTGAAGTTCTCTTCCCTTTTTAATTAGATTGACCTTTCAGTTCACTTGAATGGCCACAACCTGACTGAGAATAACTGTTCTCTTGGAAGGCATCTCAAAAAGAACAGAGAAAGACTGAAAACACTGACATGAAATGAAAAATTTTGATGCAGTGATCTCAGTCCTATAATTGTGTAATCGTTGCTTTGCCTGGCCTCTAACACAGAGAAATACTGGTCTCTGCACATTTCCTGGGCCCTTAATGATGACAGGTTGCTTCTCATCTTCATGAATGAACATTTTTAGAGGATATTTTGTGACTAATGTATTCGAAGTATTTTTTAACTGTCCAGTAACAGCTCCCTTTTCTGGCCCTTCTAAACTAGCGAGAATTGCCAAAGTAATTGATCAACAACTTAAGGCTCTCTCTATAAGCCATTACAATGGTACTGTGTGTCCTTTCTATTTGTAAACATGAATGGAAAAGCATGCATTATGGTGAAGACAGTGCACAGTCCAAAAGGTATATCTATTGTTGGAATATTCACCTGTCAAAAAGATGAGCTAACATCCTAACGTAAAATCATTTCAGGCCTCAGTGAAAGTATCCTTGTAAAAATAATTCAGCCAGTCCTTTGTGGAGTAAAAGTCAACTGGCTTAGGCAAAATCTTTACAGCAGAGGGATGTGACCTTGTATGATGTTTGGGAACCTATGGGTTAGCTCACATAGTCTGCAGAGTGGAACAGTAAATTCATCAAGCATGATAGGAGACTTTTCAGAAGCATTATGAAGAAAACTATCATCATCTTCATCGTTATCACCATCACCACACCCACTCCTACTACCATTTCTTTGTGGACTTCATCAAGCCTCATAATGTTTCACTGCATGGAATATGCAACCTAGGAGTATACAAACCCACAGAAGATGCCAAGCACAATGATGGCAATCCTCTAGTCTGCAGAACCTAGGGGTCCAGGGGCACGCTACAGGGAGCAACAGATGGTATATCAAATTAGGAAAGAACAACAGAATCATAAGGCCTCTTTGTTCCCTGCCCACAAGGAGCTGGCAATTTCAATCAATCAATCAATCGTATTTATTGAGCTCTTACTGTGTGCAGAGCATTGTACTAAGCGCTTGGGAAGTACAAGTTGGCAACATATAGAGACAGTCCCTACCCAACAGTGGGCTCACAGTCTAGAAGTGGGAGACAGAGAACAAAAACAAACTAATCTAAAGCATTGTTGTGGGTAGGGAATGTATCTGTTCACTGTTATATTGTGAATAGTACTTGTCTGCTGTGTGATCTTGGGCAAGTCACTTCACTTCTCTGTGCCTCAGTTTCCTCATCTATAAAATGGGGGTTGAGACTATGAGCCCCATAAGGGACAGGGGCTCTGTCTAACCTGATTCGCTTGTATCCACCCCATTGTCTGGCACATAATAAGAACTTAAAGACCGTAATTATTCATTATTATTATTACAGTGTTTTGCACACAGAAAGCACTCAAATACATTTGAGTGAATGAATGAATGAATCTAATATAGGAGGCTGCTCCCAATAGGCTCTCAGTACAGTGCTTTACAAAGTGGATGCTTAGTACAGTGTTCTGCACAGCATAATGAAATCTCTTTTTATAAAGAACAAATGAGCGGTGGCCCAATCATGAATACTTAGGGGTCATAGTAAGAGTACTAAGCACCTACTGTGTGAAAAAAGCATGACACTAAGTTCTGGGGAAAAAAATGCACGGGATGGGAGAATTCAGTGATTACTACTGCTCCTGTTGCAGCTGCTGATGATGGAAGTCTTCATTTCCAGCTTCTGCTGGCAGAAAAATCACTGGCCTGAGCCTGTATAGTCAATAAATGACCGAAGAAAGAAGAGTCTCACTCAGACTTTGGGCCATTTATGCCTTCTCTTCAGGACTCTGTTCTCACTTCCAAATCTCTGTACATACTCCAAAGTGCTTAGAACAGTGCTTGGCACTTAGTAAGTACTTAATAAAAACTATTATTATTATCATCTCTGGTGGATGCAGAGGATGTGGAATGAGTTTGCTGACCAACTCCACCAGCACAGAAGAAAGCGTAACTGGATATAGGCTTGGTTCCAGTGTGGGCAACAGCCCTGGTTGGGTAAGGGTGAGCAGGTAGCGCACATTGTTTAGTATCAGCACTATAAGGATGTGAGTTATAGTCAGTGTTTAAAAGTAAATCTGAATTGGTGGGGAACAGCATAGGGATTTATCTCCTCGGGCAATTACTTCGTAGCCGGAAGACATATACGGTTGTGAAATCTAATTTCCTCCTTTCTCCATCATTTCAATGGTATCCAGTCACTTTTATGGGCTTCGTTCAGGGTCCTGAGATGGGAAGAAGTTATAACTTGTGCGTGCTGGGGGAGAAGGGAGGAGATAGAGCAGGGAGGAGAGAAAGAGAGAGAGAAACCTCTCTGAAACCTTGGGCTGAATTCCTTTGTGCCCAGTCAGAAGCCCAACATTTGCATTATAGATGAGTCATTTTCATTGGTTGCAATTATGTGATGACATTTTTCATTTTCATAGTTTCCTAGAGCTGCAAGGGGCTTTGAAAGTTCAGAGTCCAGCCCCCGCTTCCAGGCAGAGGAGCCTGAAATGCTCTCTTTCTCTCTCCCCTTAAACCCTGCTTCATCTTTTCAGTGTGTGGTGCGTGTGGGCTGCTCCTCATTAAGCTGCTTTGTGTCTAGGGAATGGGAGTGTCTTATTTATTATTCCGGAAGATTTTCTGTTTATAAATCACCATGGACACGGTAGATAACCTTGCCAGAATGGTCAGATGCAATGAGGGGTGGAAGGAAGAAGGGAGGCCCATTTTTCTCAATGACTGTGTTGACAGTGTCCTGCACTATGTTGCTCATGGAGTCACTTAGCGCAGAGCTGTGTGCCCGATCTTCCTGTTGCTTCTCTGGGCTTTGAGTGGATGGGCTCAGTAGGGAAGTCATGTTGCTCATAGCCTCAGGTGGCCCTGCCTGCTGGCAGCCCCCTGATGAGAACCAGATCCATTAGTGGGGTCTGCAGGGTTGTGGGGGCTATAGTCAGTTGGAACAAGATAATGGGTCTATTTTGGTCTGGAGAAGGCACCGCTGGACATCGAGGCATCTCTCTGGAGCCTGTGTAAATGTCCAGTTCAAACTGTGAGCCACACCCACATCCCCAAATGACTTCAGTACTCTGCAGTGAAATTCCTTCCCACTGCTCTAGATGACAAGACTGGAGAATAATAGTGATGGTATTTGTTAAGCGCTTACTATGTGCAAAGCACTGTTCTAAGCGCCGGGGGGATACAAGGTGATCAATGTTGTCCCACATGGGGCTCACAGCCTTAATCCCCATTTTACAGATAAGGTAACTGAGGCACAGAGAAGTTAAGTGACTTGCCCAAAGTCCCACAGCTGATGAGCGGCAGAGTCGGGATTAGAACCCATAACCTGACTCCGAAGCCCCTGCTCTTTCCACTGAGCCACGCTCAATTGTCTAATTGACAATTTCAGGTAACTGGCAAGTTCCATTTGCCTGTTTTGCAAACAAGCAGCTTGCCTTTTGCATTAGAAATGGCACTACGGAAAGAACAGTTATGACAGAGAAAAAAACCTGCTAATGAAGCCGATACCTCACATTCAGTGCTCACAGATTGAATAAAGGAGGCACTGTGGGATATTTTGTCCAATGAAACATTGGAAGGGTATCCTTCAGGCCAGCCATTTTACTGAAATGCCCAATTCTGAGTAAAAGAGACCTATCATGAAACCTATGAGAGGAAATGTTTTTGTAGCTTTACTGAAACAAAATCTCTGTCTTCCACCCTTCCCCTCATCCCCTCACCCCCACCCCATTACAGGAGAGGAGCGCCTATTCAACCCTATTCACTCTCTGGCGACAGGGCTTGGTGACTGACCGTGTTTTCTACCGAGTCTTCTCTCGGAAGGCTGAATCAACCACAGCTTGGTGCATAGATTCCCAATTGCATGTAGCTCTATTTGGGAGAGAGGTTGGAAGTGAGGCAGCTATATCACAATGGTGGAAAACCAGCTACCTTCAAATTTATTACCCTCTGTGCTTTCACCCTCTGCCACCAACCCATTCTTCCCCATCAGTTGAGTGTTTACTGAGTGCACAGCACTGTACAAAGCACTTGGGAATGTACAATTCTAACTGGGTTTTCGATGGAGCAGGGTTGGATTTACCATGGCCTACAAGGGAAAAAATTTGGGTTCTGGGTTTATTTTTAAGTAAATGTTCTCATCCATTTTTCTTTTAAACACATTAGTCCTTCCGCCCCCTTTACAAAAGAATCATCCCTGCGTACCAGGTCTATTTTAACCCTGGATCCTTCATTATTTTTATGTAGTACCAAAATATACCCTGGCTCATCCAATGTCATTTTGAACATCAGGATTCATCGTTCATGAGAGACAGAGTAAAGAAATCCAATCTTCAAAAGTGCTGGTTATCACTGTGATTACGCAGGCAGTAATGAAGGAGACAGTAATCCAAAGAATGGATGCGTTTAGGAAAAATAGTATGCATTTTACCCGTGTTAAAACTATTTGCCCTTATTATTTTGAATGGGGCAAGAATTCTACTTTTTAATTTCAAAGCTTGGTAAGAAAGAAAAACATGGAGCCACCTAAAAGAGTTACTTTAGGCCCCTTCAGCTGCTAAGTTCAATACTTGGCTATTTCTCTGAGTCTTTTTATTAAATTATAGTGGTGCTGGCATTGGCTAGATTGTCAAAGTCATTCCACACCCATCTCAATCCATTCCATTTCCATTATGCTGCACGATGGAGCAGAAGTCAAATGTAATGTATATGGGGCCCTGAAATCAAATGCTATTACCATCACTCGTAAAGGCAACTGTTTTCTGCTTCATTGGTGCAGTGAATTAATTGAAATTAAGTGCATCTCAACATAAATTTCAAAAGGCCTTTGCTACATTCTCTCTATTAATACTTGAATGAATCAAGAATTCATTAGAAACCTAGAGAGTTACTGTAACCTCTCTTTTAAAATCTGTCAATTACAGTGTAGAGCTTATTTTGATTTCTGCAAATTATTGATAACTGAGAATTAACATGGCATTCCACCTTCTAGAACATATCTTTTCCATATTCTGCTATTCCCCCTTGAGATGACAATGGTATAACTCCAAAGGACTGAAAAATCATACCTGTAGTTTGGGTTTTGATCTATATATCGTATTAAGCAGCGAACATATCTGTGCAGTTCATTCTGCTGCATGGATAGTAAAGGGCAGGAAAAGGCCAGCTGACTGAATATAACAACTTAATGGAAAAATGGATCATGTAACTTATCAACCAGGTGGCTTAAAAAAAATTCATTTTCACCAAACACCCTGCTTCTTTTAAAAGCCTTAAAATTTTGCCCCAAGAACCATCCAGGTGTTATTCTCATTGAAAAAAAGTTTCCACTTCATTTGCAGGATCTGGAATGAATGCCCTCAGGCACCCTAATTTGATTGTTTTTTATCTACTTTTTTCAATTCACCACATTCTTCCAGGGAGTAATGAAACTGCCAAAGGCAGTGAGGAACATATTTTCGAGGATGTGGCCAACTAGGTATTATTTTGCCCAGATACTAAGGGGGCCAATAGAGTTCATGGAGTTTAGAGTGGTGTCGACTAATGATGACCACAGTGGGGCCAATGGTGTGGTTTCAAGGGAGCAAAAGATGGACAGCATACTAGCCCCTAAATTTCCACTGTCCAGCTGGTAGACTCTTTTCAGAATCACCACAATCATCATCATCGTCATCATCACCATCTTCATCAAGACTCCTTATCTGGCTATTCCTTTGAACAACCAACTGATTTTCCTGCTTCCCTGGGCAACTGGCCTGGGAAAAGTGAAAATCGCAGAAAGAGAATGGAGGTTTTCCTTCTACCGCACCCAATCTTTATCTATCCTTCAGGCCTTATTCCCGAGGATCTCAACATTTGATTTTCATGCTTCAGATAGTATTGTTATCGTGTGCTTGACTCCAACCAACACCTCTAGAAGCTGAGAGGGTGTATTTCTGGCTCTCTAAATGTATAAGGACACATAGGTCAATGCATATTCGATACATACAACAGAGCGCCCAAGAAATTCAATATTTATATCCTCAGCCTTCACTAGCATATGATGAACTGTTTAGAGATGTAGCTGTTCATATAATTTATCAGCATACACAGTATTTGTTAGCCGTCATAGCCATGGAATTGAATTTTGGCATCTTGAATAATGGGCTTAGTCTGCAGAGCAGGCATATGATGAAGGATTCTGGGAAGCTTATATTTTGAACAGTAGGGTTGGTTACATGTTATATTATTTTAACTATTTTCCAAATCCAACTAAATACTTTTTAGCTGGCTAGGTCAGCTTTGGGAAGGACCCAAGGCAAAAGCATATTAGAAAAGCATTGATATTGTCCATAGAACACTTTATAAATCATTTTAAAGTTGAAGGGTCCTAAAGGTTTTTAAATCAGGTAGAAGAAGCAGGGACTAGAAAGCAAAAAAGATAAGCAGAAAATTCCCTTGAATATTGCCCAACTGGTATGTAGAAATCAACATGCAAAATCTTGAAAAAAAAAGGAAAATCTTAATAAAGCTGAAATGATGTAGCTGAGGAATATGGAAACTTGGTTCTTGAGGCTCCTTTCATCTGGGGAAAAAATTAAGCAGTGTTGACCTGCAAGTACCCAAACAGGAGAAGCCTTGGATTATCACCTAGACTGTAAACTTTTTGTGGGCAGGGAATGCGTCCATTATATTGTACTCTTCCAAGTGCTTAGTACAGTGCTCGGCACACAGTAAGCTCTAAATAAATACAATTGATTGATCTTACATAATAATAATAATGATGGCATTTATTAAGCACTTACTATGTGCAAAGCACCGTTCTAAGCTCTGGGGAGGTTACAAGGAGATCAGGTTGTCCCATGGGGGCTCACAGTCTTAATCCCCATTTTACAGATAAGGGAACTGAAGCCCAGAAAAGTGAATTGACTTGCCCAAAGTCACACAGCTGACAATTGGCAGAGCCGGGATTTGAACCCATGACACCTGACTCCAAAGCCCGGGCTCTTTCCACTGAGCCACGCTGCTTCTCATCTATCCCAGCACTTAGTGCTCAATACATAGTAAATGCTAAACAATTACCATCATTATTATTATTACTGTTAGCAGCAAAGAAGAAAAGTGTGGAGGCTGCATTTCAAGAAAGAATCTGTAGTAATTAAATTGGAGTGAATCAAAATGTTACTGGGCAATGGGTTTGGTGCATGTTGTTGAGGCTCCCACTTTGCTCCTCTAATACCCACCTACTCACTGTACCTCCATCTTGTCTATCTCACCGCTGACCCCTCCCTCATGTCCAGCCGCTGGCCTGATACTCCCTTCCCATTCACATCCAACAAATCATCACTCTCCCCACCTTTAAAGCCTTATTAAAATCACATCTCCTCCAAGAGGCCTTCTCTAAGACCCTAATTTCCTCTTCTCCTACTCCCTTCTGCATTGCCCTAGCACTTGGATTTGCGCCCTTTATTCACCCCACCCTCAGCCCCACAGTACATATCTATAATGTATTTATATTAATGTCTATGTCCCCCTGTATACTCTCTCCCCCTCTTGCTATAAGCTCATTGTGGGCAGGGAATAATAATGATGGCATTTATTAAGCACTTACTATGTGCAAAGCAGTGTTCTAAGCGCTGGGGAGGTTACAAGGTGATCAGGCTGTCCCACGGGGGGCTCACAGTCTTCATCCCCATTTTACAGATGAGGTAACTGAGGCACAGAAAAGTTAAGTGACTTGCCCAAAGTCACACAGCTGACAACTGACAGAGCTAGGATTTGAAATCACGACCTCTGACACCAAAGCCCATGCTCTTTCCACTGAGCCACGAGGGAAAGTGTCTACTAACTCTGTTATATTGTACTCTCCCAAGCTCCTAGTTCAGTGCTCAATTAATACAATTGATTGATTTTGATGTGAGCTGCAAAGTAAAGCAGGACCTCTTCAGCCTCAGACTTTTTGACACATTGTGGCGGGCTCAGGGAGGGTGGGTGGCATTCATAGCTATGTCTGCTTCCTATTTGTCCCCCCAAATAATAAGCACCTTAGATGACTCTTGCATTTTAGATAGCAGCCCTTTGAAGCCATATTTATCCCGGTGCTTAGTACAGTATGTGGAACACAGTCCGCACTTAACAAATACCACAATTATTATTACTATCATTCTTAAGCGTTCTGCTTTGTAGAGCTGTGTTGTTGGGAGCCTTCCTTCATATTTGATGAGATAACCCCATATTGGAAGTCTTAATGACATGAATAACAATAATATGAGTATATAGGGCACTTATTCAGTGCTTACTACAAATCAAGAACTGTCTAAGTGCTACACATCAAGTACTAAGTGCTGGGTGAGCAGGGATTAGAACTCAGGTCCTCTGAATCCCAGGCCCAGGTTTTTCCCACTAGGCCATGTTGCTCCTCAAGTCTTGTCCTATTTTCATTCATTAGTGGACACTGCACAGTTGCAAGTGGTTAAGAGACAAAAGGCATGCTCTATCACCAATAGGATATGCACTTGCGTCTTTTCAGTAGTGCTGATGCTTGGTGCTGAGCCATCTGTACTTTTTTTTTCAGTCCATCTAGACCAAACAGCAGACATTATAAAATGTCTGGTTGGTAGAACAGGTCGAGGCTGTGGTCATAGAACAGAATGTCTCTGAAACCTCAACAGCAGCAGACACTACTACACTCCCACCCATTTTATTAAGACACTACTGACTACGATACTCCAAGTGGCTAAGCAGGGACTGGGATCTTTCCCACTTTTTTTTACATAAACCAGAGGCAATCAAAACATAAGAAATGAAAAGCAAAGAAAAGGATAGCAGCAACCAAAAAAATATATATCTATACAGTTACCCTCTGCACAAATGGAGCAGACCGGAGCCAGAAAACAGCAAATGGAACGTCATTCATCAAAACTTTTCCATCTATTTCTGCACCGGCCTTCTGACTTTATGAAATCTCCTGGCAAAGACCGTAAGACTAATTCCCTGAAGCCCTCATCCTGACCATCGCTTTCGGCTTCTGGTGCCATTCAAATCACAGATCTTTGACCCGTAACTCTTACAAGTAAAATGGTGCCGTGTTGACTGTCAGACAAAGAAACATAACTGTGTCCCACTGGGAATAGTGAATCCTTCACAGATGAACTCTCTGGTGAGGGCCTCAGGCTCAATTGGCAAGAATAAGCTGAAAAAATGATCTAATATACTTTGTCCACCATATTCCAGGGATCATCTTTCAAATTCAAATAACACTGAGCATTCCAAATGACTATAGTGGAGGAAAAGAACAAACCACACAAATGGTACCCTCCCACCACATATGGGGTTTGCATTCTAAGAGATTATCAGGCTTACCCTTTCGGGGTAACGACAGAATTCATTCATTCAATTGTATTTATTGAGCAGTTACTGTGTGCAGACCACTGTACTAAGTGCTTGGGAAGTACAAGTTGGCAACATATAGAGACGGTCCCTACCCAACAGCGGGCTCACAGAATTATCCATGTCCACGTGTCCTCTCCTATCCTATTGTCTTTCCAGATAAGCAGGCTACTGGCTAAAGCAGCAAACTCTTCTCTATGGCTTATTACCACAGATTATTTATGGAGAGAATTTTCTGTCCTTCCCTTGGGTTTCAGGACGGCACAATCAATTCTCTATTCTAATCAACAAACATTCTCTTGGTTAGTTTATCTAGCTCAAATAATATAAACAACTGATTGTTTAAATGTTTTCTCATCTGACAAATAAATATAAGAAACTTTCTGCATGACAGAAAAATTGCAAAATTACAAAACCATCATTTGAGGACAACAGCTTCACAGGAACGGTACAGTGACCTGAGACTACCTTTAGCTAATTTCAGAAAGAAATGCCTAGTAGACCAATCGATCATTCACTGAATTTGTGTGTATATATATATATATATATATATATATATATATATATATATATATACACACACACACAAATATGTATATACACACATATATACATATATATGTATATATACATACACATATATAACCACATATGCACATGCATACACTGCATATAGAGATTGCTTTGGATGCCTATATATATCACTAACCCCATGGACAGAGGAATTATTACTCTGCTGTGGTGAGATCCTTCAGAAAAGGTGATGATGTCAAACAATGACGATGATGACAATGCTGATGGTAGTGACAACTGCGATGATGATGACAGTGATGAAGACAATGGTGTTGACCAGCACAATGATGACAATGTTGACGATGATGGACAGAGTATGTTTCAAGGGACTAAGTGTTTCTGTGTCTCTCTAGACTGTAAGCTCTTTGCAAGCAGGGAGCATACCTACCAGTTCTATTATAGTGTACTCTCCCAAGCACTTAGTACAGCACTCAGCACACAGTAAGCACTCAAAAAATACCATAGATTAACTGGAAGGGAAATGAATGCCACTTAATATACTGAGTGCTATTCACCAAGAGTCATCAGTGTGTCATTTAAGGATAGAGCAATTTTCAGGAAAGGAGCATAATGTTCTCTTAATTAACCAGCCTTGATGCCATCAACTGCACCTTCATTCTCCTCTCCAACACTACTGTCTTATTGTCTTTCCAAATCCCAATGTCTTTCAGAAACAGAGATGCCCAAATATGAGTCTGGTCCAAATCCAAACAGTAGCTCCATCTACCATCAGTCACTCTCGGTGAAACATCCAGTGTACAGCACTACTTGCTCATTTTTCTACATTTCCCTAGAACCAACTTGGCCATCTGGTTTACCCTGGAGCAGCTCTGCCAGTGTTCAGGCATGCTGGCTGGCTTGGATCTCATTGTGTTATAGATGTGCTTCTAAATATAATCAACAGATAGTTGTACAAAAATTACAGTTGGAACAAAAAGAGCAGCCAGTTCCAACCCCCGCTATCTCCACCCAATAATCAGCTTTAGAAATGCCACATTCTCAATTCATTTTGGCCTTGAAGCAGTCATCACGGAGTACAGCTGTTCATTTGGGTTCCGTGGTCCTCCCCATCAGGTGCCTCTTTTCTCTGTCATCTCTCTTGAGCCAGAAAAAAGAAAGTGTGGATTTTGTTCCGTGAGTTCCAATAGATGGTAAGCCTGACAAGGAAGCAAGGGATGGTGATGCTGTACATCTCCTGGAATTTTGTGAGTGCCCAGCTTCCTCTCTGCCCTGTCGGCAACATCAGATAAACAGTGCTCCCCGAGTGAACGGGAACCAAGAAGGGGATGCAATGACTCTGGAGCAAGGCCTGGGGATCATCATCATCATAAATCGTATTTATTGAGCGCTTACTGTGTGCAGAGCACTGTACTAAGTGCTTGGGAAGTACAAGTTGGGGATGTTTGGAGGGCCCCAGTAGAAACAGTCCAGGTTCAGAGGTTTGACTGGACTTCTGTATGCATCATCATGTAATGCTGCATGTGCATTCTTGGCAAGATAATTATGCCAAATGGAACATAGAAAAGGGAAGGAATTTTTGTCCTCCTTGGGATGATCAAATACGTGAAGGTGGCCCTGCTGATGAACCTAGGAGGACATGAACTCAGTACCTACACTCACCTGGAAAGAGTGGAGGAGCTGGAGTGGCTGGACCCCAGGGGCCATCTAGCAGAATCATCATAATGTCCCTTTCCCTGACTCTGGCCCTGCTCACAAGCGAGCTCTTCTCACTCCAGACCATACCCCAAATTGGTGGGCAGAGGGGCTGAGGGTGAAGCTACTCTTGTCAGATTCAGAAAGAGAGGGATGGGGAAGGAAGTATCTATACCTAAGTGCTTACAAGAAGAAGCAACAGCGTGGCTTATTGGAAGGAGCATGGGTTTGGAAGTCAGAAGTCATGGGTTCTAATCCTGACTCCGCCACTTATCTGCTGTGTGACCTCGGGCAAGTCACTTAACTTCTCTGGGCCTCAGTTACCTCATCTGTAAAATGAGGATTAAGATTGCGAGCCCCACCTGGGACAACCTGCTTAGAACAGTGCATCAGCCTTCTCTCTGATCTCCCATCCTCGTGTCTCTCTCCACTTCAATCTATATTTCATGCTGCTGCCCGGATTATCTTTGTCCAGAAACGCTCTGGGCATATTACTCCCCTCCTCAAAAATCTCCAGTGGCTACCAATCAATCTGCACATCAGGCAGAAACTCCTCACCCTGGGCTTCAAGGCTGTCCATCACCTTGCCCCCTCCTACCTCACCTCCCTTCTGTCCTTCTCCAGCCCAGCCCGCACCCTCCGCTCCTCCGCTGCTAATCTCCTCACCGTTAGGCCTCGTTCTCACCTGTCCCGCCATCGACCCCCGGCCCACGTCATCCCCTGGAATGCCCTCCCTCTGCCCATCCGCCAAGCTAGCTCTCTTCCTCCCTTCAAGGCCCTGCTGAGAGCTCACCTCCTCCAGGAGGCCTTCCCAGACTGAGCCTCTTCCTTCCTCTCCCCCTCGTCCCCCTCTCCATCCCCCCATCTTACCTCCTTCCCTTCCCCACAGCACCTGTATATATGTATATATGTTTGTACATATTTATTACTCTATTTATTTATTTCACTTGTACATATCTATTCTATTTATTTTATTTTGTTAGTATGTTTGGTTTTGTTCTCTGTCTCCCCCTTTTAGACTGTGAGCCCACTGTTGGGTAGGGACTGTCTCTATATGTTGCCAATTTGTACTTCCCAAGCGCTTAGTACAGTGCTCTGCACATAGTAAGCGCTCAATAAATACGATTGATGATGATGATGATTCCATTTATTTTATTTTGTTAGTATGTTTGGTTTTGTTCTCTGTCTCCCCCTTTTAGACTGTGAGCCCACTGTTGGGTAGGGACTGTCTCTATATGTTGCCAATTTGTACTTCCCAAGTGGTTAGTACAGTGCTCTGCACATAGTAAGCGCTCAATAAATACGATTGATGATGATGAAGAGGAGAGACAAGAATGAGTCACAGTGAGAGGACTGGGTCTTGAGAGGAATGAAGCATGTGAGCTGGGTTTTAGTGGGAGAAGAGACTGCCTAAAAGGAGGAAGAGAGTTGATTGGTGGACTGGGTAGGAATAGGAAAAGAAGTGATGAAAACCTCTTAAAAATTCAGTTCACATTGTATATGATTAAACATTCCAAACCCTTTCATTATCATCATCGTCATTACTGGCTGAGAAACTACAACCTGCAAATTACTGTACCAGGGCCTTTCCTCTCTCTAGTTTCCTCTTTCTTAGGACTTTGAACCAAACTGGAATCAGTGCCAATAAAGAGGCCATAATTCCCCAGGTATCAGCAAAATATTGAGGGCATCAGTGAAGTCCGCTGAGAAGTAAGAAAGAGGAATTGGATATGTCCACCATTTTGTTTTGCCTCCTTGTGGAGTTTCTGCCGGTTTCAGTGCTCCACAAATGAGAAGCAAATATTCCAAGAGCAGACCAATAAATATGTCTTGTTAAATCATTCTCTTTGGATTTTTTTCTCATCTTAGAAAACTTTCCTCTAAGAAACTTCAACAGTTCCTGTATGAGGAAGTCAAGTGATTAAAAGAGTCTAATGAGGAAAAGAATCAATGGCCCAGAAGAACTGAAATTAGAATTAGAATTAATTGATTTTGAAAAATCAGATTCAAAGGGAATATTAAATGTAATTCCTCTAGAACCATTAAGCTCCTTGTAATGAAATGAGTGGGCACTGCTACTAAAGTGGATTTTTTTTTTTGATTAGCTAACTTCCAAATTGGAAGAGATGGATTTTGAAGGAAGGTTTTCCTCCAACCACCAGTAAATTTCTTTGTCAATGGCCTGAAGCCTTCATTCCATAAACATCCCCACCCCACTGAGGAGGAAGTGAGACATGACTCTTGGAATTCCATCTTTCATGAGGTGTGTTGTGTGTGTGTGTGTGTGTGTGTGTGTGTGTGTTTCTCTACTCTGGCCAGATATTGACTATACATTTCTACAAATCTTAAGAGGAAGTGGTTTGGTCCTAAAATCTATTTCCCTTTGCTTCTTTACTTTGACATGTAAATGAGAGTGTTTCATGTTCTGCCTTGCCTTGGGATTCAGCTACTTCTCAAGTTCCAATGTAATGCTGTTAAAACACTGCAGCAAGCAATAAGCTGTTCTCTGAACACATCTAAGCTTTTCCAAGTGAGGAAGAATAATCTGACCATTGTGCTGGAAAATCAAAGAATTTAAACCATTAGCACTGTCGGGAAATTAACAGTCATATTGCAACCATCTTTCATTGTTGTTTCTAAAGCAATTTAGATGAACAGATGTGTTTATATCATTTTGTGTGATATTTTATGGAAAATACAAAACTTGCCATATGTGCAAAAAGGAAAAAAAAACAGGTGCTATGTAGAAGGACTCTAAGGAAACCTTATTGAATTTCATAGATTTATCTTTTCAAGGCCAACTGTATATGGTAGGGCAAACAGCACACGTTAATAAAGTCTCCCGAAAGCTTGATAAGGATACGCTCAAAAGGGAAAGAGGAAACTATTTAGATAAGACCATATTCTCTGAGAATGGAATTTGATTATATGGCTGGCATTCAAAGCCATTACAAAAACATATATACACATTATTGCCTGCACAACAAAACCGAAGGTTTGCACGAATGATCACATCTAGCCAAAAGTGCTGATGGTATAAGCTGAAGTCAAAAGACGTGCTCTTCATAAAAATGAAAATTACTCTACTAAAATAGTATTTATTAAGTGCTTAGTGTATGCAGAGCACTTCATTATGTATATACTGCATATACTGCATATACATAAAGTGGATTACGAGGTGATATTAAAACTGTAGATAGGCAGTTAGAATATTGTCATTGCCAACAACAAACCATACTTCCAACTGCCTACTAAGGAAGGCACTCTGCAAAATTTCATTTAAAAGGCTCGTCAGCTGCCCACGAAGAGCTCTGAACCTAGCAACAGACCAGACATAGGTGAAGAGAGATGGTTGAGACACAGTGTTCATTAAAGGCAAAATGGGATGTTGCCTTTTGTTTTGGATTTCTTTTCGGTTGCTTTGGGTCAGATATGCATTCAGTAGGCTGTGAGATATCTCAGTATCCAGAATGAAATATCCCAATGGTCTAAATATTTGGAGACATGACATCATTTTCAGACACTGTGCCACCATTTTCAATAACTTGTTGGGGAAACTCCATTTTTATTCCTCTGAATAGCCTCAGGAGGGAAACTGATCCAGGAAAAGCATTTCACTGATCACTTTCGCATTTGGTTTCTGAACTATGGGGAAGATTTATTTTTATTCCTTCTATTCTCAGACTCCCCCTGCCTTTGTTTAAATGTAGAAGGCTGAATGGACAAAACGGGGACTATTTCTCTACTTGTTTCCCCTGTCAAAATGTATTGGGGAGTGTGGGGTTACGGTGGGAGAAGCTATCAGGGCCCTATACTGAATTCTATGCTACAGATCATGTTTATGTACATTTGACACAATATCTTTTTACAGTGTCTGGTAGCTAACGCTACATTAGAGTGAGATTCTTTTTGCTGGGACTGCTTTTCATAAATATTCTTATAATGCTCTGTATCGCCAAACTACAGGGTCTGATTTATGGCTTTTCTTATCTCTCTAACAACTCCTGGCCTTTCAACATTTCACTAGATCTAAAGCAGATAAGGTTCTCTCCAAGTCAGCAATTCATCGATCTATGTTTTTTAATATATTGTGCATTTGTGTGGGCTCTTCCATATACCCAAAGGAGCTCACTCTTCTGGAGCTTGGATGCATTTTAACTTTCCATTGAGAGCAGCTCGTTAGACCCCTTATTTCCACTGAAGGTTGCCTCATGAAATTAAGTGCTCACCTAGGGAATTCTGATGAACTGACAGCTTAAGCCCCTCATTTCCATTCACAGGAATTTACTTCTATGGATCATTCTCTACAAAATCCTTCGATTTTACAGCCACTCTCTTTTTCTGTAGGATGTGTCACCACTTTCCCTCACTCTGTTAGAGGGAATTCTTCCCCAGTGCACACCCGATTTCCACAGGGTGTCGGCTCTCTGCCGGGCTGTCTCACATTTGTGCTACCATAAAGTAAACACTGACACCCGTCTGCTTTCTCTAGTGACCCTGGAAACAATTGTAAACATAAATGGGGGACTGTGCCAGCTGAGCCTGGCCCACATATTTTGGCATCCTGCTGATTTACCCATGGAGAAGAAACAGAATTTCCATTGGGACACTGGATTTGCAAGAAAAAGGGTTCAGCTTTATTTTGTTCAACTAAGGATTTTAGGCAATCTTCCCAAAGTCCTTCCCGTTTAGGTTTTTCGGTTCCAAATCCAAGTTCCAGTCTGTATTTTGCAAATCGCCCAAAAGATTGTATTTTATGTTTGCATATCAGCGAGAGCCAAACATAACAGCTCATAGCCTGTCTCTAGGTGTCAAATGGCTTTCTCCAGTGTCCTGACCCAACCAATCTTGACCTTGCTTGGGCCATGAATGGGTTTAATCTTTTTCAGCCGACTGACGTAAAGAAGGATATGGAAACATTGCAGCTCTCTCTGGTGACTTATCACCAAGAGATTTCTTGGTCTACAGCAGTACTAAGTCATTTTCAGGAGTGAAAACAAAGAAAATGTAAACTCTCCACTTGTCAGCCGGGTGTGAACACTTGAATGATGACGAAAGCTTTCCTAGGAACGGGTGTACTAACAAGCTGGGGGACTTGAGAGTCTCAAAGTCCTCTGTGAGAGGCTTTGACTATTGAACACACATCCTATTTAGACCAAACCCATTTAATGACCTGTATGAGTTTTGTGTCCAGATATAAAACTTCGATTACATCGACTTCTGAAACAACCAAGGAATGATACGTTTGGAAGATATCCTGCAATATTGCACAACACCAACTCAAGACATTTTAGGTGGTGAACCATAATTAGACCAATATGCTAGTCTTTAAAAATTAACATAGAAGCTGTGGCTGTCGTGATTTTGGGGTTGGATCAGTGGCAGCATCCTTTCATTTTAATTTATTCCAGAAATGCACCACTTGGTCTCATTGTTTGATCCAGTCAGTGTGGAATGGTGGTCCCTTCTGAGTACTTCTCTTGCTCTCCTATTTGATTAAATGGTACGTCTTAGCTTTTCCCCTCAGGTGCATAGGGACTCCTGGGTCTCCAAGCACATCAGCCTCTTCCTGTTGAGCTGCCTAGAAAGTGCAGTTGGGATACTGTCAGACATGACACCTTCAAATACCAAAGACATTGCTTTTAAGTGTGAACTTATCCTGTGCAACTAGATCAAATAGACTACAGAAAATCAACTGCATGAACCATTCCTGCTACCCCCTAATAATTATTGGAAATGGACTGGAATTCAGCCCACCCTGGCAAGCTCAACCTAATATGAAAAGACATTTCAGGATGTTTACAGTATTAGTAGTAATGGTATTTACCATACTATGTGCTTGGAAAAATACCCAGAAGTGAAAGACGCGTTCCCTGCCCATAAAGAGCTTGAAATCTTCTCTAGACCAATTAAGATAGGAGTTAATACTTTAAAATAGTGGCTTACCTTTTAAGAAGAAAAATATATAGTCAGCTTATCTTTTTATGGTCTTCTTGGGGAAACAATTTGAATAAGAAAATGTTGGCAGCTGAAAAGAAGGTAGGAGAACAAGAGGTAATCAGCTAATGTACTCCACAAAAGTTTAATTAAACAAAATTAAGTTAACCACATGCCCCCCAGTTTAGATAAAACTAAGACATGGCCTAGTAAACATAGCACGTGTGTACATGTGGCTTAGTGGAAAGAGCACAGGCTCGGGAGTCAGAGATCGTGGATTCTAATCCCAGCTCTGCCACTTAGCTGTGTGACTTTGGGCAAATCACTTAACTTCTCTGTGCCTCACTTACCTCATCTGGAAAATGGGGATTAAGACTGTGAGCCCCACGTGGGACAACCTGATTACCTTGAATCTACCCCGGTGCTTAAAATAGTGCTTGGCACATAGTAGGCACTTAACAAATACCATCATTATTATTATTATCATTTTTAAGCAGGATGTATGCAGAAAAATCTAATTTTCAGTTACCGCTGAAAAACACTAGAGATAGTATATGATGGAGGCACAGTTGATCATATGATTGGAGAAGGCTGCATAATCTCTCTCCCTGAAGATCATTCATGTAAAAATAGCAGTTAATCCTGAAAGCTTAATTTACACATTGTTTGCATATATTTGCATGTTGAATTCAAGGGACTAAAGTAACTCTTAGTACGCAAGATAAAATAAAATGAATTAATTCCTGGACTATAAAGCAATTACATTCAGAAACAGGACTGACACATCTGTTGTAACTTGCAGGCTTTAAAATTCCTGTGGGTGAGAATGTAGCACTCTAGGAACTGTTAACATAGCAGGACTCAGGTGAGACCCCCTTATTCCTTAGAGTTCAAAGTACTAGTTCAGGCAAAGAATAATGGTGGGCAGCTCCGCTCTGTTCCTTTATGATACTAGAGAAAATAGACTGGCAGGCGGTTCATTATATAAGCTGTGCCCTGAGGCTGAGATGAGTTTGTGGGACCAGTTTAAGGGGAGTAAATCAGGGTCTGGTCCCTTGCAATTCTGGCCCTCTGTTCACCTAGAACACACAACCATCGGTCTGCTTCGGTTTGGAGAGGCAGACTCCGTCTAGAAGCACAATTAAGACAAGGGAATATGTTACTTCTGGGGAAGGACTTTGAACCCCAGAAGTCAACTGGGTGTCTCAGGGTCTGTTCTACTCTGAGAGTCCCTGAGGACAGTGCCAGAACTTTACGAAAGCCTAAGTCTTGTAATATGTGCTGAATAATGGGAAATAAATCTCCTGTTAAAGTTTATAGGAGCAAATAGCTAGGTTTTTCCCATGAAGACAAAGCCTGAAAATAAAGCTCACTGTTGAGTTGCCTGGTTTCTTCTTGTGGGGAAGCGTTTTTGACTCCAGTCCCCAAAAGCATTCACTCACTCCCTTGCTCGCAACACAGCTGCAAATTCTGCAGTACCTCCTATGCGTTTACTATTCTCTCCTCGGCTACAAGAGGAGGTATTCTTCTCTGGGCATCACCATTTTGAAGGTATTTGTTTTCAGTGGAGGAAAAGGATTTGACTACTAAATGTATTCCATTTCTTAGAGGAAGCACACCTCTGTACAGTGGAACATCTGGCAACAAGGCATGGATGGGCTCCAGTTTGAGATCGTTGGGCAGGGATGAAACATTTGTGTTTGGATATAAGTGTAGCCCCTGAGAACATGCGAGTGATAGGTATGAGATGGAATACACTGATTCATTCAGATCCACTGTAGTTATCACAAAGAGAGACAATTTTCTTTGGAAAGGAGATATTGGGCACCTCCTTGGTATCCAGTCCCAATTCCTTAGCTTTGGCATTAGTTCCAGTGATTCTGTGGGTTACATAATAATATTGATAATAATAATAATGGTATTTGTAAAGTGCTTACTATGTGTAGAGCACTGTTCTAAGCGCTGGGGGCATACAAGATGATCAGGTTGTCCCACGTGGGGCTCACAGTCTTAATCCCCATTTTACAGATAAGGGAACTGAGGCACAGAGAAGTTAAGTGACTTGCCCAAAGTCACATAGCTGACAATTAGCGGAGCTGGGATTTGAACCCATGACCTCTGACTCCAAAGCCCATGCTCTTTCCACTGAGCCACGCTCCTTCTCTGGATTCAGGTGGAACTTGTTGGCATTTTAATAGAGCTGAGGTTTACTCTGCCGAACGACTCCAAAACAGAGATTTATTATTGCTTGCCATCATACTGTGATGGTGGTGTCCACTCAAGGATGCTTCCATTGGGAGGTTTAATGCAAGCACAGATTTCCAATAGTGTAAGCAGGATGTATGCAGAAAAATCTAATTTTCAGATACCGCTGAAATACACTAGAGATATTATATAATGGAGGCACAGTTGATCATATGATTGGAGTAGGCTGCATAATCTCTCTCCCTGAAGATCATTCATGTAAAAATAGCAGTTAAGTCTGAAAGCTTAATTCACAGTCCCTTCTAGACTGTGAGCCCACTGTTGGGTAGGGACTGTCTCTATATGTTGCCAACTTGTACTTCCCAAGTGCTTAGTACAGTGCTCTGCACACAGTAAGCGCTCAATAAATACGATTGAATGAATGAATGAACTGAAGGAGATGACATTTCTGTTGCCAACGGTTTCACAAATGGACTTTTGTGGTGTGTCGTGAGAGGTCTTGAGTCCACGAAGGGTGATTTTGTCTTTGAATACTAGAACATTTCTGTATATGAGTTCCTGGAGTCTTGCTAGACCCAGAAGCTCGGAGTGTCGGCGACCATCTCTCCAGGAGGACAGGAACCAGTAGGACAACTGTGGGCCCCTGAATCAGAGACCTTGAACACAATTGAAAATCCTTCTTTGAGAGTTCATTTGTTTTGGGTGCACTTTAAAATAAAAAATCTAAAATATCTGAAGTCCAAGGATACCTTATGTCTGAGGACATTTCGAGATAAAAGTGTATTAGCTGGGTAGGTGGATTTAGAGGTTGGTAATGGGATCTCAAACCTTTCACCTTCTAGGTCACCATTTTGATGAAAGCCACCCAGGTGTGAAGTCAAGGAAATGTCTTCTCTCTCGGCTCTTTGATGGTCTAAGGACTAGACATGGGATCTTCATCCACTAAGAAAACCAGAAATTATCAACGTGGGGAAAATGTAGAGGGCTGTCAAAGGCCTGCCAGGGTTCACTATTGGAGACTGTGGGATAGGGTTTGGAACTCTCTGAGTGCACCATGAGAGGAGTATTCCCCTCATCTTGTTAGTTACCTTGTTATTTTTATTGCTTAAGCAAGAGGACAGATAGCCTTTATCATTTTTATCCACAGCTAATGTAACTACAGATACTCTTCTCATTCATTAATTCTAATCCTTTTTTAATCATACTAAACTATTTGCCTCAGTAATATCCTGTGGTAATGAGTTGTGTAAAAAAAAGTATTTCCTTTAATCCTTTTATAATGTGTTGTCTTTTAATGTCACTGAGTGCTTTCTGGTGTGATGAGGGAAGGTAAATAAGAGCTTCCAAACCCCCCCTCCTCCCCTCGTGCGCATTCACATACACACACACACACACACACACTCTCTTTCTCTCTTTCTCCCCCCACAACACACTTTCTTCCTCACAGTCTTCAATCCGTAATTTGAAAGTCTATTTTCCCCACTTTCTACTCCAGATAGAATGATCCTTCTCCATTCACACTCTTCTTTTTTAGAATATATTCAGCAAAAGGAATAAAAAAACCCCAAATCTTGTTCATAAAGGCTAACTGATCATTGACATCATCATCAGTTGCCGATGAGCTCTGAATCTACGCCAAAGTCCTGAACTAAGCTCGTGGAATATTATTACAAAGATGATGAAATATATACCCTTTGGCCCTTGAGGATGTCATAACCTAAGCGGCTAAGGCAGGCATTCAGAGGAAAATACAGCCATCAAAATTCACTGCCTTTCCCTTGTGACCTCTGACAAAAACCAGGAATGTCCAGATAAAAGGGCATGTTGTTCTCATTATCATTATTCTCACTGTTGCCACTACTATTGTTATTATTGCTTACTATGTTTCAAGGCTCGTGTTAAATACCAGCTAATCAGGTCAGACACAGAGTCTGTCCCACATGAGTCCTGCAATCTAAGAGGCAAAGGATTGCAGATACCTCATCCCTACTTTGCAGATGAGAAAAGTGAAGCACAAAAAGTGACTTGCCCATGGTCATTCAGCAGGTCAGTGGCTGAACTGGGATTAGAACTCAGTTCTCCTGACTCCCAGTTCCAAACTCCTTCTACTTAGGTTTCTTGGTCTTCCTGCAGTGCTGAGTCTTCCAGGACTTCAAAGGAGCTGGAAAATGGTTCAGAGCATTTTAAACTCGGTCCTCTTCCCTCACCCTTTGTCCAATTTGGCTGCTACACAAAATTTAGCATAAATATTACACCTCCTTTCGTCCCTCTGTAATGCTGTCACATTCACAGCCACTATTACTGCTCCTGGTGTTTGTTATTTATATATGTATTTAATCAATTTAGTGCATTTTCTTATTGTTCATTTGTATCTAAGCCCTTTTTTATGGTATTTGTTAAATGCTTACTAGGCGTAAAACACTGTTCTAAGCACTGGGTTAAGGTCAAGTTAATTAGGTCGGACACAGTCCCTATCCCGCAGAGGGCTTATAGTCTATAAAGGAGGGAGACTAGGTATTCAATCCCCA
Organism: Tachyglossus aculeatus; assembly: GCF_015852505.1. Classification (NCBI taxonomy): domain Eukaryota; kingdom Metazoa; phylum Chordata; class Mammalia; order Monotremata; family Tachyglossidae; genus Tachyglossus; species Tachyglossus aculeatus. The sequence continues at coordinate 10,210,081 of NC_052079.1, read as the reverse complement.
TTTTACAGTTGAGGGAACAGAGGCACAGAGAAGTAAATGACTTGCCTAAGGTCACACTGCAAGCATTTGGCAGAGCTGGGATTTGGCAGGCCCATGTTCTTTCCACTACATGATACTATTTCTCCTCATTTCATCTATCATTTATTTGGAAATTTATGTCTGCTTGGCTCCTCTATTGGACTGTTTACTCCTAGAGGGCAGATACTTTGGATTCTGTTTTCTGTTCCAAACACTTATTATGGTGCTCCGCACACAGTAGGCACTCAATAAATGCAACTGAGAGTGAAAATGAAATTGCCCCTTCATACGAAGGGCTTACTCACTCCCCAGACTTGAAATCATTTCCACACTTGAAGTTGGTAACATTTGGAGTGTCAAGCATCCATGATTGGCTTCTGTGTATTTTTCATCGGAGCTTTTGCCTGACGCATGGCACTATTTGGCCCTGCCTATCAAAGGATCCAATTTATGACTGGAGCTCCATCTGCCTGCCCCAGAATTGTAAGCCGCTGGCTCCCGGAATGAAAATGCCTCTATAATGTTCTTCACTTTAGGTGATAATGATAAGCTGCTCCTATAAACAATTTTAACTAGTGACCCATGTCATCACTATGGACAGTTTTGAAACTTCAATTTGGGAGTCCAGAACTATTGGAGAAGAGTTCACTCAAAAAAAAAACCCCTATTATCCAGAGATCTCAACTTCCTGGATTTACCTGAATAACCTCTCAGATGCCATTGCCTCTGACGTGGAAGGAATTCTGTCTTTCAGATCAGTCCCATTTTTTATCCAAGTCACAGCAGAGACTGCTGTTTTACCAGCATCATCCGTCAAGTCTCCCATTCAGTCACATTAGTAATCAATCAATCAGTGGTCTTGACTGATCCCTACTGTGTGCAGAGCTCTGTACTAAGTCACTGTGGGCAGGGAACAGGTCTACCAGCTGTGCAATATAGTACTCTCCCAAGGGCTTAGTACAATGTTCTGCACACAGCAGGCACTTAATAAACATTACAGATTGATTCATTTATTGATAAAGTGTTTGGGAGAGTTCAGTAGAATTGGGAGACATTGCTAACTGTGAAATGAATCTCTGTACGCATGCATGACCAAAAAGGCCAATGCAGAACTCAAAGTCCTGAACTCACCAGGCATATCAATTAATTTGATTTATTGACTATGAACTATGTGCAGAGCACTGTACTAAGCACTTGGGAGAGTACAATACAAAGGAGTTAGCAGACACTTTCCCTGCCCACAATGAGCTAACAGAAAGATGGTCCTTTGCTGTGTTAGGTTTGCTAATTGCAGCCCTTGGCATCGCTTTTGATTCCTTCTCCTTTCTTCGCAATCTTTACGATGCTGGGACTGCGGGAGAGTCTCTCCCCTTTCTTTTTCAGTGCACCATGCTGGGGTATCTGCCACAACAGTCTCCTCATTTTCAGCTGGGATGCATCGCTGCCTGAGCGTAGTTTTCCTCTACCCTTAAAATGCTTCCTCTTCCCTCTTTGCTTTCAGTTTCTCAATTTCAGCTCACCAAACGGTGTTCCGGTGTCTGGATTTTTAAAATCAACAGCAACCAAACATGGAAACGGAATGGACGGTGTCAGGCAGGGAAACAGATTCCTGAAGATTCCCAGACTGAGCCCCTTCCTTCCTCTCCCCCTCATCCCCCTCTCCATCCCCCCATCTTACCTCCTTCCCTTCCCCACAGCACCTGTATATATGTATATATGGTTGTACATATTTATTACTCTATTTATTTATTTATTTATTTATTTTACTTGTACATTTCTACCCTATTTATTTTATTTTGTTGGTATGTTTGGTTCTGTTCTCTGTCTCCCCCTTCTAGACTGTGAGCCCACTGTTGGGTAGGGACTGTCTCTATGTGTTGCCAATTTGTACTTCCCAAGCACTTAGTACAGTGCTCTGCACATAGTAAGCTCTCAATAAATACGATTGATTGATTGATTGATTGAAGCTCAAGCCGTCAATCTGAGCCCCAGTTACTGGCCTGACTTTGGCACTTGGCTAGCTTAGAGATGACAGGAAAGAGCTCCACTCCCTATATGAGGTGTTATTGCTCCTGGCACACCACAATTGTGGCGAAGTGTGGCTTTAACACTGAAAAGATTGAATCGCTCAATAAAGTACGGTCCGGAAGACCTATACCCAGTGGAAGTTTCATCAGCATTTTTCTTCTTTCTAAATGTAAATGTCATGATGCAGTGTTCTGTAAACGATGCTGTTTATCATACACTGTCAGAAGGTGCTGCTAAAAGACACATTTCCATTTGTTTCCTTGCTTGGCTTTGATTTGTAATATCAGATCTAAACAGTGTAAGAAATTGACTTTAAATTTCAAGGGCAGGAGACAGAATGCATTTGGCCCACTGACCAGGCCCAAGTTTGTATTCAAACTACTTCTCCTTTCTCAGCTATGAAAGGGGGTTTTGAAGTTCATGCTGAAAAGGTTGCTCAGGAGCGATTACCTTCTCAATGTGATCCTCACACCCATGGATTCCATCTCACCATCAGTGGTGCCTTCCTTGAACCCAAGGCAACTCCACTACTGCTATTTTGTCAGTAATTGCAAGGGGGATCTGACCCCAGGTCAAAAAAAGCCTGTTTCTTTACTGGGACCTGATTTATGAATCAACTGGCAAGTATCACTGACACATTTCCCATCCAGCATGGTAAGGATGGAAAAACTAGCTATTAGACATCCTGATAGGGAGGATTTGGGTTCAGAAGCATCGGTATAAATTTTCCAGATTGCAAGTTGTCCTGATTGCCAGCTTTACCAATGCTGGTGAAAGCCTTTTTTTTCTTTTACAGATTTTGTTAAGTGCTTACTACATGCTAGGCACTGTGCTAAGTAAGCGCTGGGGAAATTACAAGATAATTAGGTTGGATACCATTCCTGTTCCACATGGGGCTCATAGTTTAAGATGCAGGTTGTGGGTTCTAGTCCCGGCACCCCACTTGTCTGCTGTGTGACCTTGGGTAAGTCACTTCACTTCTCTGTGCCTCAGTTACCTCATCTGTAAAATGGGGATTGAGACTGTGAACCCTGCGTGGGACACGGACTGTGTTCAACTTGATTTGCTTATCTCCACCCCCGCACTTAGTACAGTGCCTGGCACACAGTAAGCACTTAACAAATACCTCCATTGTTGTTGTTGTTGAGGGAGAACAGGGATTGAATCCCCATTTTACAAATGAGAAAACTGAGGCCCAGGGAAGTGAAATGACTTGCCCGCAATCACAGAGCAGACAAATGGTGGAGCCAGGATTAGAACCCAGGTCTCCTGGCTCCCGGGCCCATGCTCTTTCCACTAAACCACACTGCTTCTCAGGCCTGTGATTGAAGAACAAATGAGGGTGCCCACAAGGTGGGCAGGCTCAGCAGGAATCCTGGAAATAGCTGGCCAACATGGAGAACAAGGATTCCAGTGGCTCCCACTGGGCTACTGCACTGCAGTCTCAGCCACCTGCTCCATTCATTCAATCATATTTATTGAGCACTTACCATGTGCAGAGCACTGTACTAAGTGCTCCAGGCACTACTCACTGACAGCACTCTGTGACCCAGAGAGAGCAAGACTGACAGGGACAAGACAGCCACAAGCGGCACTTGGGAAACCACATCCCTCCAATACATCCATTCACACAGATTCAAGGTCCTGAAGTCTCCGTTCTGAGGTCTGTCCATTGCTCTAGCTGGGAGATGCTATCGACAACAGATAAAGAATTGAGAAATCCCTGTCCCGTAAAGGGCTCAATAAGTAGGGGAAGACAGACACTGAGAAAAATGGGAATACGTTATAAGCAATGGTGGCAGTTAAAAGTGCAGAATTCAAAATTACCTCTGTTTTCTTATCTGTAAAATAGGAATGAAATACCTCCTTCTCCCTAGCTCAGTCTGTGATCTCGATGTGGGACAGGGACCATATCTGACCTGATTATAGTAACAATAATGACGGTATTTGTTAAGCGCTTACTGCAAAGCACTGTTCTAAGCGCTGGGGGGGATACAAAGTGATCAAGTTGTCCCATGTGGGGCTCACAATCTTAATCCCCATTTTACAGATGAGGGAACTGAGGCACAGAGAAGTTAAGTGATTTGTCCAAAGTCACACAACTGACAAGTGGCGGAGCCGGCATTAGAACCATGACTTCTTTCTCCCAAGCCCGGGCTATTTTCACTGAGCCACACTGCTTCTCTGATTATTTATCTACCCCAGTGTTTATGGCACTGCTTGGTTCACAGTAAGCACTTAACAAGTACCACAGCTACTACTATTATGGGCCCGTATCAAAGGAAAGGCTTAGGCCAGAGAGCAGAACTGGCTGATTCTCCCTCCTGTTTATTTTTGCATTCAACTACTTCTAGATTGCTGGTTTCAGTGAAACTGGGAACATCACACATCCCATCTCATGTCAAACTAAAACACACTAATGAAAAAGCTATTTTCCTTTATTCTAAATGCCAACAAATGGCACCAACAACAATACATAATTTGCACTTACGAGACACTGTCTTATTAACCTCTACAATGTGAACGATGTTTGGGGCACTTCATAACAAGAGTATTTCAAGTTCAAAAGCGCTTGCCTTGCAAATTGAATTTATTCAACAATTTGCCCAAATATAATTTGTCTTCGATGTTTTAATCTATTCCTCAATGTTCCTTGAGAATATACTTAATGATAGTTGCAATGACAGCTTTTATCTTTGTTTTCCCCAGTGCATCAAATCCATCTGAGTTCTTTCTCTATTTTAGAGAGCAGAAACATTGGATTTCTTTCCTAGCATTTTTTTTTATTCCAGAATTATAAGGAGACCAACCGCTACAAATTGAAACTAGGAAAGACTATAAAAGGGGAAATAAAATATTCCTAGAATTAGAGATGAGAGAGCGGAATGTCCAATTATATACCTAAGTTGAGAACATTCTGCAACATATCAGAGTATTTTTAATTTCGTGTGTCACTTTCAATTTAAGAGTTGGCTATAATGTTCTAGAAAAAATGTAATGCTTCTCTGTATCATTTAAATAAAAATGTAGGCTGGTGACAACCTGTTCCATCTACAGTTATGAGGTTAGGGTTATAAAAAAAAAGAATAAGCGGAGACCTTTTCCTAGACTCTAGAAGAGCCAGGATTTTGTATTATTGTGTGAGGAATAGAAGACTTGTGTAGGCAGATATCTCATTAGCTGTTAATGAGAATTTATGAGCATACCTCCTACATCCCCACATTGAAGGATATAATAATATTAGTACTAATGTAAGTTTGGAAGAAATATGTAGAATGTTGATGCCACACTACATTGGTTTCTGGCTGAATACAGGGATCTGAGCCTTAGAATGAGCTCCCTGTAGGTAGTAAACAGCTTCTGCCAACTCTGTTGTATTTTACTCCCCCAAGCATTCAGTACAATGCTCTGCACACAGAAAATGCTCAACAAATGTCACATTGATCGATTCATTGATTGGTGAAAATCCTTGGTTTGACGAGAAAGAGAAACAAACTTCCAACTACCTTCAACAACAACCAACATTTGATTTATGACCGGGTTTGCCAGGACATAACTTTGGTCCCTTTGAGCAGTCTCTGTCAGTTTGGAAGGTAAAAATGAATCTTTTGTTTTATATTTGTAAACACTTTAGTTGCTGTGAACTCATTGGAAACCTGACATTTGGCCAGTCTCCATAAACCTGTTGTGGTATCTAACCTCCTCTAATGCCGGGAAACCTGGACCCGCTACTGAAAAACGCATCCAGGTTTTAAGCAATTTTCCCTGCACGATGTAGAAAGCCATTTTCAACACAAAATAGCAAGGCTACCATTACTGACAAAGAGGTAACTGGAACACAGTAAGCTCACCAGCACTGAAGCAGTGAATCAGGCTCCATAGTTCCACAGGAGCTGTGAGAAGGACAAACAACAGTTGTTGTATTTTGATCTGAGAAGCTGTGTGGTCTAGTGGAAAGAGCATGGGCCTTGGAGCCCTGGGACCTGACTTCTAACTCCAGCTGCCCCACTTGTCTCCTGTGTGAGACCCGGGGTAAGTCACTTAACTGGGCCTTAGTTTCCTTATCTGTAAAATGGATATGAAGTACTTCTTGCCCCTGCTTAGACTGTGAGCTCCATTTGGGACTGTGGTCTGACCTGATCAACTTGTATCTACAGAATGGTTTACTACAGTGCTTGGCACACAGTAAATGCTTACCAAGGGCTTAAAAAGTACTTGTTAAGTACTTCGTGGCTCAGTGGAAAAGAGCCCGGGCTTTGGAGTCAGAGGTCGTGGGTTCAAATCCCGGCTCTGCCAATTGTCAGCTGTGTAACTTTGGGTAAGTCACTTCACTTCTCTGGGCCTCAGTTACCTCACCTGTAAAATGGGGATTAAGACTGTGAGTCCCCTGAGGGACAACTTGATTGCCTTGTAACCTCCCCTGCACTTAGAACAGTGCTTTGCACATAGTAAGCGCTTAATAAATGCCATCATTATTATTATTATTACTTGAGAAGCAGCATGGCTTAATGGATGGTTCTAATTCCATCTCTGTCACTTAACAGCTGTGTGACTATGGGCAAGTCACTTAATTCTCTGTGTCTCAGTCGCCTCATCTGTAAAATGGGGATTAAGACTGTGAGCCCCACATGGGACATGTCAGCATCCAAACTGATTAGCTTGTATCTATCCCAGTGCTTAGTATTAGTGTCTGGCAAATAGTAAGCGTTTCACAAATACCATTGAAAAAAAAAACAAAAAAACCCCTCCAAAACTGTTGGAAAAAAAAATTACCACGGTTATCAATTATTTTTAGTTGAAAATGTCACAGTCAAGCCACAAAGGCAAAGTAAGTGATATAGCGAGGCGTATCTCAATCCATGTTAATATAGCCCAAGGGCTGCGGATGACTACTGTAGTGGACAGGCCAGCCTGGAATGCATTCATCGAGAGAAGGATGACTCTCCTTATGCAAAGCCTTCATGACTATCAGGATATCATGACGCAGGCTCAAAGGATCTATCTTTAAACACACAAGACTCAGCAGGGGGTGGGGATCTTGCATTGGTCTTTCCAGCAATGCTCACACACATCTAGTAAAGTCATATTTCTTCCAAGAGGCCTTCCCTGAGTAACCCCCTTACCTCCCCATCCTATTTGTTCTTTCTTCTGCAGGGCCTCTGCATTTAGGTCTGTTCCCCTCAAGCACTTCGATGCCCCAGCCCCACAGCACTTATGCTCTGCTACTTCCCCCCATCTGTAATTTATTTCAATTTCTATCTTCCCCACTAGACAGTTAGCTCCTTGAGGGCAGGGACTGCCTCCAAAGTGCTCTGCCCTATATTAAGCACTCAATTAATGCCATGGATTGATCTTATTATGATTACGTTGGTTACGTACTGCCGTTCATATAAACTTGCTATGACCGTATTTGTTACCGGAATAATCTTTGACCATGTAGTACAGCAAGAAATACTAACCCATTGCATTCAGGAAGGCTCTAGTATCGTGAAAACGTTAATGTGCCTTCTCAAAACCTGGCTTTCACTTTGGGTTTGGGCTGAACAAACACTGTTATTCCAGTTGTCATCAGAAGGTTTAATCCCCATGCCAGCTTACATGGAAGCTGGAAGCAGCTTGGCTTAGTGGAAAGAGCCCGGGCTTGGAAGTCAGAGGTCGTGGGTTCTAATCCCGGCTCTGCCACTTGTCAGCTGTGTGACCCTGGGCAAGTCACTTAACTTCTCTATGCCTCAGTTACCTCATCTGTAAAATGGGGATGAAGACTGTGAGCCCCACGTGGGACAACCTGATTACCTTGTAACTACCCCAATGCTTAGAACAGTGCTTGGTACATAGTAAGCGCTTATTAAATATCAACTTTATTATCACTATTATGGTCGGTGAGGGCGAGGAAGGAAATATCCAGTTTCCCTCACTTTAGGGCAACAGAAATGCTAACCAGACTCCAACTTCCAAGGGAAGGTCTTCCAAAGGCCCCTCACCATTTTCACACCTGAAGCAGCATGGTCAAGTAGAAAGAGCCGGGGCCTGAGTCAGAGGATGTGGGTTCTAATCCCGGCTCCGCCACATCTCTGCTGTGTAACCTTGGGCAAGTCACTTAACTTCTCTGTGCCCCAGTTACCTTATCAAAAATGGTGATTAAGATTGTGAGCCCCATGTAGGACAGGAAGTGTGTTCAACCTGATTACCTTGCTTCCATCCCAGCACTTAGAACAGAGCTCCGCACATAGTAAGCACTTAAATACCGTAATTATTATTATTGGGCCACTCAAGTTCACTAGGAAATTCGGTAGCAGCATTATTTAACTCACTTTCATTTTTATGGACCACAAGGACCAGTAGCAGGGCAGCTTCAGCAAGGGTGAGAAATTTGTTCTCCAGGATAGTCATTCATTTAGTTTTATAGCAGATAGTTTGGTCCCCTGTCCCACTGGGTATCAGATATTCTTGTGTGCCATCAGTGGCCACCCTAGGACCCAACTATCAAATTGTTTGTGGGACCTCAACATCCAGTGCAAAATCCAGAAACCCTCTGATCTCCTGCTGATGTACCCTGGGGTCACAAGAGGTCTGGGAGAAAGTTGAAGAGGAAGAAAAGGAAAATGCAAATGAAAAGCCTTTCTCCAATGACAAAAATGAGTAAACAGCAGAGTAAGGAGTGATTTGGCAGCTTAAGGTTTGGTATTTCTTGGGTCACTTGGTTGGAGAGAGCCAGCCTTTTCAATCTGCACCAGATTCTAGCATTTAATATCCTGCCAACTTGAGCACAGCATAGCTGTTCTCTGCTGTGGAACTGTAAACACTGGCTTTGCACTCCTCAAGGGGAGATTTTGCAGGACTCACTGTATATTTTCCGGTTAGGAAAAGGAAGGTCAAGGACAGGTGGGTCTTGAGTATTTACTTTCTTCTTGAGTATTTACTTTCTAAAGGGAGATAGAAGAGGAGCCCAGGATAATGGGGAGAGGGGACGCGAGAGCCAGGGAGAAAGACTTCATTTTCAGATCCAGGCTGTCGGGTGTTTTGTAGTTCACACTCGGTGAACTATGTTTCCGACATCTCGTTTGGACACATCGATGATTTGTGGCTCTGTCACAGTTGGCACGGCCCGAGGTGTAAATACATTTTCAAATCCTCTGGGGGCAGCTGAGGGCTCCCACCCCATGTGGAGATGAGTTCAGACTGAGCCTCTCCCTTCTTGGCCAGCTTTCTCTCCTGAGCCAGGAACAGTCATCCTCCAAATGGCATTCTCTTTGTCAAAAGCCAGCCAGACCCTGGAACATACCAGTGTTTTGCCTCTTGTAGCTTTCACTCTGCTGAAGCCACTCTGAAATGCTCCTACTCTGCCTCGGCTCGTTGTGGGCAGGGAACGTTTCCGGTTATTGTTGTGTTGTACTCTCTCAAGTGCTTAGTACAGGGGTCTGCACCCAGCAGGTGCTCAATAAATACAACAATGAATGAAGTAACATCCATGAAGACTTCTTCCTCCTGCTGGTACCCACCGTACTTGCCCCCTAACACGTGAGCACTGGGGAGAATGAAAGGAATCTTTGTCAGATTGCCGGAGCCCTCCTCTGGTTTTCTTGCCATGTGTCTGTGGCTCATTGTAGTGAACTAGCAGGGCTTAATGGCAGGATCCCGCAGTTCAGGAAATCAATCATTTGGGAGTAGAGCTCTGATGCTCTTATCCAATATGCCCCAGTCTTAAGCTCAAAAGATGCAACTGGGGGAGTGGAGGAAGGGCATTCTCCCCTGGTTGAGCACCGTGATTGGAAAGCAGGAATCAGCTCCTTGGATGTAGCAGTGTTTACTAAGCTCCTTGTGCGTACAGTCTCGGGAAAATATCCATTTATGAGAATTAGACACATCCTCAAGGGGTGCACAATCTAGGAAAGGGTTGGCAGTAGACAAATAGGACAAGGTGAAAAAATAACAAACTAGTGGAAAGAGTACAGGCCTGGGTGTTAGAGGTGCTGTATTCTAATGTCACCACTTTGCTGTGTGATCCTAGGCAGGTCATTTCACTGCTCTGTGCCTCTTTTGTAGAATGGGGATTCAATACATGTGCTCCCTCCTAGTTATTCTGTGAGCCCTTATGGGACCTGATTATCCTGTATCTACCCTAGAAGTTCGTACTGGACTTGGCATATGGTAAGAACATAACGATGATTATTATTGTTGTTATTATCGATTGCCACTATGCAGAGAGCGGGATGAGCCCTGCTACTAAACAGGTATACCTTGTTGGAAGATTCCTATTAGATTATAAATCCTCCAGTAATAGAGGTAGTAGTAATAGTACAACCCTCAAGGAGCTTACAGTCTAGACTGTAAGGTCCTGTTGAACTGGACTCCCCCAAGCACTTGGTACAGTGCGCTGTGCACAGTAAGTGCTGAATAAATATCACTGGAAGATAATAATAATAAATGTAGTATTCATTAAGTGCTATGTGCCAAGAGCTGTACTAAACACTGGGGTGGAGACAAGATAATCAGGTTGGACACAATCCCCATCCCACATGGGGCTCAATTTAAGCAGATGGGAGTAGGATTCAATCTCCACTTTACAGGTGAGAAAACTGAGGCACAGAGAAGTTAAGCGACTTGTCCAAGGTCACACAGCAGTTTCAAGGAGGAGCGGAATTAGAACCCAGGTCTTCTGATACCCAGGATCCACACTTTTACCCCTAGGCCACACTGCTTCCTGCCTCAGGAGAAAAAGTGTTTTTAACCTACACTAATAAAATGTATTTTAAAACTTGCATAATTCCATGCCTTTTCAAACTTGATCTTATCATCACTTTTAGAAGTTTGGTTATAATGCCCTAGGATATTAATAAAATATGTTGCCAACTTGTACTTCCCAAGCACTTAGTACAGTGCTCTGCACACAGTAAGCGCTCAATAAATGTGATTGAATGAATGAATGAATATGCCATCTTAAAATTTCCCCTTTTGGTCACTTTCATGGTCATGTTCATCACTCCCACCAAAGCCTACACTGCTCTCTCCATTGTTTTCATCACCTCTTTCAATTTTCTCATGCAACCTCAGAGAAACTTGGAAATCCAAATTAGCAAAGACACACCCACACACTCGAAAATATGCATGCGGGACCCTGAAATTTGCCTCTAGCTGTATGAAAACCACTCGGATTCTGAAGCTTGATCTCAGCTGAATTGGTATTATTCAGGCTCCCCTGAAAAGCAGCTGGGATTTCCCTAAAAGCCAAATTTTCTATTCAAGAATTTGAAGAGATTTGGGTTTTTGAAAATCAACCCAGAATACAGTTTGGTACACAGAGAGCAAACTTGGAGTAAGCAGTGACATGTCAGATTGCCAATTTCCACATAAGTGCAGTCTTTCAATTATACAAATAATTGAAGCATAGCATGAGTGCTTCAGTCTCAATTTTAAGGAAAGCTTTTGTTTTCTGGCACTAGAATTAAGGTGCGTGTGTGTTAGGGGGCGGAAGGTGGGGGGGGTCATCCACAACTGTTGGATACAAACTAATGTCCAACAGGGAAGTGCCCCAGAAGGCTGCTTTAGATTTCAACGGCTTATGAAGAGCGCCTGTCTTTTCATTTCATATTGTTCCTGTGGTGGTGAGAAACAGACCCTGGATATCCAGATTTGGCTAGAGCCCAAAGCTGTGAAAAAGACACTCTTTGAATTCACTTAAAACAGTTTGATGTGACTGCTCACCACCTTCCTTTTACCGGTCACGATCTGCCTTGGGCAAACGGCGTGTCTCTGTGATGGTGAAGATTACTGCTGGTGATACGCCTCTGACAGCGTGGATATTGACTTGCACTTAGAAAGGTCAGGCAGCTCTACTAGTTAAGGGGAGCTGGAACAGTAACTCCAACTCTCTTTGAAAGGAATTTAACCTTCATATTGCGAAGCTCACTGCTCTCCCACAGTTAGTTTGGAGAACTCGCTCCTGATGGTTCTTTTCCCCTCTTTTCTGAATGTGCCAACTGGGGCCCGAGGGTTAACATTACAAAGGCAAACAAGCCCTCACCCCACAGCATAGTCTAGGATGAAAATGCACAGCACTGAGCCATTTTCCAGAAGATGCCATCCCATTGTTATTTTTAAGACAGTGGGGGACAGTGGACTTGCCTTCTTTGGCTCTTGTTTTCCCAAGAATAGTATGGTCTTTTCTGCTTGTAAGAACCGGGTGCTGTAAATTGATAAGCTGCTTCATACATTTTTCTGGCCATCATTCTGACACGAGATCAAGAAAAAAGGTGCATTCTCGGTGGAGCCCACAATCTTCTCCCCTTCCCTTTTGAAAATTCCCTGGCCTTCTGTTTGTGTCTTGTGACCGGGAGATCAGGAGAGGGTGACATTATAGTAGTCCCCAGAGAATGAGGTTTATCGGTAAGGCTCAATGCCAGGATGAGCGCAAGAAGACGGGGCTGGGAATGAGGCTTCACTGTCCATCATGTAGGCAAGGAACAACCATTTTAAATTCAAAATAAAATCCATTTATAATCACGTCACCCTAAAGCACTAAAATGGTGCTGTCCTGAAACACGAACAGTCCTTGGTGTACTGAGAGAGACGTTGGAAGAAGCTCAAGAAAGGGAAGGAGTCTTTTCCCATTGGGAAGCAGTACAAGGAGTCTGTCTTGGGTTTCTGGGCAAGCAAAGTTTTCTTGATTCCAGGGCAGATTTGAGGAATGGCATTATGGCTTTCGCCGTGTTAAGTTTGACATCAGCTAGATTTTAGATTGTGCTCAAATCATCCTTAATGTCCTTTCTGCCTCATCAGTGGGGGACCATTCTAGTAACAAAGTGCCAATCAGAGGCTCTTGTTCCTCTTTAGCTTGAAGATATTACTGTAGAGCTTTTCCTGAGAGCATGATCTCTCTGCTTGAGATGCCCTTTATTATAACTATAGTTAAAGGTCTGCTGGCTTAGCCATTATAAACCTCTAATGTTCTTGACTGAAAAAATTTGCTCCAGGATAAAGCTCAGCATACTAAGTCAGAGCCCTTGGGAACGCTGGTTTTGATCAATTGGAAGGAAAAAAATACAGCGGTTTGGAGTTGAGAGGGAAACAAATATAAATATCAAAGCTACTCCGGCTACTATTTTCTGTTGCTATTATAGTGCTAAAAATAGCCTCATTAATTACAATGAACTCTCACAGTAATTAGTTCATAATGTGCACTAATTATTTTGTTAGTTTGGAAAAAAAGGTAATTAAAAAAAATGAAAATTGGGTTACAGGGAGGATCTTTTCAGTCCTCGGAAAGAGATCAAGAGAAATTTTAACCCGTTGATCTTCGGCTCCTGAACAGTGTCTGCCTTGCTCAGATTTGAGTTTCAATAAGACTGTGCAGTGCTTGCAGTCACTGAGTCAATGATCCAGATTTTCCAGTGACTACATTTCTCCCTGGGAAATGCTGCTGGGACAATGCCATAAGTGCGGTGTAGGTTTCTGAACCAAGAAATGCCCAGGGCGTTTTGCGAAGCGGGCAGGACCAGCAGGAATCCTGAAAAATGGCCCGGCTGATGTGGGTAGAAAAGACTTTGGTGGCAGCCAGGGCCTGTTCGCCTGCTGGGTTCTGGGACTGAGACACAATGCCGCATTACTTCAGCTATAGATGGATGCTGCACCCCCCAAAACTTCAGGTGCCTTTGGTAGTGTGCTGGACCCCTGCTTTCCTACCCTCTCATTGCATTTCGTTCTCCACGGAAAGATGACTGGCAGGGATCGCAGTGCACATGGCTTTGCACAAACCACTATCACTATAATCTATTCCTTCGTCAGCTCCTCGGTCCTGAAATCTCAGCACCACTGCGCTCTTCCTCCGTTTCAGTGGGAGAGTCCATTATCATCCAGTGGCTCTTTCCAACTTCCCTGTGGTGACTCAGGCCAAGAGTCAAAAGTATCCAGGATAAATCAGTACCAAATCAGTGGCTCGTCCACTGCTCTTGATGGAAGACATCAGCAGCAGCAGCATCATGTCCAGTAGTGACTCTGGTAGAGAAGCAGCGTGGCTTAGTGGAAAGAGCACGGGCTTTGGAGTCAGAGGCCTTGGGTCCAAATCCCGGCTCCGCCAAATGTCGGCTGTGTGACTTTGGGCAAGTCATTTCACTTCTCTGTGCCTCAGCTCTCTCATCTGTAAAATGGGGATTAAGACTGTGAGCCCCCCGTGGGACAACCTGATTACCTTGTAACCTCCCCAGCGCTTTGAACAGTGCACATAGTAAGTGCTTAATAAATGCCATCATTATTATTATTACTGCAGAATTTTGATGATTCTGAAGTTGGTTGAGGGTTGATCAAGTCAATAAAATGGTTCACAACTATTATCTAGGGGGAACTCAAAAAATGCTTGCGTCCTACCGGCTCAACTGACAATATTTCTGGCTGAGTATCATCCTTTCTCACTTGAAAATCCTGGTGGTTTCCAGAGGCCTAGAAATGAAATACGATTGAATGAATGAATGAATGACTTGACTGTTGCATCAGCCTCCTTGCTGACCACGCTGCCTCCGGTCTGTCCCTACTCTACTCTGTATACTTTATACTTCACTCTTGCAGCCCGGATCATTTTTCTAAAACACCGTTCAGTCAACGTGTCCCCACTCCTCAAGAACCTCCAGTAGTGGCCATCCACCTCCACATCAAACAGATACTCTTTACCATTGGCTTTTAAAGTACACGATCAGTTTTCCCTCTCCTCCCTTACCTGGCTGATTTCCTACAACAATACGTGCACTTCATTCCTCTAATGTCAACCGACTCCCTGTACCTTGATCTCCTCTATCTCACTGCTGAATCCTTGTCCACATCCTGACTCAGGCCTGAAACTCCCTCCCCATTCATATCAAACAGATCATCATTCTCCCCACCTTCAAAGACTGTTTAAAATCACATCTCCTTCAAGAGGCCTTCACTGACTAAGCCTTCATTTCCTCTACTCATTCATTCATTCAATCGTATTTATTGAGTGCTTACTGTGTGCAGAGCACTGTACTAAGCGCTTGGAAAGTACAATTCAGCAATAGAGAGAGACAATCCCTGACCACATAGGGCTCCTCCCTCTCCATTCTGCTTAGCCCGTGCAGTTGGATTTGAACCCATTAAGCACATGATATTCACTCCACAGTGCTTATGAACATATACATAATTTATTTCTATTAATGTCTATCTCTCCCTCTAGACTCTTAGGTCCTTGTGAGCAAGGAACGTGTCTACCAACTCTGTCATATATTGTACTCTCCCAAGGGCTTAGTACAGTTCTCTGCACACAGTAAGAGCTACATAAAAGATATATTAATTGACTGACTTTAAGTGGCCAGCTAGTCCAACACCATGACTTCAAGGAGGATTGCTTTGAGAAAGCTTTGAAAAATGCACAGGTCTACAGTTTTAAGGTGTAAAAGAAATCAGACCATTGACCTAAAAGAAATCATATATATTCCGCCTTCAGCTTTTCTACCCTTTTTCATTTTTCTTGGGCGTGTGTTTAGGAGCACCCTATCCTCTGATAAATGTGTGTGTTTTCATCCTTGGTGTTGCCCCAAAGACAAAGAAGAGGGAGAAGAGGTAACCTGGGGAAACAGCCTCATAGCAGATGTGATTAGCTGAATGGAAAGCAGAGGGCCACTCATTTCTGAGTGCGTTCTCTGCACAACTGCCTTTCCTGATTGTTTCTCCTGTTAGGATGTAATCTCCTGGTGGGCAAGGAATGTGTTACTTCTACTGTACTTCCCAAGTGCTTAGTACTGTGCACTGCATGCATAGGGCTCTCAATAAATTCAACTCCTTCTGCTACTGCTAAGAACATCCTAAAGTCATGAGCCTGTTCCCAGTTACTCAGGGAAGGGATTTCACAATATCCCTCAAGGAAATATTTTCCATTCCTGTGTTAGGGAGTGGGAGGAAAAGCCTAAAATGAGTGGGAAGCATCCTTGGTCTTAGAGTACATACAACACTCATAATTAACCATGACAACAGGACCAGCAGAGGACCTGAGTCAATGGAATCTCTGAATCTGTTCCCAAATCTCAAGTAAGCCCCAAACTTTCAACATCCTCAGCCTGACCTCCTGGCTGAGCTTCCATAACAAAATGGAGTCCTTTGAGTTTTCCCCTTTCCCTTAGGAAAAGATTTTAATGAAGCATGAAATGGCAAGTGAAATTGTAAGGAAGAAAAGGGCAAGAATAATTCAGAACATTGGTGCTGCAGCAATGATCTGAACTGACACGGAATCCTTGTGCAGTCAGTTTTACAACTTGATAGACGGTTTCCATTGTGCTGCTTTTACCTTAATTTAGAAGGCTCTTAGTTGGGGGCTTTGAGGCAGACACTTTCATATGACTGAAATAATTGTAGTTGAATCTTTTTTATTTGAAATGAATTTGATTTTCAAAAGGCAGTAGTTATGCCTTTTTTCTTGAGAACTATGTATTTAGACTGTCATGGAAAACTCATAATTTCCTTCAAACTTGAATTAATTCCATCCTGAAGAAACGGAGATGTAATCCTTGTTTATAGAACTTCTTTTGTGTTGGTGGGGTGATTCATATAGAAATGTCGTTTCTGTCAAAGGTGTCATTATAATTCAGGTCTTTGGTATTATTATTATTTTTGTCAAATTACAGTGTTATATCACGGGATGATGCTTTAAATTTCCTTAATAACAATATTACTTGGTGAGACATTATTGCTAATAGTATATTTAGAATCAATCCATATACTACGGGAGTTCATGACACATTCTCAATGATATAGGTTAGCTCTGTGACTCAAGATTGAACACATAATCTGGGTTGGAGCTCCAGCTTCCAAGTTATAGAGAAGCAGCGTGGCTCAGTGGAAAGAGCCCTGGCTTTGGAGTCAGAGGCCATGAGTTCAGATCCCGGCTCTGCCAATTGTCAGCTGTGTGACTTTGGGCAAGTCACTTCACTTCTCTGGGCCTCAGTTACCTCATCTGTAAAATGGGGATTAAGACTGTGAGCCCCCCGTGGGACAATCTGATCACCTTGTAACCTCCCCAGCATTTAGAACAGTGCTTTGCACAGAGTAAGCGCTTAATAAATGCCATCATTATTAAACGGCAACCAGCTCATTCAAGTTGTATCAGATACAGATCTTGCAAGGGTCTGAGGGGTGAGTGGTGGTCTGTAAGAATGATTATCACTTCGGGATTGTATAAAGCTGGTGCTCTGAAGGTTACTACTTGCGTCCCCTGATCAGGTTAGATGGGATGGGAGGGAAGGTGGGGCGGCTAGAAAATCTGCCCTTGGAGAGGCAAGGAGGAAGCAGACAGCATGGTAGACCATATGTTACTCCCTTCCCTTATAATAATAATAATAATAATGGCATTTATTAAGCGCTTACTATGTGCAAAGCACTGTTCTAAGCGCTGGGATAGAGACAAGGTAATCAAGTTGTCCCACGTGGGGCTCACAGACTTAATCCCCATTTTCCAGATGAGGTTACTGAGGCACAGAGAAGTTAAGTGACTTGCCCAAAGTCACACAGCTGACAAGTGGCGGAGCCAGGATTTGAACTCAGGGCCTCTGACTCCAAAGCCCGGGCTCTTTCCACTGAACCACGCTGCTTCTCTAACCTGACCCTGGCCAAGAATTGGGACCCAAGCTATCCTCTGGCAAAGATACAATAATACAATATTTACACTGGACTTTAATCACCTTTTTTTAAAACAATGGCATTTGTTAAGCACTTACTATGTGCCAGGCACTGCATTCATTCATTCATTCACTCAATCGTATTTATTGAGCACTTACTGTGTGCAGAGCACTGGACTAAGCGCTTGGGAAGTACAAGTTGGCAACATATAGAGACGGTCCCTACCCAACAGAGGGCTCCCAGTCTAGAAGACTGTACTAAGTGCTGGGCAGATACAAGGTCGTCAGTTGGGACATAGTCCCAGTCCCGCAAAGGGCTGACAGTCTTAATTCCCATTTTACAGATGAGGCAACTGAGGCCCTGAGAAGTCAAGTGACTTGTCCAAAGTCACACAGCTTACAAGTGGCGGAGCCAGGATTAGAATCCTTGACCTTCTTACTCCCAAGCTTGTGCTCTTTCCACTAAGCGACGCTGCTTCTCTTTTGAATCCCAGGCTAGTGTCCTATCCACTAAACTACGCTGCTTCTTGAGGGGAGAGACCCTGTCTACCAGTTCGATTGCAATGCACTCTCCTAAGAGCTTTGTACAGTGCTCAGCCCCCAGTAAACACTGAAAAAATACCACCGTTGGTTTGGTCGATTGATTGCTTGCTTACCACTCAACCTACAGCTCACCCACACCCACTACTCACTATCCCACAACATGGTTGTGAGTACTTGTGGGTACCACAGGTCTCTACTACCAGGATGGCTGTCCTCGTACCCCTAACCCATTCCTTAACAACAATAACTGTGGAATTTGTGCCAAGCACTGTACGAAGCACTGGTGTAGCAACAAGATAATCAGGTTGTACATGGGCTCTGTCCCACATAACAATCGCAAACTGAAGTAGGAGAAGTGGTATTTAACTCCTCTTATTCTACGGATCACCAAACTGAGGCACAGGATGTTAAGGGACTTACTCAAGGATCCTCTTCTACGGATGACGAAACTGAGGCACAGAGATGTTAACTGAATTACTCAAGGACCCACAGCGGGCAACTGATATAGCTGGGAGTCAAACCCAAGTCCCAATTCCTTAGGCAATTGGACTCTTAGGAAGGACAAGTGGTGCAGGCTGGCGATGAGGCATTCAGTTAGTGCTGGGGAAAGGACAGGGATAATAATAATAATGATGGCATTTATTAAGCACTTACTATGTGCAAAGCACTGTTCTAAGCGCCGGGAGGGATACAAGGTGATCAGGTTGTCCCACAGGAGGCTCACAGTCTTCCTCCCCATTTTACAGATGAAGTAACAGGCACAGAGAAGTGAAGTGACTGCCCAAAGTCACACAGCTGACAATTGGCGGATTCAGAATTTGAACCCATGACCTCTAACTCCGAAGTCCGTGCTCTTTCCACTGAGCCACGCTGCTTCTCTAAGCTAAGGGATGAGATAAGGGGGAAAGCCAGGGGGAGCA
Source organism: Tachyglossus aculeatus (assembly GCF_015852505.1). Classification (NCBI taxonomy): domain Eukaryota; kingdom Metazoa; phylum Chordata; class Mammalia; order Monotremata; family Tachyglossidae; genus Tachyglossus; species Tachyglossus aculeatus. The sequence goes on along the minus strand of NC_052079.1, from coordinate 10,190,958 downwards.
ATAAGGTGGTCTTTGGAAGGACCATGGAGCAGTTGCGGCTATAACTTACCCTGAGCATCCTGACAGCAGTGGCCAAAGCTCCTCTTTTATCCATCCAAAGAAAACCTTATCCACCCCGCCACACAAACACATCCATACCCATAGATAACTCTGGGCAGTTTAGACCTAATTAGATTGAGTTTGGCTTCAGGCAACTTGAAATGAGGAGAGTTACCTGGAGATAACTTCCGAAATGAGTCTACCCAACAAGGAGTTAAGTGAGAAACGGTTCCATACTTATGACAAAGAATCCAAACGATTAAAGCCATCCTCCTGAAGAGATCAGTCCTCCCCTCTAATGCATGTCCTAAACGGATAAGGGAAAATTATTTTGACTTGATATTTTTAATCCGGAATAATTAACTATTTGTTTTACTGACACAGATCTCGGAGGATCTTCCAACGTCCCTGATGTCACCAAACGTTCAGATTAGATTAATTGGATGAAATTAATTCCCTCCCCCTCAACCATCACCTCCTTGAATGGGTCATTAGCACCTGTGGTGTTGTCAGCACCTCCTGTCCAGAGGCGCTGACACAGTCTAGGTTGCTATAGCAACAGGGGGTTTTATTGACTCCTCAGCAGCTAATTTGCCTTCATAACCTGGCAATTTCCCCTGTTGACACTGAAATCCTGTTCCACTGTGATATAGTCAGAAGTGTAGGACCTGGTTTTCCCTGAATGTCCTGCCTTTCCATCACCAGTTGAAAGTTGTTCTCTGACCCACAAATCTGACACAAACGGGGGACGGGCAATGACTTGTACAGTGGGGTACAAGTGCTGCGAATGTATTGAGCCTGCCAGATACCTGAAGGGATCTCTAGCAGTCAATTTAATAGTGATAATTGTGGTATTTAATAACAATAATAATAACGATGACATTTGTTAAGTGCTTACTATGTGCCAAGCACCATTCTAAGCACTGGATTTTGTTAAGCACTTACTGTGTGCCTAGCACTGGGCTAGGCCCTAGGGTAGATACAATACAATCATATTAGACACAGTCCTTGTCCCACAAAGGGGTCACATTCAACAGGGTGGGGGAACAGGCATTTTACCCCCATTTTACAGATGAGGAAGCCGAGGCATAAAGAAGAGGTTAAGTGACTTGCTCATTCATTCATTCAATCGTATTTATTGAGCGCTTACTGTGTGCAGAGCACTGTACTAAGAGCTTGGAAAGTACAAGTTGGCAACATATAGAGACGGTCCCCACCCAACAACAGGCTCCAGTCTAGCAACGGGCTCACGTTCATTCATTCATTCATTCAATCGTATTTATTGAGTGCTTACTGCGTGCAGAGCACTGTACTAAGCACTTGGGAATTACAAGCTGGCAACATATAGAGACGGTCCCTACCAAACAGTGGGCTCACAGTCTAGAAACAGTCTCACACATCTTTACACAGCAGGGAATCAGCAGAGCTGAAATTAGAACTCATGTCCCATGCTCCTTCCAGTAGACCCCATTACTTCTCATTTAACTGCTGCTGTCGCCTCCCAGTCTGTGAGCCACTGGCTGGGGCTTCAGAGACCCCCCACCACTGTCTAAGCCTCCTATGGACACAACAGCAGAAAGGAGAGTAAAGTTGGGGGATTGGGCATGCCAAGGTCACTCTCCAGAGCAGTCCCTTCAAACCCAGGAGGGTCACACTAACCCCAAAACAAGCTCGCTGTTGGGGGTGCCTGTTGTGATGCCTGAGGGTGCCAACCTCTGGCATATTTTACATCACTACAGGACCTGGCAAGTTCCAGGTCCTGAGTGTTTTATTTGGAAGCACCAACTATAGGAGTGAATTTGCAGTGATTGGCATACCAAGAATACTCAAGTCCTTCCTTCTTCCCCAGGCAACTGAGATTAGCTCTCCTTTGGAGCTAGGGTGGCCTAATGTGTGGTTTTTGTTGTTTCTGTTTTCATGGTATTTGTTAAGCACTTACCATGTGCTGGACACTTTACTAAGCACTGCGGTAGATGCTCATCAGGTTGAACACAGTCCATATAATAATAATGATGGCATTTGTTAAGCGCTTACTCTGTGCAAAGCACTGTTCTAAGCGCTGGCTGGATACAAGGTGATCAGGTTGTCCCACGTGGGGCTCACAGTCTTAATCCCCATTTTACAGATGAGGTAATTGAGGCACAGAGAAGTGACTTGCCCAAAGTCACACAGCTGACATGCGGCAGAGCGGCGATTAGAGACCCATGACTTCTAACTCCCAAGCCTGGGATCTTTCCACTGAGCCACGCTGCTTCACCCCATATCTACATGGTGGGGAGGGTGGGGGGGGGGTGTCCCCAATCTTAATTCCCATTTTACAGATGAGGTAACTGGGGCACAGAGAAGTTAAGTGAGTTGTCCAAGGTCACACAGAAAACAAATGAAAGAACCGGGATTAAAACCCAGGACCTTCTAACTCCCAAGCCCATGTTCTATCCATTTGACCACGTTGCCTGGACAGTTTTATTTTCAGCTAATCTGCCCCCAGCCTAGTACTGGCATGGCACTGGATGCATTTATGTCTGGTATTTTTACACTCTGATTCCCTCCTTTCGTTAGCTCCCACAGCCAAATGCCAAAGCTCAGAAATGGTGTCTGTGTTCAGAGGGGCCGGGTAGAGGAAGGCAAAGACTCCGGAACAACAGGGAGGGAGGGAACTGTGCACAGCAATTGATGGGTAACCAGTAAGTTCCTTGTCGGCAGGGAACAGGTTTACTAACTGTCATTTTATACTCTCCCAAGCACTTAATATGGTGATCTGCATACAGTAAGTGCTCAGTGAATACCACTGATTGATTGATTGTGGACCTCTTAAATCGGCAGTCTAATGGAAAACATTAATCTGGAAATAGGAAAGTCAATCAACCAATCAATCCATAATATTCATTAAGTGCTAACTGTGTGTGTGGCTCAGTGGAAAGAGCACGGGCTTTGGAGTCAGAGGTCATGGGTTTAAACCCTGGCTCTGCCACTTGTCAGCTGTGTGACTTCAGGCAAGTCACTTAACTTCTCTATACCTCAATTACCTCATCTGGAAAATGGGGATTAAGACTGTGAGCCCCTCGGGGGACAACGTGATCACCTTGTAACCTCCCCAGTGTTTAGAACAGTGCTTTGCACATAGTAAGTACTTAATAAATGCCATCATCATCATTATTATTATTATTATTATTACAAATTGCTTGAGAGAATACGATGGAGATCCCTGCTCTCAAGGAACTTACAATTTAGTGGGTAAGACAGACATTAAAGTAAAATAGGGGAAGCAACTGAGTATAAGAGAAGCAGCATGTCCTAGTGGATTGAGTTCTAATCCCAGCTCCACCACTTTTCTGCTGTGTGACCTCAGGCAAGTCACATAACTTCTCTGGGCCTCAGTTACCTCATCTGTAAAATGGTGGTTAAGATTCTGAGCCCCATGTGGGTCAGGGACAGTGTCCAACTCTATTTGCTTGTATCCATCCCAGTGCTTAGTACAGTTCTTGACACATGGTAAGCACTTAAATACCACAATTACTACTATTATAAGGATAAGCACCTAGGTGCTGTGGTGGTGGGAATGGGGTGAGTACCAAAGTGCTTAGGGGGTACGGACACAAGTGCACGAGTGATGCAGAAGGTCTGGGTTCTATTCCCAGCTCTGGTGACCTTGGATAAGTCACTCCACCTCTCTGACTTGCAGTTTTCCTATCTGTAAAATGGAGAGACTCAGCCCTACTCCTGACCTTCCGGACAGGGCTGCCAGGAGGACAGATGGCGTAACCAATGAAATATTCTGGCCCAGGAGGCTGACCCCTCTCTGTTTTCTGTCTCCTTCATTCCTCTCTGTCCGTCCGGCTGTGAGCTACAAGAAAGGAAAACTAAGAGCCAGTATCCTTGTTTGTCCTTTGCTTTCAAGGAGACAAACTGTTTCTCCCAATTGCAGTAATACATCTTTTGTGAAGAAAGCGGGGGGAGGGAATCTTCCACCAGAGCTGTTTTTTAAATTGTTTAGTAGGAGTGTAATGGCTCGAAATGCATTACTAGTTTTGTTATCTCGTGAATTCTATACCCTCGAGAGAGACTGATGATCATGTTTGACACTGCCAGCTGGAAGCAATGTCATACACTGAGTTTAGGCAGCTACCTAAGGCCCCAAATCATGAGCTGGAGGAGATGGGAGATTTTTTATCTCTGGGAATTCTCAAAGAATACAATTACCAAGCATTCAGACTTCCCTGTCTGCTCCCTTAGGCCTGCATTCTAATATGACCCGGCTGCCACAGCAGCGAGAGCCTGGCAGGAGAGCATGACGGGAATACCGCGGCAGGAGGCCGCCATGTACTCGGAACAGGTATTTCACAGAGGAGTCTCCCTCCAGTGAACTGTGGCCACACAAACTATCTCCTACAGCCTCACTGTCGGCCGTTCTCTGGACAGGAAAAGGCATGCCCAGCCACAGGTCTCTATGCAACTGAGGCCCATCCCTTTGCTTTCTGAAAAACCAGAATAGCATTTCTCACAGTCTCTGAGTACTCAGTTCTCTGAATACGCCAGGATTGTACTCTTGAGAAACCTCACATTAAAGAGAGTCCATCTCACCCAATCGGACATACAAGGGGTTCTGTCAGTAACAGGGCAAGCCAAACCTAGACACACTCCCCTTGTTAAAAAATGTTCCCCAGTTTCCTCACTGCATCTTGACCAACCCATGTCCTGGAAACATGCATAATGGCAACTGAACACTGATTGTACATGGAGCATTGTGGGCAGTTGGAGACGGTGAAAAAGAAACAAAGATGTGGTCCCTGCCCTGAGGTGCTTACAATCTAATGGGGAAGATACTGAAATAAATATAGCTCATCTAAAAGAGTGAATTAATGAAGGAAATGTTGATAAACACACAAATTGCCAAAGTTCTGAAGTGGACGATGGAATGGTTTGATCAGGAAGATGGGAAGATTAATCAGGGAAGGTTACGTGGAGGAAGTGACTTTTGATTTTTAGGAGGGCTTTGAAGAGTAACACATGCAGTTTTAGGTGTTTGCACGATATTGGCTGATTGCTTCTGTAGGAAAGAAACTGTGGCTATAGATGGAGGAATCAGAGTGAAAAAGGCAGAAGAGTCTAAAGAAGGTCAGAGAGACAGCTCTGACAGTGATTCCAGGAAGAGGCTTTAAACTTTGTTTAGAGATTAGGCCTCATACCTCATGGTGCTCACTTTTCTACTTCAGTTCAGCATTCAAAGGCTCCCGTAGTGTGACCAGTGCACTAGAGTGATAGTTTTAAGGTGTCATTATTCTAAAGGCAATTTTTATTTTATGTGGAGGACTGCATCTTAATATCAATGTAATCTGTAAATGGATCATTCTGAATACATCTTGGTCAACCAATTGGGCTCAGCTCCAAAGCATCTGAATCCCAATCAACAGTTGGGAGCCAGGGACAGATACATTTCTCACCAACCCCAGGCTATGCAGAGCCTCAAATGAAACTGGAGAAATCACTCCACCCATAACTATTCGTTCTCATTGGGGTCGACACCACCACGGCTAATTGAAATCTGTGTATGTTCCAGCGATTTACCTTTAACCAATCACAAAGGCCTCTTTCCTCACAGAAGCTTAGTCAAGAGCACTGTACCCAACCACCCTCTAGTCATTAACCAAATCCACTTTCCACTGTCAATGAGAGCCCCCAAAATGGAACACCAGATGGGAGAAGAGGAAAAGGTCTAGATCATTCAATCACCTCTTGAATGGTAGGACATGCAAAAAAAAAGGGCTTATTATCCAGCGTTGATTTCTCTGGACTTGCTGGATTGCCCTACTGAACCAAAAGAATGGGGAAATTCTGTTCCCTCACTTCTCAATTACAAGCCATTTAGCTAGGGATCATGTCTACCAGCTCTACCAGTAGTCTCCCAAGCACTTAGTACAGTGCTCAATAAATACCGTTGATTCATTGTCTGATAGCGTAGACCTCCTGAAAGTGTTGTGTTTCTAACGAGACAGCAGGGAAGAAGCAGCTCTGCACCAGCCATGAATTAGAAAGAGGTGAATCACATTGGAGTGATGATCATTAAAAACCCAAACTCAAATGGAGAATGAAATATCGACCTTATTGCAGAGGTGCCATGGCTCAGTGGGTTTAAGAGGGAGGAGAACTTGGGCTATAAATTCTCCTCTCTGCTCTGCCAGAGGACATGTCAACACAGTGGAAATATCTATTCTTTGGACCCAAACTGGCAAGGGGAAAACTTAGCCCTCACTATCAAGCCAACATTTGCATGGAAAGTTCTAGGCAGGCAGGGGGAATCACTTCATGAGTCTTGTCTTAGCGCCCACCCTAATGGCCAGGATGTCAGTCCATCTGACTGATGGACAGAAGGCATTTCATCCCCACAAGTCCTGCCTCATCACCTTGCTGCTATTCTGGAGAGAGTTTTATGCTGTTCTGGAGGCCAGGCAAGTTGGCTGTGGGATAAGAGGTGTGGTACTGAACTCCAACCTTATTTGGTGGGTGGGGAGAGGAGAGGCTGTCAATCAAGGACACGCTTTGGTCAATCATCCAATCCCCAGACCCAAAACTGACGGTCTGTTCATGGTCCAACAGCTTTCAATTGATCCAGAAATCCTCAACTCTTCTATTCCCTAGACCGAAAACGAGGCCACTTTCCTTTGTTCCTTTGAAAATCATCAACGGCTAGCATTCCATGCTATTAAATGAGCAATGATCTGCTCCATGCAGACCGTCTTTGAAACCATGCCCAGGTGTATAAAGCTCTGCACTGAAGGCCTACTGTGTTTACAGCCCTATACTAACTAGGTGCTTGGCAACACACAATAAATGTAGAGGATAGAGTCCCTACCATCTGGCCGGGTACTATGAGAAATCATTCACTGATTATATAGAATGCTAAAAACAATGGACTCTATATGTGTACTAGGTAAAACACAATTGTACTTTCCTCTTTCAGATTGTACATTCCTCTAAGGTAAGGACTGGGTCATTTATAACTCAATATAAATAATTTGAGGTATTTGTTAAGCCTTTGTATGCTAAGCACTAGTCTAAGTGCTGGGGTAGATAAAATTCAATAGATCCTGTCTCACATGGGTTTCGCAGTCTAAGGGGTAGGGAGAACAGGCATTCAAACCCTATTTTACAGATGAGGAAACAGGAGAAGTTAGATAACTTGCCCAAAATGACAGAACAGGCAAGTGGCAGAGCCTGGACTAAGATCTAAACTTCCTAACTCTCAGTCCTGTGTTTTCTCCACTGGACCATACTATTTTTCATTCAGTAAAAAAACAGTATTATTGAGCACTTGGCACTAATGAGCACTACGATCCCTGCCCTCATGGAGTTGGCAATCTAATGAGAGATCCAGGCAGTAACTTAAAGATACGGCCAAAGAAATAGCATTTAAAGATTATGTACATATTTGCTACAAGGGATAGGAGATGGGCGTGAGAACCCATCTGCTTAAGTATCGTTGAACTTCAGCTGTGCTCTTCCAAGTACAGTGCTTTGCACATAGTAGGAACTCCATAAATGCTAAACTCCCTTTCACTGACTTGGGTCTTTATGGATGCAGCTCAGACCTGGAGGACGTTCTCAGTCTGAAGTGGATGCACAGGAGGTTGAGCCCAGCAAAAGCACAAAGCATGACGTTAGAAAATCCCCAGACACTGAAAGAACAAGGACAATAATGACTGTTATTTTCGATGCTCTAGGAATAACAGTGATTATTGTTCTTGTTTCAACATCATCAACATGTTTTCACAATTTCTCTTGCCAGGAACATATATTCAGAGGAGACTTTGGGTGACCTAATAGAAGTTTTCAAAATTATGAAATGGAGTTGTAAAGTTCACCGAGAGGCATCTGTGACCCTGATAAAAGGTTCAACGACTAAGACGTGTGAGGTTCGAGTGGACACAAAAAGCTTAAGAGAATAATGATAAAGAGACTAAAGAACACACTTTCCAAAGGAAGTACACACATTTTTCTGTGTCTGTGAGGAACTATCCTTCATTTCTGAAGATGTACATACTGACAAGTGAGGTGTACGAGCCTCTTCAGGGAGAGGGTGTGTGTCCGATTCCCACTTTTGTATTTGATCCCAGTGCTCTGTACACAATAAGTGCTTAATAAATACTATTACTATTGCATCCATATGTCAGTGGTTGAAAAACTTGCACAACCGGCACTCCATTCCACAGTGAGAAAACATAAGTATCATTCTTTACTGCCTGATGCATTTGCCACTGATTTAAACCTGCATCTTGGAGCACCTGCTCCAGAAAATGACGATAATGATGATGGCATTTGTTAAGCGCTTACTATGTGCAAAGCACTGTTCTAAGCGCTGGGGAGGATACAAGATGATCAGGTTGTCCCACGTGGGGCTCACAACCTTAATCCCCATTTTACAGACGAGGTAACTGAGGCACAGAGAAGTGAAGTGACTTGCCCAAAGTCACACAGCTGACAAGCAGTGGAGCTAGGATTAGAACCCATGAACTCTGACTCCCAAGCCCAGGCTCTTTCCACTGAGCCACACTGATTCCCATGACCAACCTCTCTCCTGACAGCTGCTTGCCAGGCTGGTGGTCTCCCAACAGTTCACTTCAGAAGGTTCTTCTTATCCTACATATACTGTGGAAGACTGCTCTGTCATCCACCAGGGGATAGAAATTGTTAACAAAGAGAAAAAGCTGAAACATTTGGGGAGGCAGGTGCAGACCAGAGGGAAACCCATGTCAATGATAATCATTACAGGGGTGGCAGGATGGCTTAGGGGAAAGAGCAGGGGACTTGGAATTAGGAGACAGCCCCTGGACTGCTGAAAGACCTTGTTCAAGTCCCCTCTGTGCCTCAGTCTCCTCATCTGTAAAATGGCTATCTGATACCTGCTCTCTTCACTTCAGAGATTGCGAGCCCCATGTGGGAGATGAATTGTGTCTGATCTGATTATCTTGCAGGCATGGCTGCATTTAGCACAGTGTTTAACACACAGTAAGTGCTCAATAATTACCAAAATGAAATATTATAAGGAAAAATGACTGCTGGGGTCAGAGAGCTCGGGTGTGTCCTGGAAGAGCTGGGACCAGGTGGTGGTTTAAGCTTGCCATGAAATTAATCATGACCCATGAGCCTAAAGAAGTTCAAAGAAGCCAGAACAACCCAGCTCTCAGCCTCTCCCTGTTCGTGTTCCCTGTAGCTTAACTCCACCCATCCCTCTTCACCCACCGCGACCACTGCCTCTCAATTTCCCCAAGGAAACACAGACAGCTCACTATTTCTTGCAACTTTTTCATTCATCCTGTGGCTAAGAGTAGTGCTATCCCAGATAGCTCTGAGGCTAGGTTCCCAGACTGAGCCCCCTCCTTCCTCTCCCCCTCCTCCCCCTCCCCATCCCTCCACTTTACCTCCTTCCCCTCCCCATAGCACTATATATATATATATATATGTACATATTTATTTCTCTATTTTACTTGCACATATTCTACTTATTTTATTTTGTTAATATGTTTTGTTTTGTTGTCTGTCTCCACCTTCTAGACTGCAAGCCCGCTGTTGGGTAGGGACCGTCTCTATATGTTGCCAACTTTTACCTCCCAAGCGCTTAGTACAGTGCTCTGCACACAGTAAGTGCTCAATAAATACGATTGAATGAATGAATGAATAGGCGGACACTCTAGAATCCATTTTGTACCCTGAAATTCTAGAAAAACAGACCAAATCCAGTAAAACAGCAGCCCTGCCTTAATCTATTAAAACAGCAGCCAGGAGCACTCCATCAGGATAATTTAAATATCTATAGCTGGGGAGCTTGAAACAAAAATCATTTTCAGGAGGCTTGAACTGGCCTTTCTAAAGCGATAAGGACCTTATATTGATTGGCTATGTGAAATGCAAATATTTCAAAACATCCCATTCTTTTTAGAAAAGCAACAAGATTTTAGCAACATATGAGCCGGCTCTGCAGCTTTTAAAATTGAGCAAAATTTCAAAAAGGTTAAAGCAGGGACCTTTTCCCTCCAAATTAGAGTTCAAGTTATTACCCCCTTTAAGGAGAACATTTCCATTTTTCAGTAGAGTTTTCTTCCCCCATCTTGGTCTTTTATATGGCTGCCGTTGTTGTTCAAGGACGGCATTGTTGAAGGTGATTACCTACCTACAGAGGTGAGGCTGAAAAGAATTATACCGGAGCTGCATACACCTTGAAAGAGGGGCCAAAACAATTGGCTTTTTCACCACTGATGCCTTTGCTATTTCTAGCAGTGGAGGGTTCTTTAGAAACCTGCCTCTTTATTCCCTGAGCTTTTTAAAGTCTCAGTTCAAGAAAAGCAATCCCCTTCCTGATTCTGGCTGGTTAAACTGGTCTACCTGTTGCCAGTGTCTCCCCCACATTGTAGCATTCTGTCACCAGGTTTGAGTTTGGGTTTCACTGTGTCTTCAGCGACTCGGGTATCTTGCTATCTTTTGTCCATTCTCCTCCCATGTTCTGCTCAGGAAAGCTGTGTGGGAATGAGCATGACATATCTTATCTTGATGAGATGACTGCATTTTAGGATCTCATTGTTAGTGATCCTCTCTGACCATTTGATGTTGCATTAGGATTCGCAAATTGGCACTGATGCTAGAAAAGTTGGATATGTCTTATTTGGCAGATTTCATTCTCATGGCCTAACAGAAAATTGGACACTACCAAGCTTTGAAGACCTTCTGATATTACACTTGGTGCTCTGTTGTTCCCATACTCTGCCTTTCATTCTCCCAAAGTACACATTGGCCTTTTTGATTCATGTTTGCACTTCCATGTTTACCTATACCGCCTATCTGACAGTATTCTGCCTAGGAAGCAGAATCTGATGACAGATCTCAGCTCAGTCAATCTGTCTACCTACCTGTAATTTCTTTTGGTATCTGTCTCCCTTTCTCCGTCGTAAGCTTCTTAAAGGCAAGGATCATATCTACTACTTTTATTGTAATCTACTAACTGTCCAGTAGACACTCAAGATTGATAAACAGTGAAAACCTTTAGTGGAAAGCAGAATTTCCCTGAAGGCAGCAGGTCAGAACTTGTCTTTTTCTGGCTTATTGTGGATGTGTTTACCCAAACATCTCCCTGTCCCTCATTTATGTTCCTCCATGGCACAGCCATTAATATACGGCATACCTGGATGGCCACTTCAAAGCCTATCCACACTGTCACCACTGAGCCCAGCTGGGAATGAGCATTCCTTGGAGAATCTTATCTCTTGCTGGGCACAGAACACTCAATCATCTTGTCCAGTTGATGACTATCATGGTTGCTGGAATTGAGAAATGCTCAGCTAGTGAAATAGTCTCCTCCAGAAGTCAGTGTTTTATATGCCCCTGACAGGGCTTACCCCTTCAAGCGCTTAGTACAGAGCTTGACATGCAGTAAGCATTTAATACGCACTATGATTATTATTACTGTTGTAATGACCCAACAGGCCTTCTCCTAGAAGAGATTCCAAGGGAAATCTTCACTGTCGTCAGGCTAGAACTGTGGAGAGAGAGGGTTGATAACCCTGGTTATTGGAGGGGTGGCCAAGGGACAGCTTGCGTGTATGTCTACAAACACTTTCAAACCATAAATGAGACTGCTCCCCACAGAGAAAATACTTTGATGGTGGTCTGAGGTCTTTTTAAAAAGGGAAATGTAAGTCTTTTGACATACTTGGATGTCTTTCAGACATTAAGCCAGTTCCTGCCCCTGCCATCTGCAATCAGGGAGGGCTGGGAGCCCAGGACTAAGCAATGTGCTGGGAAAAGCAACAGCTGAACCAACACTATGGGGCCATATCTTTTTTAAAGCCATGGCATGAGTCCTAGAGAGCAGGAAGCTGCTCAAGCTAAAATGCCTTACTTGTCAACTATTAACATTCAATTAGTCTGAGGTGAAAAAATGTTGCTGGAGGAATCTTCAGAGTATGTTCTGGGGGTGGATCAAAAATTAATGATGGGGGCAGGCCTGGGTGTGGGGTGTGGTGCCCCAAATCCTCATGAAATAAATGCTATCCCTGATTTAAGCAGAAAGGGTCTATGTGCTTTCAACAGAGGTAAGAGATGAATTGAAACAACAGCCAGGCTAAGATGGCTCAGGCAGAGAAGATTAAAATGACAAACTGCCAAATAGGTAGTGCGGCTTCATCAGCTCGAATTTGGTCCTGGTGGGCCCCAAGCATAACACTATCATTAGTCCCCTGCACAAAGCCTGTTCTATCCCTCACCTCGCCCATATTTAAGAATCAACCAATCATGTGCACTGAGCACTTTTTCTGTGCAGAGCACTGTATTAAGCGGATAGAATTAGTAGACTCAATCCCTGTCCTTAAAGAGCTTTCAAAACACTGTTCTGCCTACATCTCTCCAATCTTCAAAAACTTCATTTGTACTTCCCAAGGGCACACTAAGCGCACACGGTAGGTGCTCAATAAATACGATTGAACGAATGAATAAATTTCCACATCATTCAGAAACTACTCACCTTTCCTTTAAGGCACTCAATAAAGCCTCTTATCTCTCTTCACTCCCCTCCTACTACTAATAATAATGATGGCATTTGTTAAGCACTTACTATGAGCCAAGCACTGTTCTAAGCGCTGGGCCGGGGGGGTACAAAGTAGTCAGGTTGTCCCACGGGGGCTCACACTTTTAATCCCCATTTTACAGATGAGGTAATTGAGGCACAGAGAAGTGAAGTGACTTACCCAAAGTCACACAGTTGACAAGTGGCAGAGTCGGGATTAGAACCCATGACCTCTGACTCCCAAGCCCGGCCTCTTCTCACTGAGCCACGCTGCTTCTCTAACTACAACCCAGCCCACACACTTCATTCCTTTCACACCAACCTACTCACTGTGCCTCGCTTTCATCTCTCTCTCACACCATCGACCCCTAGCTCAAACCTTCCCTCCTCCTTAGGACTCCCTCCCCCTTCCTGCACAAGAGACATGATGAAATAGAGAATGCTCAAAGAGAACCAAGAAAATGAGGAACAGCGGAAAATGGGGAACGTGAGGAAACGTTTGAGGAAATGAGCTTTCCCACCTCAGAGAGATGTAGGAAGTGGAGTGGTAACAGAGAAAGCTTAGAAAACAGCAGTAAACAAAGTCAGCAACAAACACATTAGTAAAGCAAAAGACAAGATACACACTGTGGAATGGAGTGTCGTTCACAGATAGACATCATCTTCTAATATGAAGGATGGTTCTACATTTACCCCTCCAGTAATGCAGGAGTCCCTGAACAAAGGTACTAATGACAGATTCTAATCTGCTTTCCCTCTGTGTTGATTTTTTCCTCCAACAGATTAGTAGCATTAGGGGGATCAGGCCATGAAACTCATGAATGGGATAAACAGCACTGCGAGGAGCAACTTTGTAATTCTAGTGGTGGGAACTCCATGATCCGGTGCACAGGGTGAGATGCAAGGTTGTTCGGTTCGTTTCCTTTGAGTTTTTTTTTTCTTATATTTGCTAAAGTTGTGGTTGGCAAAATAAATACTCTAAGTTTTAAAACTGAAGTTCAGCACGAATCCTTGATTTCAAACTTTAGAAGCATATTAAATTACTTGGCAAGTACTTGCTATCCTTATCTCTAGAGAACCGAACAAAAGCCTTCTTTTTCTTTCCGGAGACTGCAGTGCGAGAAGACACAAAGGCACTTTCTGAGCTTGGAAGGTCGACAAAAGGAAGAGTGAGAAATTAAAACATTAAACCCCCCAAACCTGATATTGATCTGGGAATATGGTCTTTGAAAAGATCCGGGATTAAACTAATGAAACCATTTTTTCATGTGATTTCAAAAGGACGCCCTGAAAACGCGTGTATTAGAAAGGGGAAATACACTGTTGACTATTCCCGTTGGAATTTCTGTTTCTGATATCATGAACTCATCCAATTAAAGTGGGATTATGCCTCAGATTTTCCACGCTCTCGCTCGCTGTTGCTCTTTTTCATCGTAATCTCACAGTGGCCACAGTGGGAAAAAAGAATTAGAAGAGTAGTGTTCACCTAACCTTTTAAATCCAAATCACTGCAGAATCAATCAGCAGAGAGCCAGATTAAAACAGAAAACAATTCTCTTGCACTAGTTTTCTCCCTCATGGCCTGTGAGTGGAGAGGTCAGACTCAAACCTAGGAAGCTGGCAGCCACCTTATTACCTAGAGAGGAGGCTGTGTGCTTGGCACTCTGTAGGCTATAGATGAATTTTTATTTTTTACATCCCCTTTTGCAAATGATCCTTTTTCTTTCCACAAGTCTAACTTTGAAGTCACAAGGTAAAGTATCCGCTTCTGACTTTGAACTATTTCCACAAATGACCCTAGAAATATTTGTGTGTCCGTGTCATTTAGCATTTCCAACCAAGGACTGGATTTCCTGCTGGGGTTTGATGGGTTTTTAATACTAGAGAATTCTTCCCTCCTGTGGGGGAATTTAGATCATGCGTCTAACTTCTTTCCCTACAGCAGTTTTCTCCCTTAACTAAAACAAGCAACTTGGTTGTGTCCCCGAGGACTTCCATTTAGATGTACCATATTTTCTTTGTGATGTGCGGATTGAAAAATCCATACCTTAGGCTCAGCCTAATTTATACGCCTCTTTAAACGTGCATCTTGCAACAAAGAGACACCTCAGTGTTGCATAAAATATTCCCATTATAATATTCATATCCTATTGCTTGCTTTACTCATCAAAGCAATCTCTGTGCTGCTTTCTGTAATTGAAATCTGAGTTCTTCAGCTGCCAGTGTTAAATTTACTTTTTCCCCCCTCTGATTTCAGTTAGAGATAAACCAACATTTTCAAAAACAATGTGGGTCCTAGTTGAAAAGCTATTTTCTGGCACATCTATAAAGTGGATGGTTAGTTCCCTAGGGTGGATTGTACGCGTTTAAAATGCCAAATGATACGGGCCAGAAAGAAGAAGACTAAGTTACTCCCAAATGAGAATGAGAAACCTAGCTCCTGGGTGAGAGAGCCCTCCTTAGGAACAAAAGCACGTTGAGTATGAAGGAATCAAATTCTGGATTCATACCCCCAAGAAAAGATTAGCAAGGAGTACACACTAATCTACATTCATTCATTCATTCAATCGTATTTATTGAGCTCTTACTGTGTGCAGAGCACTGTACTAAGCGCTTGGGAAGTACAAGTTGGCAACATACAGAGACGGTCCCTACCCAAAAACGAGCTCACAGCCTAGAAGGGGGAGACAGACAACAAGACAAAACATGTGGACAGGTGTCAAGTCATCAGAATAAATAGAAATAAAGCTAGATGCACATCATTAACACAATAAACAGAATAGTAACTACAGGTTCAAATCAGACAGGATCTCATTCCCCTTTTATTGCGGTAGTTGGGAAATGCTTTCTGGGGGAAAGATCCAGATTAGCCTACTGGAAAGAGTAAGATCACTGGGGCCAGGGCATTTGGGTTCTAATCCTGGCTGTGTCACCTGCCTGCTGGTCGGGCAACTTCTCTGGTCTTATTTCTTCATCTCCAAAATTGGGGTCAAATACCCATTCCCTTAGACGGTGAGGCCCATGAAGGACAGGGACTGTGTCTAACCTGATTATCTTTTATACACCCCAACACTTAGTAAAATTCTTGGCACATAATACAACATTTAACAAATATTATAATTACTATTATTAACCTAAAGATATTAAGGGACTGGTTTCCTGTTAAGAGACTAGCGAAGCAGCATGGCCTAGTGAACAGAACGCAGGCCTGAGAGTCAAAAGATCTGGGTTCTCATCCCAGCTCCACCTTTGGTCTGTTGCGTGACCTTAGGCAAGACACTTAAGCCTCTCCATGCCTCAGTTACCTCATCTGTAAAATGGGGATTAAGACCGTGGCAGCATCCAAACTGATAAGGTTGTAACTACCCCAGCACTTAGTACAGTGCCTGGCACAAAGTGCTTAACAAAACATGATAAAAATCCACAGGTTTTTGACGAAAAAGGCTATCGAGAAGCAGCGTGGCTCAACAGAAGGAGCATGAGCTTGCGAGTTAGTGGTCATGAGTTCTAATCCTGCCTCCACCACTTGTCAGCTGTGTGACTTTGGGCAAGTCAATTCACTTCTCTGTGCCTCAGTTAACTCATCTGTAAGATGGTGATTAAGACTGTGAGCCACACCTGGGACAACCTGATCACCCTGTATCCCCACCCCAGCACTTAGAACAGTGCTTTGCACATAGTAAGCACTTAAATACCATCATTTTTATTATTATTAAAAGCCAAGTGAGAGAAGTGAAAAATTTGTATAATCTCCATTTCCAGACAGCTTCATGGAAGAGGAAATTTCCATCTTCCTGGAGGCAGGAGGCTGCTCCAGATGACTTTCAAGGTCTCCCACAGAGCTTGAATTCTACAATTCCTAATATTTGTCTTTACCCCAGAAGTTGGTAACCATTTATTTTTCATTTTCATTTCTGAGGGCTATAATGGTTCCCTTCAAAGGTGAAAATAATGATACTGTCTGTGTGATTGTAACCATATGCAAGCATGTGACTTGTAATCAATGAGTGTCCCCCAAACCCTACCACACTGAGAAATGTAAAACTGTCCTTTTTTCAGCAAGTGCCTGGAGCAGTTTTACGTTCGGCCTCAATATCACAAACCTATATGAATGAGCATAAAATGGATAAGAACAAGATGAGAGATTTGAGCAACAAAGAACCCAGCCACCCATCTCATCAATGTTTGGAACAATCTTTGAATGAGTCCTTTCTACAAAACTGACATATTAATGTGGAAGCAGCAAACAGTCACTAGAAACAACCTCCACCCCCTTACCAGTGTCACACACTTTAAGTCACTTGTAATTCAGACAAAGGCAACTGCTTTCCTTTACCTCTACAGTAAAATCACTCATCCACCTCTAAAGTATGTTTTAGAGCTGCCGTGTCTCTTGGTAGAGAGCAACTTGCAGTCTTTAAAACATTAGAGAGGTAGCAAACTGTCCATAAATAATTCTTCCATTCCACAAACCGGAAAGTGGGAAATCTGCAAAGACGGCAGATTTTTAGTGTTTTCTTTGCTTGCATTCATATTACAACAAATGAGAATGGATTTCTAATATCCATCTTGCATCCATTAACCAAAGCTGGAGCCTCAGAGAGTTGGGAATGAAAAATTTCCTCTGATCTGAGACACTGGAAAAGCCCAAGTACTCATTCAACATTTCTGCTTCCTTTTCAGTAGAGACTGAAAGGCTCTGGAGACGGTCAGAGGTTACGGACCCTTTTGATTTTTGTCTTGTTACTTAAGAAGCAGTGTTACCTCATGGAAAGAGCACAGTCCTGGGAGTCAAAGGACCTGAGTTCTAATCCCAACTCTGCCATTCACCTTCTGTGTTATCTAGTCCAAATGACTCAACTTCTCTTTGCCTCAATTTCCTCATCTGTGAAATTGGCATTCAACACCTTCTCTCCCTCCTACCTTGACTGGGAGCCCCATGTGGGACAGAGTCCATGCTGCAGGTGACTACTTTGTATCTACCCCAGGGTTTAATAGAGTGTTTGGCACATAACAAGTGCTCAACAAAGACCACAATTTCATTATATTTATTGTTACTTCAAATACAGCTTAGTTGAGCGACATGTTCTAAGACAGGAACCAGACAGGTTGCAAAGAACTGGTAGTACTCAGTAAGACAGTACTTACTGAGAATCCACTTGGTACAGTGCACTGTACTTACGTGTCTGGGAAGTACAAAACAAAGAGGTATCACCTGCCCACAGCGAGTTTACACTCCAACAATCTGTTAGAATGCACTTTAGTGCATGAAATTTTTTTTAAAACTATGAACCTAAGGACTTCCTGCCTTGGACTCAGGGTTTGTCACAGATGTGGCATCATTATAGCAGCTAACAAGGTACTTGCTGGCTTGTATGAATGGGATTATGGCATGCAATTCTGGATTCTTGTTTTAATTACAAAATTAGAACAAGGCAACCATGGAGCAGGGATGGGTTGTTCCTCCTATTTGTTTTTCACTCCTGATATGAATGGTTTTAGGCAGGAGGGAGGGATGAAAAGGCAGGCAGAGGAGGATGGCTCTTCCACGAGAAAAGGGTGATTTCAATGAAGGCCTTGGCTTGTGTAATCTTGCCGCACATCTAGATTGCTCCCGGAGCGATTGCGTTATAGGGTGTTCCTTTCAGCCCGCTATCCCAGCTGTATGCCCGGCTAGCACTTGCCAGCCTCCTTGAACGAGGGTTGAGATACGATTTATGTTCAAATGGGTTGAGTGAAGTCAATTTGCAACAACTCAAAGAGATGAAAGCTGTTACGCTAAGAGGGGAATTTAGCTTAGCCATTTGATCATCCAGGAAGAGATTTCCACTGATGATAGGAAAATTGCGGCCATCCAGAACAGGCTAATTCCTCCAAATGTCCCAGTGTGGAGGGAGTTGGGCCTTCTCCTGACACCTCTGGGGCTTGATGGTTTGGGAGCACGACAATCAGTCCAGTCTAGTGGAAGCGGCTCAGAGATATCCAAGCCAGGTTGCTGGCAGGGGCACAGGGGAGGCACCAAGAATGGGCATCAGCTGGTCATCAGAGATGGAAGATAAAGTGGGGAGAGAGGGAGAGGGAGAAGGAGAGGGAGAGGGAGAAGGAGAGGGAGAGGGAGAAGGAGAGGGAGAGGGAGAGGGAGAGGGAGAGGGCGCTAGCTGTCTATAGGGTGTTCCATGCTAACACCCTGTTTTCATATAGTGGTGGATGCTTTGAAATTGAGCATAGTGTGCAAAGGGACCAACAAAATCCTACAATCCTGTAAATGTTTAATAAATATTATTGAATGAATAAATGAACGTACACGCTCTTCCTCGGTGACAAGCCACTTAAACAACATACGTATTCATAAAATGCTAGGACATGGGGGCCTGCTCTAGGGGGAGGTTCTACAGCTAAAGGAGATGAAACCCCTCCCAGTTGGTCTCACAGGTACTGGCTTCAGTTGAACTCCATTTGATTCCATTCCCAGGTTTAGTTACCTCTCCAATATTGGCTTGATTGGCTCACCTCCACTGTGCTGTTGGGTTCTGGACCCAGAATTTCATACTTTTTACTGTTCATGGGGTTAACATCAGCACTCAATCTATTTTGGTTTCCTTACATCTTATCTTACACTTCCACGTTTCCAAAAGGTTAACATCAGAGTTCCTCTACTGCAACCTCCCAAGGGCTCAGTATAGTGCTCTGTACACATAAACTCATACTAATCCTGGCTCTCGCCACTTGTATCTGTGTGATCTTGGGCAAATTGCTTCACTTCTCTGTGTCTCAGTTACTTCATCTGTAAAACAGGGTTTGAAACTGGGATCCCCATGTAGGATACTGACTGGGTCCAACCTGATTAGCTTGTATCTGCCTCAATGCTTAGTACAATGCCTGGCACATAGTAAGCGCTTAAACAGCATCAAAGAATAAATGACTGATTGGTGTGTTCCAGATTTAACCATCTTTGCAGCTCCACATAACCCTGTAAGACTGTGGCTAGTTACTGACCTATACTGCTGTACAAAAGAGATCCCCCATCCTCTTCAAATCATGTTCCAAGAGATGTGGGGAGAATGTTCTACAGCAGTAGTAAGCTCCTTGTGGGCAGGGATCATATCTACCAACTCTGCTGTATTGTACTTTCCCAAGTGCTTAGTACAGGGCTCTATACACATTAAGTGTTCAATAAATACCACTGATTGATAGATAGTGGTGGTAGTAGTATTTATAGAGCACATCCTGGGTGCAATGCAATGCACTGTCCAACGTGTTTGGGAAGTACAAAGTACATCAAGTAACATCTCCTACCCACAAGAAGCTTACGCCTTAATGGGGGAGATAGACATAAAAGCATTAACAGAGCAATCAAAATAAATAATTGTACAATTGAATAAAAACTATTAATAAATACTGAGGGAGAGTATGAATAGGTACCTAAGTGCTGGAGATGGTGTGGCTCAGTGGAAAGAGCCCAGGCTTTGGAGTCAAGGGTCATGGGTTCAAATCCCAGCTCTGCCAACTGTCAGCTGTGTGACTTTGGGCAAGTCACTTCACTTCTCTGTGCCTCAGTTCCCTCATCTGGAAAATGGGGATTAAAACTGTGAGCCCCCTGTGAGACAACCTGATCACCTTGTAGCCTCCCCAGCGCTGAAAACAGTGCTTTGCACATAGTAAGCACTTAACAAATACCATTATTATTATTATTATTATTATTATTATTATTATTATTATGACAGGATGCTGGGAGTTAATCAGGGAGGGGATGTTGGAATAGGTTGGCTTTCAGGAAGTCTTGGAAATCACCTGCTAATGGCCTTCAAGGAAGAAGCGCTCCTGAAGTTGTAGTTCGAGATGCTGCAGCTGCAATGTTGCTAATTAGAACTAAAATCTGAAACTCTACACAGAACCTTGGAAGAGGAGGAGGATAACAACGAGATGGAAAGGAAGGAGTCATTTCCTGTGCTTCTCTTCCAGATACAACCACCTAGTGCCCTGCTCATGGCCTTTGCCTTAACCTCCTCGAGAAGTTTCAGGTGGTCAGAAATACCTTAACTTGGATCCAGGGAGGCTACTCTAAACCACCTCAGAAATGGAGAATGGAATGAAGACATATTCGTGAAAATGCAAGCCCAGTGAAACCATGTACAACTTGGAAGTTACTGGATCGGGGCAGTCACCTTGATATATAGAGTTTCAAATCCACAGAAAACTACGATAAACAAAAAGAAGTCAGAATTGTTCTAAGCAATCAGATCTGTCATTCGTACAAAGAGGAACTTAGGTAATAAATTATTAACATGTACTTTAGACCTGAATCAAGGTTTCAACTCTTAAAATTGAACAGGCGTCACCAGGGGAGAAGCAACATTAATGACCATATTCCAGCTATTTTTATTAAATGCATTTAAAGTTAATGCCTGTTTTGCTGCCAGTATCCACAGCAACAAAACAATTCACATTGAAATCATTTTCACATAGTCTTCCCACCCTCACATCAGTATTCAGCTCTGGTGCTTTTCAAACCCAGGAGAGGGTTTTCATGACCAAATAGGAGCCAAGAGCTGTGGCAGCTTCAGTCCTTGCTGTGTTGTTGCTGACAAAGACTTCACTGTCCGTGGGGGCCTAAAATAAGTGGAAGGTGAATCTTTGAATGCACTAGAAAAGGGAAGGTTCAATTTATAAAGGTCACGGGCTAGAGATTTAGAGGACTTGGATTCTAATCCTGGCTCTTTCACTTGTTTGCTGCGTAACCTTGGACAAATCACTTATCTGTGCCTCAGTTACATCAACTGTAAAACAGGGATTAAGACTGTGAGCCCCATATCGGACATGGACTGTGTCCAACCTGATTAGCCTGTATCTCCCCCAGCACTTAGTACTGTGCCTGTCACATGGTAGGCGCTTAAAAAATACCATTAAAAAAATTATTGAAATACTCTACTGCAAACCCAAAAATAAGCTGGAAAAGTTAGCCCCATCTCCAGGAGAGCAAGAATCCTTTGCTGCTCTGGAGGATGAATCAGTCTTCCCGGCAGCAGCTGGCTGCAAGTTCGTGGCCCTAAGCTCCCCACCAATGGGGCCCCGGAGTCTGCAGAGGATAGTGTCTTAGACTCCATCCCTGCTCCCATTTCCTCCTTCTGAGAAATCTTGTCCCAACAGACATAGAGCAGGCAGAAATGCCTGGAACAACTGTTAAACCATTGCCAAGGTTGTAACTTTTATGTTAAAGATGGCTGTCATCAGAGCAGTGAGCGGGCCAAAGGTTGATACCTCCCAGCGGTGATGTCCTGGTCCTTTTCTCGTTGTTGTTATTGCCTTCCTGTTTTCAATTGAATTTTCCCAGTTATTTCTTTCTCAATTTATTTGTCCTCCCTCTTCCTTCCTGCCATTTTAGACTAACTCCTCCATGAATCAGAGGACATGTTTGATTCAATCACCTTGGTCCTTTCCCTAGCTCTGATAACAGTGTTTTGCACAGTAATAATAATGGTATTTGTTAAGTGCTTACTATGTGCCAATCACTGTTGTAAATGCTGGGTGGATACAAGGTTATCAGGTTGGACACAGTCCCTGTCCCATATGGAGCTCACAGTCTTAATCACAGCAGGCTCCCCAGAGAATGAGGGGCAGGGTGACTGGGAGTGGCATGGGCTAATCATCATGTGCTTGTTGGGAGTGCTGAGTGGAGTTTACTAGTTTTCTTTCAGATGAACACTGAACTAGTAGAGAAATTCATACTGAATGACTAATGTAGAAGACCCTTCCATCTTAATCCCCATTTTACAGATGTGCTAACTGAGGCACAGAGATGTGAAGCGACTTGCTCAAGGTCACACAGCAGACAAGTGGCGGAGCCAGGATTAGTACCCGGATCCTTCTGACTCGCAGGCTTGTGCTCAATCCTGCTCTATCTACTAGGCATGCTGCATGAAAACTGTCCAAAATAATAACAATAGCAACAATGAGTATGAAAAGAGATACAAATGGCTAGTGGCCACTGGTAGGTCTAAAAGCCACTAAGACTTTCCAGAATCTGTGTGTTCTTCCCAAGAGGAGGGTGTAAGGAGCACTCTTTCCTCCACCCTCATTCTAGTTTTGTGAGGTAATGAAGCCTGGGCAGGTATAGTCTCGGGCCTAGCAAAATGACTGATTGATTAACAACCGACCTTTATACTCCTTGCTCTTACTATTGACTGATAAAGGAGATTGGTTCAATTCTACATACATCCTTGTCCAAGTCTGATGTTATAGGCCACAACAGTACTGGAGTGCCCTTGTCAGATTCTCTCAGCATCTTCAATGTAGTAAAGCGAGGCCGGAGCTCAATCCAGCCTTGTTCAGCCTATGCTCCTTCCTTCCTCTCCCCCTCGTCCCCCTCTCCATCCCCCCCATCTTACCTCCTTCCCTTCCCCACAGCACCTGTATATATGTATATATGTTTGTACATATTTATTACTCCATTTATTTATTTTACTTGTACATATCTATCCTATTTATTTTATTTTGTTAGTATGTTTGGTCTTGTTCTCTGTCTCCCCCTTTTAGACTGTGAGCCCACTGTTGGGTAGGGACTGTCTCTATATGTTGCCAATTTGTACTTCCCAAGTGCTTAGTACAGTGCTCTGCACATAGTAAGCGCTCAATAAATACGATTGATGATGATGATGATGATGCTCCGCGGCCATTGTTGAGAAGACAATGGGATTGCAAGACAGAATACCATTCTAGTCTATGAAATTCCTTTGACTCAGCAGGCTGAGAAAGTTATCAGTCATTCATTCAGTTGTATTTATTGAGCACTAACTGTGTGCAGTGCACTGTACTAGAGAAGCAGCGTGGCTCAATGGAAAGAGCATGGGCTTGGGAGTCAGAGGTCATGGGTTCGAATCCTGACTCCACCACTTGTCAGCTGTGTGACCTTGGGCAAGCCACTTAACTTTCCTGGGCCTCGGTTACCTCATCTGTAAAATGAGGATGAACACAGTGGGCCCCACAAGGGACAACCTGATCACCTTGTGTCCCCCCCCAGTGCATAAAACAGTGCTTAGCGCATAGAACAGTGTTTTGCACACAGTAAGCGCTTAACAAATACTATCATCATTATTATTATTACTGAGCGCTTGGGAGAGTACAATATGACAATAAGCAGATATATTCCCTGCCCATAACGAGCTCGCAGTCTAGAAGGGAAGAGAGACTTTAATATAAAAACGTTACAGATATGAACGTAAGTGCTGTGGAGCTGGGAGGTGGGGTTAATAAAGGGAGCAAGCCAGGGAGATGTAGAAGGAAGTGGGGGCAGAGGAAAGGGAAGAAAAGGCTCTTGGAGGAAAATCCTGGCTCACTGGCACTCCTATTCACTGACTACTATGTTCTGGAGGGACATGCCCACAAGAAGACATGCAAATGATTATGATCTATGTCTCCAAACTGGCAGAATCCTTTTGGATTGACAGTCTGACAAAGATCAAGGATAGGTTCTGGCCTGCACATGGCAAAGCCTACGATCCAGACTCATCACACTAGACTGTAAGCTCCTTGCCAGCAGGGATAGTGCTTACCAGCTCAGTTGTACTCTCCTAAACATTTAGTATAGTGCTCTGCATGCAGTAAACACTCAATAAATACCACCGATTGATTGCTTATGTCTGTGGAACTCAGATCTACTCAAGAAGCCTCTTACAGAGCAGTTGAGCAATTGCACATACGTTGAGTTTTTAACATCAAGAGACAGGACAGGATCTCAAACAGATTATTTTTTGGAATACCATCAGACCACTACCATTAAAGCAATGCTCATAACATCACAATTTGGCTGGGCAGGACAAGTGGGGAGACGAGATGCCCGGACCGCTGTCCTAAACAGGGTGGACAGGAACAACATTTTCAAGGGTCAGTGAATTAACAAATGCAGCAGTTAGAAATGGGGATTGTCATACATGCATTGGAATTTAGCAACTATCCCCGCACACACTGACGCACGCTCACCATCAGTAGTGCCATCTTTAAATCCAAGCTAGAGCTATTTAGATTTAATTTCAGAAATGCAATTGCCATGCAGAACTTCAATTGTAGATGAGACAACCGAATCGAGCCTAAGCTCTAAAGGTTTTCTGCATGAATATAATTTATTTCAAGTGAAACTCATCCACGAGCATCGCATAATCCTTTCCTTCTTTCATAAATCTCTAACAAATTCAGAGAGAACAGTAGGGGCACAATTATTTTCTGAATGACCTGGTCAGATAAGCCAGCTGGGAGAAGGCTGACATGCCTATAAAAAAAGAAGTAGCAACTTAAATTTAGTTGCATGCATTTCTAAGTAGCCTCAAAATAATTGATTTCCTTTCCATTCCAGGGTGGGGTTATGGCTATAATCCTGACATGACGATCTTTCCTCTTGGGAAGAAAATAAACCATGTTTTTTTTTTCTCCTTTCCTGTTATTCCTAAAAGTGAGAGGGAAGCAGTAATTTCAAAAGAAACATATGCCTAGGGAAGCATCCCCTACATTAGTCATTCAGCATGAATTTCTACACTAGTTCAGTGTTTACCTGAAAGAAACCTAGTAAACTCCACTCAGCACTCTCATCAAATATATGATGATTAGCCCCTGCCATGACCTTTTCAGACAAACGATCCATCCAACCCGAGGTTCTATCTCCAAAAGTAGCAACAAGATGGCATGGCGGAATCTTGTGATGGATGGTTGCCTTCCTTAAACTGCAAACTCCAACTTCAAATATCCCTCTGGTAATTCATTATGATTTTTACCAAACCCCCTCTTGAAATATACTGGTAATTTTGGTTGGATAACACACACATGAGTTAAGCAGAAAAAAAAATTTTAGAGTTGTTATGGTCACTGTGTATTTTTTACTTAGTAACATGAAAAAGCACAGTGCCAACTCTGAAAGAATTTTTCAATGTTGAGATCATCATGTTTGCTATTAATGCATATTTCATAAGCTCAATTCTCTCCTCTGCTCTCGAGAAGGCACCTGCAGAATCACCCACCGGGCACTGGGAGGATTCACTTGAGTTTTAAATATTCGAACTCTCAGGATTGAAGTTTTCCATTATGCCTCTGATGACATCATCCATAATTTGCTGGAACAATTTGCCCTCCACCGGAGAGCTTCCCTTACCTATGATCATTCTAACACAGAAGATGAAAAAATGATCAAACAGAGCTATTCCATGGAAACGACAAACCGGGAAGAAAATGTGGAGTTACTTTTCAGTACTGGGTGGCATACAGTGGAGAAGCAGTAATGAAAGAATTACAGATGTTTGACAGTGAGACTGTACATACATTGTTGGCTTCCATGTTTACATTTAGCAAAACCCACCTAAGGCTTATCAGTCTTCCACAAAGTTTTGGTGCTGTCTATACTGTGCACTGCAATTTTCATAATCCCGCTGTTTCCAGCTGTCATGTCATCAGAGTCAGACAGTAGTGCAAACGGAAATGATTCACTTCAGCGGCACTGACTTAAGACCGTGAAATAGTCAAGCTCTGTTAAACGAGTTGCATAATGGTGAAATCAGAAGCTCCTCGAATTGCTTCCTGTGCCCCAAATGACAGCTCAGACTCATTTGCTTCCCAAGCAACAGGCAATACCAAAGCAGCAATCTCCACCTTCTATCCCAGGCTTCCATAATTCCCAGTTTCTCATAATGCAGGAGCATGGAGTTATGACATTTTGAGATGAGTGACACCTGCCTTGGCAGGAGAAAAGGATTTAGAGGCAGAGGGCATAATGGAAAGAGCCCAGGACTCAGAGGCAACAGAGCCAGATCGAGTCCCAGCTCCCCCATTCTTCTGCTGTATAACTTTGGGAGAGTCACTTAACCTCTCTGAGCCTCAGATCCCTCATCAGTAAAATGGGGATAAGAAAGACTCTGAGCTCTATATGGGATTGGGACTTTGTCCATTATCATGACCTTGTATCTACCCCAACACTCAGCGCATAGTAAATGCTTAATGAGTCCCATAACTCTATTATTATTTGGGGAGAACATAGGATCACAGACTGAATGAAGGTGAGTCTGGTTGGGCTGTTATGAAATGGCAAATATAGGACTCCGGTGAATGGCCTGTAAAAGTGGTGAGGGCCCAGCAATGGATGTTGCTAACAAGCCTCAGGCAGTTTTAACTCTGTGATCCCAGACTGCACCCACTATTCCTCCCAGACCTCTCAAAATTTGCATTTTCAGCCTTTTCAGGCACACCCACACCCATGTGTGAATGTAATCAGGATAGCAGTGATATTTTATCCCGTTCCTACCGTTTGCGAAACAATGTACTAAGCTCTGGGGTAGATATATGATAATCAGATAGGACATAGTCCCTGTCCTACACAGGACTCACCACCTAAGGGAGAGGAAGAACAGGCATTTAATCCCCATTTGATGGATGAGAAAATTGAAACATCAGGAAGTTAAGTGAATTACCCAAGATTACCCAGCAGGGATTAAAACCCAGGTCCTTTGACTCTCAGGGCTATGCTCTTTCCACTAGGCCATGCTGCTTCTCACTGTCAGTAGCATGTTCTCCAAAAACTGAACAACAACTATATATTGGCCTTGCAGGGCCCATGTGAGGGCATGTGAATGATCCAATGCAACCTAACACAGGTACTGAAAAGACGACTCAAGCATATATACTGCTGACGATAACTACTCCGTTCCCTTTCTCACTCAAGCCTTAGAGGTAAGTAAGAGCCCCAGTTCCATATCAGTCTCTCCGTTAATGACGACAGCATCTTTTAGCAACGCTGTGGGGATCTAAGTAGCCCTATTCAGAAACTCCCTGGCCACCCCAATTGGGAAAGGAGCCTCACTCTCTCCCTTTACAGAGAAGCAGCGTGGCTCAGTGGAAAGAGCCCGGGCTTTGGAATCAGAGGTCACGGTTCAAATTCCGGCTCCGCCAATTGTCAGCTGTGTGACTTTGGGCAAGTCACTTAACTTCTCTGTGCCTCGGTTACCTCATCTGTAAAATGGGGATTAAGACTGTGAGCCCCATGTGGGACAACCTGATCACCTTGTATTCTCCCAGTGCTTAGAACAGTGCTTTGCACATAGTAAGCGCTTAACAAGCACCATCATTATATTATTATTATGTGGACAGGTGGAAGGCATTTATTGTCTTTTCAGCCACCTCCATGAACATGAACAAAGTTTCTCCAACAGCAGAGTTTTCTCCAGCCCCAAAGGGTGGATATGAAATGTGCTAGAAGCCCACACTACTCCTCTCTCTTTCTGTACTTGGCATTGGTGAAGCTCGATTTCCAATAGCATGGCCACCTTGGAGCATGACACTTTAAGAGTGATGGAGAGAAGCTTGAGGGGGTCTAGAGAGCAACAAAAATGATTTAAAGGCAAGGCAAATCACACTCAGGAGGCCAGGCAAGGGGGAAAAACTCGAAGTTATTTCACTTGCAGGAGAAAAGACTGAAGGGTGTTTTATTAATAGTCTTCAAATCTAAGCAGGATTAGGAAAAGGAAGGTGGTGACCAGATGTTCCTTCTCTCTGTGGAGGATAGAACAAGATTAAATCAGCTTAAAATGTGGCTAACGAGATCTCCGTTAGCCACGGCGCTCTGCCTGGGAAGGTAGTCAGTCAGACAGGTTGGCAGCCTAGGCCATCTGCCTGAGCTGGTTTCCGGGCGGCAGTGGCTGGAGCCACAGGTCATTTAAATCTCATTTGAATCTCAGTTTCTCACATTTCCTGGGAGATTCACAAGGGACCAAATGAGTGATGAAAGAAGTTGCATCAGGCTCCCTCTGGCCCAGAGGCCAATACAGGAGCTCCGTAGCCCACCACCTACGAGACAGCCACCACATGCCCCTCCAGGCCCTCGAGAGATCCCTCCTGCTATGGCCTGGAGGGTTGTTAAGCTGTGGTTGTGATGTCCCTATGAGCTAGATGTCAACTACACACTTGGAGAATTGCTTTCACATTCCCTCTTCCAGATTAGCCACGATGATGTTAACCAAAGAGAAGCAGGGTTTCTTGGTAGGTTAAACACAAGACTGGGAGTCAGAGAGACCTGGTTTTTAATCCCAGCTCCACCACCTGTCTGCTGTGTGACTTTGGGGAAGTCACTTCCCTTCTCGGAGCCTCAGCTCCCTCATCTGTAAAATGGGAATAATACTGCAAGACCTATGTGGGAAAGGGACTGTGTCCAATCTGGTTGGCGTACGTCTACACCAGCATATAGTACAGCGCCTTGCTTAGAAAAAGAAAATAATCTTGTGGAAGCAGCTTTCTGGTTAGAGCCCATTAACTGCCCTTCTCCAGCCTGAGAAGTGGCAGTTCAGTTCCACCCTTGGTTTCCCATATTGTAGCCAGTTTTCTCTCCATGACGGAACCTTCCTTCCAATCTCATCAACGCTCAGTCTTTACAAAAAGCCCTTGGAGTGGAACCCTGTCAAAGGCCTTCAGAAGATCTAAATATATTACACCCACCAGCACTCTTTCCCACATGCTTATTGATCCCTTCAAAGTACTCCAGCAGATTAGTGAAGCACGACTTCCCCCTGCAGAAACAATGTTGTCTTTTCCCCAACAGGTTGTGTTTTTCTAAGTGCTCACTGGTCCCGAACTTAATTGTAGATTCCGCTAATTTGCCAGGTATGGAAGTAAGACTCGCCAGCCTATGCTTCCCAGAATTCCTCTGGAAGCCTTTTTAGGGAGGGGAGTTACACTGGCAACCTTCCAGTACGGTGTCTTCTTGTAAAAGTTCCACGGGGTGACCTTGAAATCATGGTCACCCTTATAATGGGGAGTGGGTGGAAAGTTAGCCCTGAGTCACAAGTGCAGAAAACTCCCTACCCAGAAACTTAAAGAACTCAGCCTGAGAGAAAAAACCAAAACATTATTTGATTTCCTTTCTCCCTGCAAAAGTGCCTGCCAGACTCAGACATCAATCAGGATTTCTTTGCATTCCCACTGTGTGCAAGACACTGAACTCCACGGGCCATTAATTCTTTAGGGAAAGGTAAGACGTAGGCTCTGTGGTCCAGAAACTTTCACTGGCAGTGCACTAGGGCCCCAGATATAACTGAATCAAGGTTCCCTCTGAACTGGCCTGGATTCTAATCCCAGTTCTGCCAATTGCTTGCTGTGTGACCTTAGGAACGTCACAACTTCGCTGTGACTCAGTTTTCTCAACTGTAAAACAGGGATACCTGTTCTTCCTTCTACTTAGACTATGAGCCCCGTGTGGGGCAGGAACAGGTAACTTGTACCTCCCCAGTACTTACAACAGTGGTTGATCACATATTGTTTAACAAATACTATAATTACTGTAAAAATACTGTCTAAAACCTGCAAGTTGTATGTGGTACTAATATTTGTCAAACTGTTATGTGCCAAGCATTGTACTAAGCACTGGGGTAGATGTAATATAAGCATATTGAAATAGTGCCTGTCTCTCCTGGGGCTCAGAATCTAGCAGGGATAGAGAGGGATTGCTTCTATTTGTTGCTGAATTGTACTTTCCAAGCACTTAGTTCAGTGCTCTGGACACAGTAATTGCTCAATAAATACGACTGAATGAATGAATAAGTATTTCTTCCCCATTTTGCAGATGCTGAAACTGAGACACAGAGAAGTTAGTGACTTTCCCAAGGTCATACCGCAAGCAAGGGGTGGAGTCAGGATTAGAACCCAAAGCTCCTGATTCCCAGGTTTGCGCTCTTTTCACTAGATCAAGCTGCTTCTCAAGATGAATAGGAAACTGATGGGAAAGCCCTTTCAGGTGACCTAAAACACTTACAAGAATAAATTTAATTTTGGTGATTGTCTAGATTCCCCCCTGCCCCATTAACCTCACTGGGCCACAATTACATGTGTTGCTTATCACAAAGTTGGAAGACTAGAAGGGATCTTAGGGGAATCAACCGATCCTACTGTACTCTCTCCCTAGTGCTTAGTACAGTGCTCTACACCCATAAGGCTCTCAATTGTTTTCAGGGTTTTTTTTATTTTTTAATGGTATTTTTAAGTGCTTACTATGTGCCATTCATTCATTCAATCACATCTATTGAGCATTTACTGTGTGCAAAGCACTGTACTAGCGCTTGGGAGAGTTCAGTATAACAATAAACAGGCATATTCCCTGCCAGGCACTGTACTAAGCACTGGGACATAGAAGCTAATCAGGTTGAACACAATACATTTCCCTCATGGGGCCCAGTCTTAATCTCCATTTTACAGATGAGGTACCTGAGGCACAGAGAAGTTAAGTGACTTGGCCAAGGTCACACAGCAGACAAGTACTGGTGCCTCAGTTACCTCATCTGTAAAATGGGGATTCAGATTGTGAGCCCCACATGGGACAACCTGATCACCTGGTGTTCCCCCAGTGCTTAGAACAGTGCTTTGCACATAGTAAGCGCTTAACAAATACCATCATTATTATTAATATTATTATTCCCCCGGCTCTCATAGCACCGAGACCGGGCTACCTGGCAAAGACATCTGTGAAACCCCCGTGAAGTGTGGCTAGCCCATAATGAGCCTGTTGTGGGGTAGGGACCGTCTCTGTATGTTGCTGATTTGTACTTCCCAAGCGGTTAGTACAGTGCTCTGCACACAGTAAACACTCAATAAATACGATTGAGTGAATAATGGACTCTTGTGAAGCAGCGTGGCTCAGTGGAAAGAGCACGGGCTTTGGAGTCAGAGGTCATGGGTTCAAATCCCAGCTCTGCCACTTGTCAGCTGTGTGACTTTGGGTGAGTCACTTCACTTCTCTGGGCCTCAGTTACCTCATCTGTAAAATGGGTATTAAGACTGTGAGCCCCCCGTGGGACAACCTGATCACCTTGTAACCTCCCCAGTGCTTAGAACAGTGCTTGGCACATAGTAAGCGCTTAACAAATACCAACATTATTATTGTGAAGGAACTGGCCTTTACAAGCATGACCAGAATTCCTTTTTTTGACCTGAGTGATAGAAATGCACCATGAGATATTTCCCAAAAGCTTGCTTGGCTTAAATAATAATAATAATAATAATAATAATAATAATAATAATAATAATAATAATAATGGCATTTATTAAGCTCTTACTATGCGCAAAGCACATAGGATTTGTGTGAAATAGGATTTGACTGACCATTTCTTAGAGAGAAATTCATCCTCAGGCCAAGCAGAATTGAAAGACAGTATCAGCCACCTATATTGTTTTCTTACTTTCCCTTCCACCTGTGACTTGGACCATGAAAGAAGATGAGGGGGAAATCAAATAAATCCAAGAAGTCAACATATGTTTTGAGGGCCCGGAAATCATTGAAGTGTGAAGCGGAGGTGATGAGGAGATTGGGAATGAACTATTCGCTTGCCTCCCTATCTCCCCACTCCCTCAG
Source organism: Tachyglossus aculeatus (assembly GCF_015852505.1). NCBI lineage: Eukaryota > Metazoa > Chordata > Mammalia > Monotremata > Tachyglossidae > Tachyglossus > Tachyglossus aculeatus. The sequence goes on along the minus strand of NC_052079.1, from coordinate 10,159,003 downwards.
GGAGCTTTTCTTCTATGTCTGGGTTGCTGAAAGATGAAGGAACAACCCTTAATGTAAGTCCCTGCCAAGTCCCGGCTAGGCAAAAGTGCCTCAGTCACAAGCAGCAAAGTAAACACGGAAGCTGTAAAAATCCATCACCAGAGGAAAACAATAATTTAAATGAGTGATAAAAAAGGCATTTCATCTGTGCATGATAAGAAACCATGAAACAAAACAAATTATACAACACAGCAGAATGGATCGCTGCCCAAAGAAATTGCCAACAGCTTTTGATGAGGGAAAACATGAGACTGCAGAGAGACACAGAAGTGAGGAGAGGAATTCTCTTTTATAGACAGACCCTCAGATTGCCGGTCTCTGACTACAAGCCTGAGGTTGGCTCCTGCAGCTCTTCATTTGTTCTGGGGCTGTGTAGGGGGGCTGAGACTCACTGTGAGAAGGGCTCTGGCCCATCTTTGAAGGCTGGGAAGGGGAGAGGGAGGGAGAAGATGAAGCAGAGGGTTGAGTGCGGTTGATCCATAGTTAGAAACTACTGCAGTGGTTGTGTCAAACTGGAACTCAAGGAGCTGTGTTTTCAAAACCTTCCTCTCAGGAAAAATCTCACTCACCAGTGCAAACACCTCTCCCAGTACATATTAGGCACTGGCCTGTGACCCTTTCTGCCCTGGAAAGATCTGGAAACGTAGCAGCCACTGGCTGAGAGGAGAAAGGATTTGGAAAACAGACCAGAGGCCAGGGTTGAATTAGCTGGAAGCAAGGAGCACATTCCAACCCAGGAGTGATAGGAAGATGGGCCTGAGGCTGGGAGGCTCAATAGGAAGTAAAACCATGGTCTTTGAACTCAGCCGGGTCAGCGTGAAAGAGTGGGGGAAACAAAATAGCTGAATACGATTTTTGGGGTGCAAGTAGGAAATGGAGAGAGAAAAGCAGAGAAAGGGAAAAAGAGAATTTACTTATCTATGTAAACTCAATCTGTTACTGTGTCTTAAATGGCATCTTGAATCCAAAATATTCCACACTCCACTCTTGTTCAGCCCCATGGCCAATAAGCATGGTCTTGGAGTTAGGGACATTTCAATCCCTCTGTCTCACTCCATCAGAGCACAAAGGCAGGTTAAGTGATCCTGCCAAGGTTCCCAGAATGAAATTGCAATCAGTTGCTCTGTACCTGACCTGATGGATCAGAGTAAAGGAGCCCCGCTCTCCTCTTCAAAATCATTAGACAGTGGAGGCTGAGAGTATCGATGCTCACCCCTTTAGAGTCAGGACCCCATTCCCACTGTGGCCATTTTGTCACTCAAGGAGCCAGGAAGACTAAAAGCCAGGAAGACTCCAGGACCATTCCACTCCGGGGAAGCATTTCATTAACATCAGCGCTGGGATGTGCCGCTTGTGCCGCAGAGGAGGGCATCACTGGTCAGCCCCGACTGCCTCACTGGACCAGGCTGGGAATTGGAGGGGTGAGGTGCCCAGTCAGGATCCAGGTGAGAACCAGAGAAACAGGATTGGGCAATCCAGTGTCCCATCATTATTTGACAAAGTGAAAGAGGGAAAACATCCAGCAGGACCTGTGGAAGGGATGCTGTGAGTGCAGTAAAGCTGGGTACCATTTCCCCGAGACTTGTCAACAGATTTTCAGGGGTCACATTCAGGATGAGCATCAGTGTCCTCTTTAGCAAAATGCAAAAGCCAATCTAGAATTTTTACAAGTTTGTATTATGACAGTACAGGCTCTGTGGGTACCAAATGAGGCAGCACAGTCGGAAGCAATTTTTACAAGCATATGATGTGGGGTGCCCGCTGCAGATTTATGAACCACACTGGTAAAATCTCTCCATCTGTAGTGTCATCTTGGAACCTGAAGGACAGTTACTGTGCATATATATTTCATACCTCCAAATCTATCCAAAGTCCCAATGTGTTTAACTAAAGACTTCAACCAAAAAACAAGCAAAAATAGAAAAAGGCTCTGAATATTTCATCAGAGAAGTGACTGACCATCTCTTTGACATTATGTGCAATAAAGATTAACCCTTAATGCACTATTTTATTTATTACCCATAGTGACGGAAGGTGCTTTAATTTCTCCCATTTGATGTGACAACCTTTCCAATGCCTCCCTACCTCTCTGCTCCAAGTGTTACCCTCTTTCTCCATTTGTTGCATGCCAGGCTGACCTGTCTTCTGTGGGTGTCTACCAACTCTCCACTACCTTAACACATTGTCTGAGGTTTTGCACTCAACAATACTCAATACCATTACAACTACTACTATCACAATAGAAAACTAGTAGTATTACTACTACTATCACGACCTCTACTGCCACTACTCCCAGTTCCATATATAATTTTTGTTTCTCCATCTATACATCATCAATCAATCAATGGCATTTATTGAGTGATTACTGTATGGCGAGCACAGTACTAAGTGCATGGGAGAGTACAACACAACAGAGTTGGTAGACACAATCTCTGCCCACAAGAAGCTTACAGTCTAGACGGGGAGACAGATATTAAGTAAATTACGTCTAGGGGAAATGTAGGAGAGTAAGGATTTGTACTTAAGTACTGTGGGGCTGAGGATGGGATGAATAACAAGTACTTAGCAGGTTACAGACCCAAGCTCATAGGTGATGAAGAAAGAAAGAAAGTGAGGGAAATGAGGAAATCATCACAGGAGATCTTCTGGAAGGCTCTGTTCTAAAACATACAACCCATTTCTGACTATTGTGCACCTCGTTGCTCTGACCTCTATGGCTATCTAAAATTACCTAACTTTTTTTCTGCACCATTTAAAGTTTGGCTTCATTGTGTCCTGAGGATCTCTCCTCTTTTTTCTCTGGTCACAGTGCATTGCACTCAATACATACTCTTGTAATTATATTACCAGATTGCAAGCTCCTTGAGGGTCGGGATCATATCTATCAACTCCATTGTACTGTCCCAGGTAATTTGCAAATTGCTATACACTCTACAAATGCTTAGGAAACACCACTGATTGGCTGATTACTGCTTTTATCACTACTTCTCAGTCTTTGGTGTTGCCCCAGTAAATCCTAAAGGGCAGTTTGCTTTCTCTTTTTTTTTAATGGCATTTATTAAGCACTTACTATTTGCAAAGCACTGTTCTAAACGCTGCTATATTCACAACCCCCCAGACAGAAAGTCCCTGCAGAAGAGGTCCCTGTCTTATAGATCTGATGGGAATAAAGTCTCATTTTAAAGGGAGTTGGAAAGACCTTATCCTGCCTCCTGACCCACAGGCTGAATACACTGCTATTTTCTTGTGCCCAGAATATGTTCCCTATTATAACTGAAGCCCCGAATTGATGTGTCGAATTAATTTTGTGCTCTCCTCACCTTCGAGTGATTAACACAAATTAACTTTCACACTAATCAGCCAGAGCCGTGAACATGTAGGACAAGAACCAGCAACTTCCATTTGCTGGGCGCTGGCCTCTTTGTTAACCGTGAAGTCTCCAGGCTCCATTTGAAAGCAGTCGTGTTGAACGAAGTCACAGAGATGATTCCTCCTTGATGCATGGTTAGAGAGACTTGCTTTGGAGTTTTTCAGCTGAACAGCTGATTTCATTCCCAAAAGGGAGCCCAATGTACCATCTTCTCCCTTCAATGCTTTCAGAAGGTGACCCTGGAGAGCAAGGGAAACTCCTGGAGAAGGAGCCCTGAGCCATTTGACATCTTTGCTTAATGACAGCACAGAATCTTGGGTGCTTGGTTAAGGCCCCCCAAAATCAGTGGCCTAATACCTATTCAAAATGCCACCACAGCTAAATGCCTAGTTAGCACCTTTATGTGGGGTATGAAAATCACCGTAATTATTTTGCAACAGCTCTGCTCGTAATGTTTGGTTTTCCATTACTTCCCCTCGAAATTAATGAGGGGACAGCTTTTCTGAGATATTATTTTGTAAAAGTTACCTTTGCGCTTACTTCCTGCTGAAGTTTCACAAATCTTAGCACTCATTTCCGAGGAGTGACCCATGATAAAAAATGCCCCAAGAAGCAAGGGGGAGCAAAGAGAAGATTTTAAAAACTGGATGTGTTTTTAGATTGGGAAAATTGTGAACCTGGCTCAGGGCATAGATTTGGGAAATAACAAATATATTTAAATGGTTGGAAAACCATTTTCCAAGCTAACAACCCTGTAAAAGAGACAGCTCTAGCTTTATCATTCAGTCCTGTCAGGGACAAAAGCTAAAAATGGAATCATTCATCTCATATCAAAGACCATGTTCACCCTAGAAAAACGGAATTTAACTGTAGTTGGAAGTCCGAATTTGAAATACACTCAAAAATCATTTCTAAATTCTTGGCTTGAATGACCAATGATATTTATTGAGCACTTGCTATGTGCAAAGCACTGTACTAAGCATTTGGGAGAGTACAACAGGGTCGATAAACATACTCTCTGCCCATACGGTACTAGTCTAGATGAGCTGTTACCTTGATAATCGTTCTTTCTCTAGCTTTTACTATCTGTACATCATTTCTGTCTGCCGTCCCCCATTAGACAGTAATCTTTAGTGAGAACATGTATCTTGCTACTGCTGTTCTATCCCAAGTGCTTAGCACAGTGCCTTCTACTCAGTAGGTGCTTAATAAATTGTCAGTACTCTGCACCTTGAGACTTGCTATTATATATGTGCTGATCAGTTCGCCTAACCTCAGACTTGCTCATTTTGATGCATCCTTCTTCCCTAACCAATCTCCTCCAAAAAGAGTGAGATGATTTGAGTTAGTATGTTTACAGATTTTGAATGACCCTTCCTTTCGCTTTCAATTACAATTATACTCATTTCACAGTAATGCAATTGAAAATCTTTTATTAGTTAACTCAATTTTAAGAGAAGGGAATGTAAAACTTTTTCTGCTCTAATAATTCTTAACTGTTATGTTAATTCCTTAACAAGTGATTATCTTTGATACGCTACTGTCGATAATGTCCCTTAACTGTGAGCCAGTCTGAAGGGTTATTTATTACTGTTACATTTGGAATGAATAGAATCATTTCTTTTTCTTTAATGCAATAACCATTTCAATATCTGACATGCTTTGTCCAATGATTGTGAAGCAATGAACAAACTTTGTCAAAAAGTTTCTTCTTTGAAATGGGATTCATTCAGCCTTTTCACCCACATTGCAAGAGCAATTCTCAAAGTTGAGAAGCAGCTAATAATCAGAAACCACACATTTTCCCTAAGCCAGGGGATAGGTCAGGGAGGTGCAGAGTTCAGGGAATAAGAAGAAGCTCATAGCTGGGAGGTAAGAAGGGAGGAGTGTGGGCGGTGGTGTTGTGGGGGGGTGAGGGAAACTGTTGTTTCAAAGCAAAATTAGCCCTTCTGTGAGGGAGAAGAATGAGAAATGACCATGGTGATTGCTCAAGAATCTGAAGGAGGAGAAGATGCCAAAGGATGAAGAGGTACCAGCAGATGAAGAGAAGATTTCCCTTCTCCCACCTTCCAGGTATTGTCAATCAATTAAGGAATGGGATTTACTGAGTGCTTACTGTTTACACAATGCTTTACTGAGGCACTTGGAAGAGTATAACATCATAAAGTTGGAAGAAGCAATTCCTACCCATAAGGAGCCCCCACACTGGAAGCAATGGAAGTGTTCCAGGACTTCAAGTTCCTGTAACACTTGGACACGCAGTCTCCTCACCTCCTGCCCTGTCCCCTCTTCCCTCTCCATCCCCCGTGGCATTTCCAGTCACTTTTGAGGTCAGGCTCCCGATTATTTATGCCAGGTTCCAAGAACCTATGACAATTTACAACCAACATAGGGATCTCTCTTGGGACTCCAAGTTAATGCACCCAGAGAATGCTTCTGTAGTTCACTGTGGCAATATGTTCCTTTGGTGCATATTAGGCCTCGGGAAAGCCATGGGAAGTTGTCTGGGCCCAGATTGGTCATCCTGCACCCTGCCTGCTGAGGTTTGGAAGAGAACCGACTGCTGTACCCTCTCCCCATGATGGCAAGTCTCCGGATCATCAGCTTCTTCACACAGAGACCCCTGCAGCACACATTTGGTTACCAGTATCCAGTTTAAGATTTTCAAGAGCCACAGCTCCAGGGATGTTACTAGGTACCACAAACTAGCTTGTCCTTCCACCCCTGTGATTGATTGGCTTTGTTCTACTTGCCAATGATTAACATTTCATGCAGAACAGCTTTTCCTCTGGGAGGGGTCCTGATGAGTAAGCAGATTCCCTTTTTAGAAACTTCTGGCCTTTCCCCTTCTGAAATAGGCTGGCCTTAGCCTGCCAGACCATTACACCCCTTTGTGCCTCTGGGGCACTAGGAAAATGCAACAAACATTTTATTTTCTGTCAGCTACCTTATTGTGGAACCCCTTTGACTCAGTAGAAATGTATTACTTTTCTATAATCAACTGACTACACAGTTATGGACAATTTTGATAAAGAGAGGATGTCTGACCTCGATTCAGGAATCAATCCCTCAGTCTTAAGAAGAAATTGGTTCTGGCTTATGTTTTGATGCAGTTTTCAGTAACAAACATTGTGGGCAGGGAACGTGTCTACAAACTGTTATACTATACCTTCCCAGGTGCTTAGTACACTGTTCTGCACACAGTAAGCATTCAATAAATATGATTGAATCAATCACATTATAAGTCTGAGGACTACCTGTGTTTTGGCCAGAGCCTAGTTGGCTTTGATTTGATATCTTTGGGGTGTCATTACAATTGAAGGTAAACCTGGGAAGGTGATATCTTGTATTTCTATACGAAGGATTTGTGGGAAAAGTTCGAAGTTTAAGGGCCCATCTTTGATATTTCAAGTATCTGACGTGTCTTTTTCCACTTAAGCCAAGAGCAGCTTCCTCCAGTTTTTGTTTTTTGGGGTTTTTTTAATGGTATCTGATAAGTGCCCACTATGTGTCAAGTCCTGTTCTAAGCCCTGGGATAGGTACAAGATAATCAGGTTGGACACAGTCCCTGTCCTCTAAGGTGCTCACAGTCTAAATCAGAGGGAGGAGGAACTCCTGCCCACATCCTACCTCTGTGCTGGAATACCCTCCCTCTTCATATCTGACAATCACTCTTTCCACCTTCAAAGCCCCATTAGAAGCACATCTCCGAGGCCTTCCCCAACTAAACCCTCATTCCTCTTCTCCACTCCATTCTGTGTCACGCTTGTACTTGGATTTGCACCCTTTAGTCACCCCCCAGCCCCCAGCCCCAGAGCACTTAAGTACATAACCATAATTTATTTATATTAATATCCGTTCCCCCCTCTAGACTGTAAGCTCATTATGGATGGGGAATATGCCTACCAATTCTGTAATATTGTACTCTCTCAAGTGCTTAGTACGGTGCTCTGGACAAAGTAAATCCTCAACAAATATGCTTGACTGATTGATTGAGGATTTCACAGATGAGGTAATCGAGGCCCAGAGAAGTGAAATAACTTGCCCAAAGTCACACAGGAAACAAGTAGTGGAGCTGGAATTAGAACCTAGGTTGTCTGATTCCCAGACCTGTGCTCTTTCCTCTAGGTCACACTGCTTCTAAAGAAGGACTTCAGTTACACATTACATCACAGTTTAATTGCAGTTAAATACCAGTCATCTTTTACTCCTCATAGGTGACAGCGTGAGCTTCCTCAGAATAGCTCTTCCTGGTCCATCCTTCATCAATGGGACAAGAGCAATATTCAGAAGGGACTAGCATGGGGGTGGGTCTATTTTTTTACTTATTTTAGGTGTTTGGGGCATAGGAAATATTGTTTCAATTATTACTTTCAGACTTGGTACTTCTCTCCTGCCCCTTCTTAGGGTATTGGCTTTGAACTGTTCTCATTTCAAGGAAATCCAACTCCCAAGTGGTTAGTTGAAAAAAGAAAAACAAAGACTCATGATAGTAATAAAAATGGGCATTTTGCAAAGTGCTGTAAAGCTAATAGTCCAGAACTCGATCTGGTGTCTTGTATAATCAATATAATCTTCACAGTGAAGCAATATGCAATTTCGTCTTCTATCAATACAAAAATGTCTCAGATGATCAAGAAGGCCATCTCATCACCACATTTTAGCTGTTCCAAAATCTGTTCCTCTCTGTTACTAAGATAATGTTAAACATGTTTTATACAGGGAGACCACATCCATCTCAAAATCTGGGCTTTCTCTCAGGCTGCTTCTTGTTTGGTTTTAAGATTTTGTTCATTTTGCAAGCTTAACTTTATTTTTCCTTACTGATGAGCCCAAAGGTCACTGGCTTGCCTCCCTTTTACCTGATCTTTGATCCCCAAAGAGAAGACTGCCTACTCTCAAAGACTTTCCATCTTCAGTGGTAAAAAAAAAAAAAAAGGCCATATAAGAAATGATTTTGGAAACCATGACTGAGACTACCAATATCTATTGTGGATTCAAGGACATACTTTGTGAATAATCCACAGGTGCTGCTGATGGGTGAGGCTCATGTCTACCAACTCTATTGTATTGCACTCTCCCAAGGGCTAAGCACAGTGCTCTGCATGTAATAAACTCTCAACTCCATCAACTGACTGATACTTTTATTTCATTTATTGCCAACCATCTCACACTCAGCACTGCTTCAGCCAGAAAGAGGCTTCCTCCAATTTCTACTGATGCAAAGCCCCCAGTTCTTCTGATGCTGACAGATCAATCAATGGTATTTATTGAGTGCTGGCTATATGCAGAGCACAGTACAAATCCCATTACATTCTCCCTTTGAAGCCCCAATTCAACACAAGCCGCCTTTCTTGCTCGTATAATCCAATTTAAGGGTTACTTATGCCATTCTTCCCTCCATTGTAGCAGATACTCAAGTGTGGACCAGTCTAGATGTAATATACTTCCTGATGATTCTGAAATCACCACAAAATCAAACGGGTTTGAAGACAACCTTCACTCCAGCAATTACCTAAACTTCGGTATGTTGCTCTATGGCCAAGTTAGCTTCTTTCGATTAAGGACAGACTGAAATCACTAATTTTTATAGACTCGCTTCTAAGATACAAAGTTTCTACGGCAATGAAGAATGCTATTGAAGACGAATTAAATTTAATAATCTGGCTATTAACCAAGGGTTTTTCCTGCACAATACAGAGCCAAATTAAGAAGACTACTCTACTACCCAGGAACCATCTGTTAACTAATGTCAAATGGATGATAAAGAAAATTGAGTCCCTTTGGCAGTAGATTTTTCTCCAGCTGTACCCTGCTATAAAAGAGCTATCAAAGACAACTCTCCATTTGTTGCTAATTCAAAAATGCGACAGATAGACGTCCTTAAACCCCCAGTGACAACTTTTTGACAACTTTGTAGTCTGGAAGTATAATTCCCAGTTGTGTCACATTTGTGTCCTCTGTTTCAAAGCTTGAGGGTGAGGAGTGGGTACCTATCCTTAGTAAGTTACAATTTTACTCTAACCAGGGATGAAAGAAGGTAGCCAAGAAAATTTCTGAAATACATTCATAAAAAAACACCCCAAAATCAATTTTGAGATAACTCAGGAAAAAAAAAATAGATCAATAGATCAGACTGACTTTGACAGGGATGAGAAATATGTCCACTCTGATGCCTCAGTCTTTAACGGTCTCTCTCCACAAATCCAACAGATGAAAACTCTCCACATATTCAGTAACCTCCTCTGACTTTCTCCTACAACAAGTCTTCCCCAACTATTTGCCAGCATCTAAGTTATGCAAACCCATACTAAACAATCAATCAATGATATTTATGGAGTGCTTCCCATGTGCAGAGCTTGGAAAAGTACACTACAATAAAGTTGTTAGATATGATCCTTGCCCACAAGGAGCTTCAAATCTATAGAGGGAGGTAGCCATAAGCAATCACCAGCATTTATGCACATATACTCACGCTGAGCAATTTTGCACTTATGCTATCTGATTATACAGTCAATTACTTCATTTGATTATGTGTAAATAGTTTTATGTCTTCCTCATTACAGTGGAAGCCCATCGTGGGTAGGGAACATGTCACTTGCCTCTTTTGTACATCCCCAGCTCTTAGTACGGTGCACTGTGTCCAGGGGTGTTCAATAAATGGCTACTACGAATGCTACCTCTACTTCTGAATTTAAAGAGTGATGTATTTTAAGGAGCATTCCAGAGGAAATACAGAAGGAAAGAGAGCACTGCCTGCTGTGTGACGATGGGCAAATCACTTAACGTCTCTGCCCCTCTGTTACCTCATCTGCAAAATGGGGATTAAGACTATGAGCCCCATGTTAAGATGTGGACTGTGTCCAACTTGATTAGCTCTTATCTACCCCAGTGGTTAGTACAGTGCCTGGAACATAGTAAGTGCTTAACAAATCCCATAAAAGAAAGAAGAAAGAATGAGAGAGTGCAGCAGTACACTTCCAGTCATATTGGCTTGAAACTAGAGGGTCAGGGAAAGGCTGAAGTCAGAAGCTTTTCCCTTCTTACATATTAGCTCAAAGCCATCTTCAAATCCTATCTCCTCCCACAAGCCTGCCTCAGTTCATTTCCAGCACTCCAAGGTGCTTTAACCTAACAGTTTCACCTAGCACTCAGATATTTATACCCATCTTCTGTTTTTATGTACACTAAATCATATATTCAATTATTAATTTATTGTGATAGTTGTTCAGTATTTATAGTGTGTCAAGCACTGTGCTAGGCACTGGGGTAGATGCAATATAAGCAAAGATGAAACAGTCCATGTTCTATGTGAAGCTCACAGTCAAATGGGGAGACGTGTCATCTCCAATTTACAGATGGGGAAACTGAGCCTCAGAGAAACTAAGTGGCTTTCTCAAGGTCACGCAGCAGACAAGCGGCAGGGCTGGAATAAAAACCCAGATCTCCTGACTCCCTGCTCTGTGCTCTTTTCACTTCAGTTATTTCATCCTGAGCTATTCCTGCTGCTAACCATTTATAACTTTGTTTTTCATTATGCTTCCACTCGGTAATTTGTTTGCCTGCCTCTCCCTTTAGATTGTAAACCCTTGATGGATGGGACAGCAACTTTTACTTCAGGTATACTCTCCCAAGTTGCTAGCACAGTGCTTTGCACACAGTAGACACTAAATTTCCACTGATTAATTGGTTGATTTGTAAATAATTTGTTGTTCATTAAACCGTAAATCCTCTATTGAATTTTCTTCTAGGCTCTGCACAAAATAGGTGTTCAATAATTTTTCAGTAGTTTAATAGGGCTTACTGTGTGCTAAGCATTGTACTAAACCCTGCAGCAAGAGGCCTGCAGTTTATTACATAAACGCCCCTTCTGAAACCAACACAAACCAGGATACAGCCATTTTCTTCTCCACACACCCTGGACATCTTATTTTGCTAGAGAATTGAATATAATTGAATATATACGAAATATAATTGAACAGAAGCAGCGTGGCCTAGAGGAAAGAGCATGGGATTGGGAGTCAGAGGTTGTGGGTTCTAATCCCACTCTGTCACTTGTCTGCTGTGTGACCTTGGGCAAATCACAACTTCTCTGTGCCTCAGGTACCTCATCCATAAAATGGGGATTAAGACTGCGAGCCCCATGTGGGACAACCTGATTACTGTCTATCTACTCCAGTGCTTAGAACAGTGCTTGGCACATAGAAAGCACTTAAATACCATAATTTTTTTAGGGAAGCAGCATGGCCTAGTGGCAAGAGCACAGGTTTGGGAGTCCGGGGTCATGGGTTCTAATCCCGCCTCCGCCACTTATCAGCTGTGTGACTTCGGGCAAGTCACTTAACTTCTCTGTGCCTCAGTTTCCTCCTCTGTAAAATGGGGATTATTCATTCATTCATTCAATCGTATTTATTGAGTGCTTACTGTGTGCAGAGCACTGTACTAAGTGCTTGGGAAGTACAAGTTGGCAACATATAGGGACGGTCCCTACCCAACAGTGGGCTCACAGTCTAGAAGGGGGAGACAGAGAACAAAACAAAACATATTAACAAAATAAAATGAATAGAATAAATATGCACAAATAAAATAGAGTAATAAATATGTACAAACATATATACATATATACAGGTGCTGTGGGGAGGGGAAGGAGGTAAGGCAGGGGGGATGGGGAGGGGGATGAGGGAGAGGAAGGAGGGGGCTCAGTCTGGGAAGGCCTCCTGGAGGAGGTGAGCTCTCAGTAGGGATTAAGTCTGTGAGCCCCACGTGGGACAACCTGATTACCTTGTATCTACCCTAGCACATGGAACAGTGCTTGGCACATAGTAAGCGCTTAACAAATACCATTATTATTATTATTAATATAGTTTTTGAACTGCTTGAAGGATATCTTGTATGGAAAAAAATCTTTGTATTTTCTATTTGGAAATTTTATGCTTTGCAGAATTTCTGAATCTTTTGTTATGGACAGAGTACCCCCTTAAAAACTGAATTCTCTAGCAGCTGCATTTCATAACATAGGCTTAATTGCAAATGTCTATGTAATAAGCTCTCTGAAGCTGCATAAAGAGAGCCAGCAGTTCTAGAACTCTGGGTCAATTTTTTTTTCCCATTAGCTTCCAGCATTTTATTTTTGAGAGTGCTCAGAAATTCCTATCCTTTCGGGACCTGCACTCCGTGTTATTCAGATGTTAACAGACCTTGACTTGTCCATGGTTGAGACTTCTAAATTTTGATTAGTAGAATTTGCTTTCCTCATGTAGATCTTGATTGAATTACTGTTTCCCGCTGATGGATGGTAATTTTAGATTCGAAATCACTAGGTTTCAGGAATGTCTTTTCCCTTATATTCTGAGTTTGGAGGCAGGGGTGATTTTGACAATTGGGATTTAGATCCATTTTGAGGTTTATTAACAATGCCAACTGGAAGCCAAAGGAATAGCCTCAATGTTAGAAAAAAATGGAGTGATTCCTTGAGATGAAAAAATGGGAGTTTGAGTTTTCAAACAGAATGTCGGAGTCTCTGTAAACCCTCAACTGGGAGCTGGCCACTTGCAGGCTCTCATTTCCCAGGTAGCAGGGAAATACTGGGGCAGCAAGGGGGATGTGATGGCCTGAAGGAAACATGGTTTTCCATGGCCTCTTCCTAAATTTAAAATTAATTTCTGGAGATTTCCAGAAGAGCCACCAACTTCTAGGGACTGAAAAAAAAGTGATTGCTGACCAAAGAAACAATATTTATCCCCGATTTGAAACACTGTCACTTCAGGAACTGGGATCTGGTGGGGCAAAGGTAACTGAAACAGCAGGATGATTTCTTAGGTTCACACAGGAAGTCCTTGCAATCCCTCTGAGCTGAATTACCTGCCCTTGAAGTGAGGGATTTTGATTTTGAGCACAAGTAAAATTAGACTATGAACTATGATCGTTAATTTCCTTCCTGCTCTTGCCAACCTGAGAGAGCCCCAGATGCCAAGGACAAAGAATATTATGCCTCACAGATAATCATTGTAGCTAACACAGCAATTCTGGAAAGAGCATTTCAACTATTCCCTTCTGAGTCTGGGAAAATCCTTAGTCTGTGAACAAACTAATCCCTGCACTCTGTAGACTAGAATGTAGTGAGGCCAAGGGAAGGAAGGAGAACGAGTATTTTTTTTTTATTTTTAAAGGACCCTACAATTTGACCTCTGCTCTCCTCTTTCAAAGTATGCACATCAATTTCAGCCCAAACCAGCCCACCAGTCCCCTTAGCCACTTTCAGGCCCTGCCATCAAACCCTAGTTGTCTTCATACCTCCAAGCATCTCCCACCATTCTAACTTCAATCGGCTGCAAAACTGGAAACCCACTTTACAATGCCCCAATTCCAAAGCATCTAAAGAAACTACTGATTGACAGAAATCTTTACGGCATATAACAAAGCCCACCTCCGTGGAAAAGAGCATAAGATCCAAAGGAAGCATAGACCATTTGACCTAGGACGGATGAATAACAGGTACGGAGTGAAGCTATTATACCTGAAATAGGTCTCGAAAGAGAAGACCTGCCAGAGAACCACCTCCTTTAAGTGTAATTCTCTTGCTCTGTTCCCATCAACACAGTTTGAACAGCTATGCAATTTACCCCCTCGAACTCTGAAGTCTGTCCAACCAGGAGTTTTGAGTCACCTTTCTATCCGTGCAATGTTTGTATTTCATTGGAAGAGTTCATTGGCAATCTCACCCTTTGGGGGGGGGGGGGGGAGAGAGAGAGAGAGAGAGAGAGAGAGAGAGAGAGAGAGAGAGAGAGAGAGAGAGAGAGAGAGAGAGAGAGAGAGAGAGAGAGAGAGAGAGAAGAGGAAGGGGTTCTGGAGAAATGAAGGGGTTAAGGAGAAATGAATCAAGGTTGGAAGAGAGGGGTAAGCAGCCCAGGGATGTCAACAGGTGGTCACTTGCAAAGGTGAGGGTTTGAAGGAAGAAAGAGAAGAGCATGGGAAAAGATTAATAATAATAATAATAATGGTATTTGTTAAGCGCTTACTAAGTACAAAGCACTGTTCTACACGCAGGGGGGACACAACATGGCTCAGTGCAAAGAGCACGAGCTTGGGAGTCAGAGGTCATGGGTTCTAATCTCAGCTCCGCCACTCATCGGCTGTGTGACTTTGGGCAAGTCACAACTTCTCTGTGCCTTAGTTACCTCATCTGGAAAATGGGGATTAAGATTGTGAGCCCCACGTGGGCCAACCTGATCACCTTGTATCCCTCCAGCGCTTAGAACAGTGCTTTGCACATAGTAGGCCCTTAACAAATACCATCATTATTATTATCATTATTATAGAAGGTGATCAGGTTGTCCCACATGGGCCTCACAGTCTTCATCCCCATTTTACAGATGAGGTAACTGAGGCACAGAGAATTCAAGTGATTTGCCCGAAGTCACACAGCTGAGACAAGTGGTGGAACTGGGATTAGAACCCATGACCTCTGACTCCCAAGCCTGGGATCTTTCCACTAAGCCACGCTGGCTGACAGGTCAACTAGGCTGGAGTTGCCCACAGTTTTCAAAGGGATGGTGGGCCACTAGGCACAGAGAAGTCAAGTGATTTGCCCAAAGTCACACAGCTGACAAGTGGCAGAGCTGGGATTAGAACCCACGACCTCTGACTCCAAAGCCCGGGATCTTTCCACTAAGCCACGCTGGCTGACAGGTTAACTAGGCTGGAGTTGCAGACGGTTTTCCAGGGCATGGTGGGCCACTAAAACTCTGAGTAAGACGACAAATGAAAGTGACAAAGAACCAAGTTTCAAAGCAATTTGGATACGGCCGGGCCCAGGCACCATCTTGCCTTCTAAAAAGAGGTACCCCTGATGTAGATTTATGCGACACTTTTCCTGAGTAGATCAAAACGCTCTAGAGATAGCATCTCATTAATCCTCCCCACATCCTTGTGAGTTGGAGAGTGAGCAGATGGCATTATCCCCCGCTTTATAGATGGGAAGCCTGAGGCAGAGAGGTTAAATGAGTTGTCAAAGGTCACATAGTGATTCAGCGGCTGAGCCAGAAATGGATACCGGGCATCCCAACTTTTGATTTACTGCTCATCCTGCTGGCCTGAGCTGCCACTATACAGCTATTAAAAAGAATTAAGATAAGCAATTAAAAAGCACTTTTCCTGTCCCCAGGCACAGGGAGAAAAAAGCCTCCCATTGTTTGTCTCTTGCCTAGAGGGGCTGTGGGTTGGACTGTGAGCTCTTTGGGGTGAAATTCTCTGTTCTATCCCATATACAGAGCAATCAACTTAATTCTCTTCTTGGCAATGGGTGCAACAGCAGCAGGCAACCAACTAGTGAAGTTCATGTGGACCTAGCTACCTCTGTCTCCTCTCCAAATGGGATAATACAACCTTAGTTACAATTATGGTGGGCAGAGAGGAAGGGTCTGTCCACGACATTTCCTTCAGCAGATTAGCAAACATGCTCCATTTTGGTTTTCACAAAGGAGTCAGATTCACTGTTCTCAATAAAGTCCAAGATGCATATTCATTAGTAGCGTGGATCAGACACCCCTCCCCACAAGGAGCTATACGGGATAGCTATGTCACAACAGATGATGTAGATTTCTCCACTTTCTAAAATCCAATATTAATTGAAGTTTTTTTAGCATCTCTCTCAGGAAAGCCCATAGGAATAAAATATATGAATTTCTGCCCCTGGTTCAATGTGTGTCACTACATCCTTGTTCATACTATATCTTAATTAGTCAGAGGGGACATAGTCATAAATCACATTTCTACAAATGAATGCATTTTTTTTTTCCTCCAGAGAAATGTTTTCCACCAGGGAATTGAAGGATAATTTGTTCCCGTTAAGTGGTCTTTTCCACCCAATGTCCTGGCCTTCACCAGCTTGTTGACTGGCACTTCTCAGGTGCCGAAACAGAATGGTAAGACAGAAGATGGCTTTTGGGATCACAGGTCTTGAAGACAGCTCCTTCGCCAGTCTTGGAAGGATAGAACATTCCTTAGTCCTGAGGGTTGAAGCCAAAGTCGATCACAGGCAGAATTGTGAGCATGGCATTCAGACTCCAGCAACATAAAGCAAACCAGAAGGTATCTGGCACAATATGAGCCATCCACATTTAAGGAATCCATGAAATCTGTACAGTGATTTATCTGTGATCATTAGCAAACGTACACTCCCCCTGCTGCTTTCTAGGCTTACATGCTCTGCTAACCATCCTGTGTCAAGTGAAAACAATCTGGCACCATCTTACGGTGATCGACTCCCAAGTCAGTCCTGGTAGTTGACATCAGAAAAGGAATGTTCTGCTGGGGAAAGATTCCTTTGTGGTGGATATGTCTCCCAGCTATCTTGGCATGGCCCAACCCTCCCACAGGAATGGTTGTTGGGAAGAGAGGCTTTTGGCGGCGAGGCGGAGACTTTAAAATGACATTGCCAGAAAGCCAGCATGAAAATCTTTTGCTGCCTATCAACAATCTTCCTTCTTCCTGGTTAAAGAGCTGGAAAGTGAGGCTAAGTGAAACTATTCTGGGGTTCTGCTATAAAAAACAGATTGGTGACCAAGAGTTGGCATAAACAAAATCTTGAATGCAAGATGTTCACTGACATATAGTGTTGAAAGAATACTGTGACCTAAATGGAACATCTGAATCTCGGAAGTGGTTGAAGAGGCACGAAGGGAAGGGGAGACAAAAGGAGAGGAAAGGGAAGGAAAGAACAGAAGAAGGGAGTCAAATGAGGAAGAGGACCGATCACAAGGAAAGGAAAGGCAGGGGAAGCAAAAGAAGTGCCTATCTCTCTTGCTAGACTGTAAGTTCCTTGAAGGCAGGGATCATATCTACTAATTCTGGTATACTCTCCCAAGTGCTTGGTATATTTTTCTACACAGTGAACACTTATGGACTGGTTGAAAAAGGCTATAGGTGTCTATTTTCTCTCCCACCAGCATCAACTATGCACTTAGTCCTTTCCCTTAAGCACTTAATTATTCTCCTCACCCCCAAGAACCACACGTACATTCATATGTGTTCAGTTATTTGCTTCCTCTAACACTATCTTATTTTAATGTCTATCTCCCCGCTAGATTGTGAGCTCCTTGAAGGCAAAGATCATGACTATTTACTCTATTATACTGTCCCAAATGATTAGTACAATGCTCCTCACTCAGTAAGAGCTCAATAAATACTATTTTGATTGATTGATTGACTAGAGTGAAACAGTCCCAAGTTCATCTCATTTTCTGCTACTGCCAGGGTCAGGTGTTCTTGTCAAAGAGGACAGGAGGAAGAGTTCATTTTCTGAAGAGGGAGGAGGGCTGAAGACAAACAACTGGCTATCGTCTCTGCCTTTCCCGTCACCGCAGTCTCCATCTGTTCCACTACCCCAACACAGGCAGCCAAAAGGGGATGGGTGTGTTTTCTTTTCCCAAATCTGTATAAGCACCCAGCAATGAAAACTTGATCCAAAGGATCTCCAGCTACAAATGCTGCAGGTCATTGCTCAGAGAGATACAGCCTCATCCCTCATTCTTTCCTTAGAGCCTTGGAACAGATTTCTCCTCAACAGCTATCAACCAATCCAGCTTTGCTATTTAGGCAATTGCTTCTGAACCACTTTGGTTTAAAAATCCCCTAAGACTTGTGAAAAGATTAGGAAACTGCTATGTAAAGTTGTCCAAATGGTATGAAGATACATCATCTTGTTTCAATCATTTGGAATCACACTTAAGCACCCAATCCTTCTGTCAACTTTGTTCTTGTGCATATTAATAGCCATGAGATTTACTGAAAGCCCAGCAGCGTGGCTCAGTGGAAAGAGCCCGGGCTTTGGAGTCAGAGGTCATGGGTTCAAATTCCAGCTCTGCCAATTGCCAGCTGTGTGACTTTGGGCAAGTCACTTCACTTTTCTAGGCCTCAGTTACCTCATCTGTAAAATGAGGATGAAGACTGTGAGCCCCCCGTGGGACAACCTAATCACCTTGTAACCTCTCCAGCGCTTAGAACAGTGCTTTGCACATAGTAAGCGCTTAATAAATGCTATCATTATTACTATAATTATTATTACTGTACTAAGTGTTTGGGGAAAGTACAACGGAAGTGGAAAACATATTCCCTGTCCTCAAAAAGCAAGCCCTCTAACAGGGGAGACAGTTATCTCATTTCTTCCAGGTGAGCTGTGTGAACTAGTCTGATAAATGGTAGTCTTTAGCCCACAAGGGTAAACTGCTCCGGTTTTTTTTCCAAGTATTCCCAAGTCTGTTGCAAAAGGTGTATGGGTGCCCCTTCATTCTAAAGACACAGCTCTGCATCCCTATGACCAGTAATTCCTAGTTTCTTTTATAGACTGTTCTTTGCCTCCTAATTTTAGGACAGAAATAAAAGCTGAAAATATGCATAATAAAACTGTGTAAGTACTGAACAGTTGTGTCATACAGTATCAAGTATCCAGCATATCTTGTGGCGATAATAAAAGGTGAAACTCCCTATTTGAATGAGAAAATAAATTACCTACCTCATGTCCCTAAATATTAATACCCTATTATTTCTTTTACTAGTATCTTTTCCCATGGAATTCAAAACATCCTACAAATAATATCTCAAACAATCATGAGGTCTGTGTGAGGCCTTCAGCTTCCAAGCATTCTGTCCCCACTTAGAAGACTAAGAAGAAAAACAAATCCACGAGAACTGATAAGTTTCCACAGCCATCTTCTCTCCTCCTTCCAGTTAGTAGACCTTCCAGTTTAACTCTGCTCATTCCATATCTAGAGGTCATATCCTTTGTCTGAATTTTCATCCTTACTCTGAGGCTATGGGATCAAAATACAATGGCAGATTTCTTCCCCTTCCCATCTGCTCATCCTCTCTGTCTAGTATTTATATTGGGAACCAATTGGGAACCAAGAACTCATTCCCCTGGCCTGGAATGCCCTCCCTCCACACATCCAGCCAGCTAGCTCTCTTCCTCCCTTCAAAGCCCTACTGAGAGCTCACCTCCTCCAGGAGGCCTTCCCAGACTGAGCCCCCTTTTTCCTCTCCTACTCCCCATCCCCCCACCTCCTTCCCCTCCCCACAGTACCAGTATATAGCACCTGTATATATATGTATATATATATATATATATATGTATATATATATATATATATATATATATATATATTTGTACAGGTTTATTACTCTACTCATTTTACTTGTACATATTTACTATTTATTTTGTTAATGATGTGCATATAGCTTTAATACTATTTTTTCTGACGATTTTGACTCCTGTCTACATGTTTTGTTTTGTTGTCTGTCTCCCCATTCTAGACTGAGCCCATTGTTGGGTAGGGGCCGTCTCTATATGTTGCCGACTTGTACTTCCCAAGCGCTTAGTACAGTGCTCTGCACACAGTAAGCGCTCAATAAATACAATTGAATGAATGAATGAATTCGGTCCCATGGCTTCAACTACCATCTCCATTCATTTATTCATTCGTATTTATTGAGCGCTTACTGTTTGCAAAGCACTGTACTAAGTGCTTGGGAGAGTACAATATAGCAACAGACAGACACATTCCTGTCCACAATGAGCTCACAGTCTAGAGGGGGGACTATGAGGATGATTCCCAAATCTGTATCTCTAGCCCTGATCTCTCTCCATCTCTGCAGTCTCATATTTCCTCCTGCCTTCAAGATATCTCTACTTGGATGTCCCTCCAAAGACTCAAACTTTAACATGCCCAGAACAGAACTCCTCCTATTCCCACCCAAACCCTGCCCTTCCCCTGACTTTCCCATCACTGTAATCAGCACCACCATCCTCCCTGACTCCTAACCTCGGCATTATCCTTAACGCATCTCTCTCATTCAACCCACACATTCAATCTGTAACCAAATCCTATCAGTTCGACCTTCTCAGTATAGCTAAACTCCACTTTTTCCTCTCTATCCAAGCTGCTATCATGTTAATGCAAGTACTTCTCCTATCCCACTTGAATACTACATCAGCCTCCTTGCTGGCCTCCCAGCCTCCAATCTCTCATCACTCCAGTCCATATGGACTTCACTCTTCTGCCCAGATCATTTTTCTATAAAACTGTTGAGTCCATGTTTCCCCACTGTAAGCTCACTGTGGGCAGGGTACGTGTTTGCCAACTCCATTATATTGTACTCTCCCAAGCATTTAGTACAGAGCTCTGGACACAGTAAGTGTTCAACAAATATGATTGACTGAACCAGTTTGGGTTATTAAGAATATGAAAATGACAGTGAACTGACTGGAAAACCTAAATGGGTAAAAACAATTAGCACGGGCTACATCTGTGAAACACTGTTCACCCAGTATTCACTATCACTCCCACCAAGGTGAGTATGTAACTTTCAAAGGAAATGGAGACTCAGGATTCTGGAAGGTGAGAGCACAAAGGGAACTTCTAGCTGCCTCATTATCCCCTTTAGTTAGTGAGACTTTGTTATACACAGAAGAGCATTCCAGTGGATAATACCTTATCCTTTTTGTCCAGGGAAAGAGAATCAAATCAACATTTTGGGAGCCTCAAATATATCCAACTGGAGAGATTGTCTCAGGGGAGAGGAGCTGTCCCTATAGCACTACATAGAAAGAAAATAATTGTTCATCTATGAATAAACATTGCTACAGGCCACAGTAATTTAATCGTTAACTGCACCGAGGAAATAAAACTAGCTTCTATTGGACTTAAATACCACCTAGACCTTTATCTCTCCCTATCCTTGGTGATGTATATAATTTTCATTAGAAGGTTTTCATTGCATTTTCATTAAGTATAAAGTAAAATTTAGAGGCCATCACTGATGGACAAGAGCTCCCTAATGTTTGGACACTTTATAACTAGACTATAACTCTTTAGAAAAAGTCTACCCAGTACGCCAGCTGATGATTTTAACTTGTAAGAAATGTAAAGTCATCCAAGGTGGATCATTACACCAGAATGATTTACAACCAGATGTACTGTCCTGGCAAATATTTTTACACCTCCCTTTCCAACCACAAATGTGCTGGGTTTGATTTGTGTTTGCCTTTGCGTTTAATCTTACTTCAGCCATTTTTCAAAATTACAATTAGTTCCATATTCATTTATGTAACATTATCCAGAAGCTTCTCTCTCTCTCTCCTTGCTCATGTTTATGCTTTAGTTTTACTGGGTGCTTGCTTTTATTATATTTTTATCATGTTATAATTATTGTATATGCACAGTGCCTTGAGCATCTTGACAGAAGGCATTTTATAAATTTATTTGTGTATTATTCAAATTCCAGCAACTACCATATCCATAAAGCCTGAAACATGTAAATGCGGCACAGACCCTTGTGCTATCAGAAAACCACTGGATCAGGGATGTATGATTTGAATATAAATGAGCATGCCGTGCACTGAGGTTCAAACTGCATGAGATGTGAGCATGAATATAGTCACCTGCAATCAGAAAGCTACTAAATCACGCCTCTGTGCCTTCACATACTGAACAGGGTAGGAGGCATTTGGGGCAGACTGGAGAAGAAGGTACGGCTCTGAATTCAGACAAATACCATGATGAGTCATTCAGTACTGGCTACCTGCTATGTCTCCTGGAGGTCACCAGATCAGTACCACAATCCTCAAGCCTCAATTTTATGGTATAATTGGCTCCTAAAACCCACGCTTTAAGTTGTCAGGTAAATCGGAACTAATTTTGTTACAGAAACAATGTGATAAATGAGGAATTGGTTCTCAAAGGAAGGTCAGATATGCTAGTTTGGGCCCAAATGATCCAGATTTAGATTTTAAGTTCTTCACTAAATTGTACGTTCCTTGACGGTAGGGATCATAATAATAATAATTATGGTACTGGTTAAGTGCTTACTATGTGCCAAGCACTGCTCTAACCACTGGGGTAGATACAAGGTAATCAGGTTGTCACAAGTCTTAATCCCCATTTTCCAGATGAGGTACCTGAGGCACAGAGAAGTATGACTTGCCCAAGGTCACATAGCAGATAAGAGGCAGAGCCGGGATTAGAACCCACATCGTCTGACCGATAAGCCCATGCTCTTTCCACTAAGCCACGCTGTGTCTATCAACTATATTATTCTGTATGCTCTAAAATGCTTAATTCAGTGCTATGCACACAGAAAAGCACTCAATAAATACTACTGATTGTTTGATTGATTGAGCTGTACAGTCAATCAATTATAGAGGAACTCATGTGAAAGCACCATGGCCTGGTGGAAAAAGCTCTGGCCCGGCATCAAGAGACCTGGGTCCTAATTTTGGCTTTGCCACCTGCCTGCTGTGTGACTTTGGGAAAACCACTTAACTTCTCTGAGGCTAAGTTTTCTCATCTTTAAAATGCCGGTTAAATATCTGATATCCCTCTCCGTTAAACTCTGAACCCCTTGTGGCACAGAGAATGTGTCTGAACTGATTGTGTTGCATCTATTCCACATCTTGACACCTAGTAAGTGCTTAATACCAAATTTTATCATTATTATTATTAATAATAATGTTATTATTTATATTGAATCATAGAGGTTCCATAATAAAGTAGCCAACTTTATCTGAAGTAGAACAAGCAGCCAGTAGAACTCTAGCTCCCAATCCTTGCTTAGAACAGTGCTTTGCACATAGTAAGTGCTTAATAATGCCATTATTCATTCATTCCAGTTTATCCCAATCTCCCTTCCTCTGCACCTTCTCTTAACTATCCCCACGTCCCCCCACAACACAACTTTTATAATTGTTCTTTGTTTCCACATTTTTCCAAAGCACCTGTGCACTTCCCGAACCCCCACTCCCACATCCCTTGAGCTATAATTGATCTACATTCATTCATTCATTCAATCGTATATATTGAGCACTTACTGTGTGCAGAGCACTGTACTAAGTGCTTGGGAAGTACAAGTCAGCAACAAATAGAGACGATCCCTACCCAACAACAGGCTCACGGTCTGTTTAAAATTCAAAACAGACATGCTTTGATATGCTGAAAGAGGGTGTAAATTTAGAAAGGTAAATGCTGGTCTCTGTATCCTGAAAGCTTGAAGTCGAGGACAGTATAGAAGTGACAAAGCCACAGAATGGTTACTAGGTGACCCAGGTCCTACAGCTCCCCAGGGGTATTATAGTAATAGTGGCATTTGTTCAGCATTTATTATGTGACAGGCACTGTACTAAGCGCTGGGATAGATACAAGCAAATCAGGTTAGACACAGCCTCTGTTCCACATGGGGCTCACAGTCAAAATCCCCATTGCACAGATAAGGTAACTGAGGCCCAGAGAAGTGAAGTGACTTGTCTGAAGTCACAGAGCAGACAAATGGCGGAGCAGGAACTAGAACCCAGGGATCTAACTTACCTCCAAGGAGGATCTGTTAAACAGCTGTAACTAGAAATGAGTGCCAGCATGTTCCTGAACAAATTAAACTCTGCCCATAAAGTTAAAGGATAACTCAGTGCCTGAGGGAAAATAAATCATTCCTCACATGGTTACCAACCTCCCAATCAATTGTTGGTATTCATTGAGCACTTACTGGGTGCAGAGCACGGTATCAAATGCTTGGTAAAGGATAGTTTAACAGAGTTGGTAGATGTGATCCCTACCCTGGAAGACTTTGTAATCTAGCCAGTACTCGGCAGTCTATAACCAATCTCCATCTTGTGAGTTTTCATGGCATCTGCTCAGATAGTCACCTCTTCCCCTTCTCCGTATTAAACTATTTCTTTCTCCCAGTGAATACTGCTTCAGTGAAAAGACCCATTATAAATAGCACCAGCTGCTTGGAGAGCTGTTTACTGATTGAGGTTGAAATGAACTTTTCAACTACCAGGGTTATAGAATTCTCTCATATAACATTTTTATACCCATAAATTATTTATTTATAGTGATACCTGTGATACCCTATCTATCAATGCTGTTGGATTATAATTTATTTATATTAACATCTCTCTCCCTCTAGACTGTAATTTGGTTGTGGGCAGGGAATGTGTCTGTTTATTACTATACTGTATTCTTCCAAGCACTTAGTACAGTGCTCTGCACACAGTAAGCATTCACTAAATACCGTTGATTGATTTATACTTCTATGTTACCTGTTTGTCCAGAAAGAAACACCTTTGGGTGCTCAGGAAGGGTAAATGTCAAGGATGGAACATTTAAATGGGGCAGCTACTGTCAGAGACAGAATCCTGGACTGGATGGAAATATGGTCATTTCTTATATTCTTATGTTCTAGAGATGCTTTAAAAAGAGCTTCTTTTCTCCATGCAAAAATAAGTATCCTGCAATCAATCATGTGGTGATGATGTTAACCATAATTAGAACTCCAAAAAGTGGAATATCACAAAGAATACAGGTCCCAATTCCTTATATCACATATAGTACAGTGGTAAACTGGCATAATGAACCTGTTTTCCTATTCTGAGAAACCCCACAATAATAAACCAGAGAAGAAGGAAGTAGATTTTAGTTTTAAGTACCCTTGGGGTTGTGTTATTAGGAAAAAACAAGAATAATAGGTTTTTAAAAAATATAACTTGGCAGTGGCCTTTATGTCTGGAATATTACTTTCTCAATATAACCCCCATCGAGGCAAAAGTAATATTAACAAATGATAAAGTTTTGCTGTAATTCTTAGTATTTTAATAAACATAGTTATAACCCACCAAGTAAATTAAACTCCTTAATCTCTTTCCGCCCATTTTACTGTAAAACTGAACTTCTATAGTTGGAAAATGATCTTTCCAGAATAAAGTACCTCATCGCATGAGCATTAAAAAAAATTACCTTTATTTCTAGTGACCTCTATAGTAAAACATTTGAAGAGATTTAATCATTTTGGCCTACCAATCTGGAGCGCTATTCAGTCAAAATTCATGTCCGAGCTGATACTAGGGAGGAGCTGGGTGAGGAAGGTATCCATTACTGAGCAGGTATTTTCAGAATCGCTAATCATACTTTCTGCTTGCCAAGATGAACAAGAAAACATCTTGAAGACAAAGGGGAGAGTGGGATGCATAAATCAATACAGCCATCACCTACATTACTGATTTTTTTCATGAATAAAACAGAAGTTCCTTTATAGGAGGCCATTTGAAAACCTGCATGCTTAGCTACAGTCTGCAAAGTTTTCATTAATCACACTACAAAATCATACTCTGTCAAACTGCGATTGTTAGAACCTGCCTGAGATTCATTTTGCACCAAGAGAAGGTTACTGCAGTAATATTGCTGCCCATATGAATTTCCACGGAAAAAGCGTGCTAGTGTGCACGAGCTTCTCTCTCGAAGACACATTCAAGGATTCTACAGCTTCACCTACCTGTGATGGCTTCACTATAGGGTAAGATTTGCACAAATGGTGTTTGGTTGGACAATGGAGGTTCCTGGCCTCCCCTACCTGATCTTCCTCCTGGCTGAAGGGGTTGTGAGCAAGCTCCCATGTAGAAGCTAAGCTGTTGCATTGGTAAATGCATTCCCTTCCCACAAGGAGTTTACAATCTACAGGGAGCTTTCAATCTAGGGGATGATATTCAATCTGTCACCAGAGCCTGCCAGTTCTACCTTCACGACATCGCTAAAATCCCCTTTCCTCTCTAAAGAGCTACTCTGCTGATCCAAGCACTCATATCTCTTTTCTTATGGTATTTGCTAAGTGTTTTCTGTATGTCAAGCAATGTTCCAAGTGCTGGGATAGATACAAGATAATCGGCTTGGATGCAATCCTGGTCCCACATAGGATTTACAGTCTAAATTGGAGGGAGGAGGATGTTATCCCCATTTTACAGATGAAGTAACTGAGGCACAGAGATATTAAATAATAATAATAATTATGGCATTTGTTAAGCACTTACTATGTGCAAAGCACTGTTCTAAGCACTGGGGAAGATACAAAATGATCAGGTTGTCCCACGTGGGGCTCACAGTCTTAATCCCCATTTTACAGATGAGGTAACTGAGGCACAGAGAATTGAAGTGATTTGCCCAAAGTCACACAGCTGACAAGCGGCAGAGCAGGGATTTGAACCCATGACCTCTGACTCCCAAGCCCTTGCTCTTTCCGCTGAGCCATGCTACTTCTCTAAATGACTTCTCCAAGGTCACACAACAGATTGGTGGCAGAGCCGCATTAGAACCTAGGTCCTCTGACACCCGGGCCTGTGTCATTTCACTAGGCCACGCTTTGACTACTGCATCAGCCTCTTTACTGACCACCTTCCCACCTGTCTCTCCCCACTCCAGTCCTTATGTCACTCTGCTGCCTGGATCATTTTCCTAAAAAACATTCAGTTCACATCTTCCCACTCCTCAAAAACCTCCAAACGTTGTCCATCTACCTCTGCATCAAACCGAAACTCCATACCAACAGCTTTAAAGCACACAGCCTCTCCTATCTTACCCCCCTGATGTCCTACTTCAACCCAGCGCTTAGAACAGTGCTTTGAACATAGTAAGCGCTTAACAAATGCCATCATTATTATTATTATTATTACTACCTGCTTCACTTCTCCAATCCCAATTTATTCACTGTTCTTCAATATTGTGTATCTCCCTCTGGCCTGTGTCTACCAACTCTGCTGTATTGTACTCACCCAAGCACTTAGTACAGTGCTCGTAAACAGTAAGTGCTCGATAAGCACCACTGATTGACATACGACAAACCACCAGTCTCACGACCTTCAAAGCCTTATTAAAATCACATCTCCTCTGAGAAGCCTTCTCCAATTAAGTCCTCATTTCCCCTACTCCTTCTCCATACTGCCTAGTCTATGCACTTGTATCTGTACCCTTTAAGCACTTGATATTCACCCCATCCTTTGTCCCACAACACTAAAAATATCCATAATTTATTTTAATGTCTATCTCCTCCTCTAGACTGTAAGCTCCTGGGGGGCAAGGAATGTGTCTAATAACTCTCTTGTGTCATACTGTCCCAAGCACTTAGGAAAGTGCTCTGCACAAGATCTCAATTACTACCACCGATTGATTAAAGCCATCTCACCATCAGAAGTATCATTACCAAACCGAAGGACAGCTATCATTCAACTGCAACAGAAGGAAACCAATGAGGATGAATACCTCATCTGCCCTCCTAGTTTACATCAAATATTTACCTTTTCTTCTCTTCTGCCACCTTTCCCACATTAAGCTTCATTCATTCAATCATATTTATTGAGCGCTTACTGCATGCAGAACACTGTACTAAATGCTTGGAAAGTACAATTCAGCAATCTAGAATTAAAATGCAGAAGGTATTTTCATAGCAAACACAAGCAGGTGATCCTTCCAAAACCTGCGCATCCTGGACTTTGGGTTTCGTTAGAGAAGCTCCACTGTCACCTCATCCCAGTTTTCCCCTAACCTAGTTCTAAATGTAACCATTGGCGTAAAAAAAGAGCCATCAGTGGAGGAAGTGTTCATAAAATGGAGCCCAACCTCAAGAGAACCAATGGAGCTATATTTCCCCAGGAAGTCATTCATGCCCAGGGAGAAGTTTCCTCAATATTGTTGTAGGCGGGTGTCTGGGGAGGAACAATGTTAGTATGCAAAACAGGAAGCTTGAATTTTCAAAGATGCTAGTAAGTAGGGGAGGTGAAGATTGGAGTATTACAACATAAGGTGGTGACATTGCTGTCATGGTGCAGAGCTGCAGTGTTAATTCCTACAGTGTGGTTACACACAAGGCAGTGATATCTCTGACAGGGTGAAATGTAACACTGTACATCCTGAATACCTTTAGGTCACTGACAGGAGTGAAGAGTACACAAATGCAAGGTTAACACCCAGGGCAGTGACAGGGTGTGAATTTCCAGTGTTCACGTGCCCAGGACAGTAACAGTGTTGATAGGTAAAATTATCAAGCACTGTATTAAGCACTGGGGAGAGTACAATAGGTTTGGTAGATACAATCCCTGCCCTCGAGGATTTTACAATCTAATAATAATAATGATGGTATTTGCTAAAGTGCTTACTATGTGCCAAGCACTGTTCTAAGCACTAGGGTAGATACAAGGTAATCACAGACTTCATCCCCATTTTACGGATGAGGTAACTGAGGCACAGAGAAGTTAAGTGACTTGCCCAAGGTCACACAGCTGACAAGTGGCGGAGCTGGGATTAGAACCCATGACCTCTGACTCCCAAACCTGTGCTCTTTCCACTAAGCCACGCCGGTTACTTGCAATCAACCCACAAATCTTACTGCAAAATGGAGGAAACTGAGGTTCAGAGTGTGTGGATTCTGGCTCAACAGTGCGCTTAGTGCAGTGCTCTGCACACAGTAAGTGCTCAATAAATACGATCGAATGAATGAATGAAAGACGAGTTTTTCTGCGCCTAACACCTAGACACAAATGGAGCCTGGGGAGGAGAAGGGAAAAGGGACTTCTCCAGCCACTTTGCCTCATACCGTGCCCTGATAAACTGGCATTCCCTTTGTTGCCAGTCCCAGCCTAATGGCAGGAACAGAATTGATTGCTTATGTTCCCAGGGGCTTAAACCCTGACATTTTCTAAATTGACTCTTTCCACTTCCCCTGTTCTCTGCCCTGTCCCCTCCTGTAAAACTATGCCCAAGAGAATATACAG
The DNA here is from genome assembly GCF_015852505.1 of Tachyglossus aculeatus. Taxonomy (NCBI): domain Eukaryota; kingdom Metazoa; phylum Chordata; class Mammalia; order Monotremata; family Tachyglossidae; genus Tachyglossus; species Tachyglossus aculeatus. The sequence continues at coordinate 10,130,012 of NC_052079.1, read as the reverse complement.
GCCCAAAAGGAGAATGAGGGGATAAAGAGTTTATACTTTACAGCAGATACTTTCCTTTGCATACCAAACCCAAAGCTGATGTGGCTCAGTGGAAAGAGCATGGGCTTTGGAGTCAGAGGTTAGGGGCTCAAATCCCAGCTCCGCCAATTGTCAGCTGTGTGACTTTGGGCAAGTCACTTAACTTCTCTGTGCCTCAGTTACCTCATCTGTAAAATGGGGATTAAGACTGTGAGCCCCCGTGGGACAACCTGATCACCTTGTAACCTCCCCGGCACTTAGAACAGTGCTTTGCACATAGTAAGCGCTTAACAAATACCATCATTATCATTACTTTCCAGACCATTAAAATCTATTATCACCCTGCCCTAGCCACTCTTGATGCTTTGATGACTGTTTTAAAGAGATCAGGACAGTTCAGCCCGTGTTTTGCTTACATCCTTTGTTACTGCAACTTCTTAGTCTTCTGCCATTGATCCCTAGAGATTATCTTAGTGTGTTTCTGGTGCCAAAACTTCTGTGTTGATTAGTTCACATTGAATTTCCCCTGGGGAACAAGGAGGGCAATCATCACAGCTTATCTTCTAAGCACCCTGTTGGATGGATCACTGGTTTCATCGTCCTAGGTTCCTGTCAGGAGCACCTGTGTCCCATGAAAGGTCTACAGTGATTTGTATGCATTGACCACAGAACAGCTAAATCTCCTTCAGATCCATCAACTCCCCCAAGGTCACCTCACTCTGTTTCCATTTTGACAGGTCGCTGCAAAGGTGTTAGGTCGATTTGGAAGACGTCGCTGTGTTCTAACCACAGAGGACAGGCTAAAATGGACCATCTCTGCAGTTGGATGCTTTTACTCTCTCATGTTTGTGACTTACATAGAATTAAATGGGTTGGATTTATTTAAACAGTTGGACTATGTTTATATTTAGGTAGAAATTGTGATCATGTGACCCAATACTGTCAAGTTCTTCGAGTGGTTCCCATGAAGAGCATATCATTTGCTGAAAACATAAACACACAGTTCAGTTTTCTGTCAAAACATAGGCATCCAAGTCTGAACTAGAGAAATCCACAATTATCACCCACCTGCAGTATTGCAGGCTGCAGAGGGATGAGCAATTTGGATGAATTTCGTGCTTGATTGAAAGCTCAGGTTGGGCAGATGGGTTTGATTCTAATTTGCCATCACCTTATACCTGTGGCTCTTTTCTTTCCAGAATAGTGGTTGCTGTGTACAGGGAACCTGTCCACCAACTATGCTATATTGTAGTCTCCCATGCACTTGGTACAGTGCTCAGCACACAGTAAGCACTCAATAAATACCAGTGATTGATTGATCAACTTGTATTGGTATAGGCCTTTCATTCTTCCGAAGTACTTTAACTCTATCTGCTTTTATCTCACAACATCTCTGTGAGGAAGATACTGCTCTCCCCATTTTACAGGTGAGGAAAGTGAAACACAGGAAAGTTAAGGGAGTTGGCTGAAGTCACATTGCAGAATACTGGGGGAACTGGTACAAAAATTGGAAAAACCAAAAACCACAAAACCTGTCCTATTAGGTTATAAACTCCTTGAGGGCAGGGACTGTGACTAGCAATTCTAAACGAATTGTACTTTCTTAAGCACTTAGTACAGTGCGTTGCCCACAGTAAGCACTCAAATACTATTGATTGACCAGTCGATTGATTACTCTTTCCAGTATAACCAGAGCACTAAGCACTACTTCCAACAAAGAAGATGACAAAAATGAAAATAACATAGTATCTGCAAACTCCAATTTTTAGAGATCTCGTTAAAGGAAGAGGAAAAAAGGGCTACAGACTGCCAGTTCAGAAAATGAACCGTCTGCCATCACAAACCAATGTTTGGGGAAATGTATAAAAGGAGTGGTGGAAAATGTTAGTCACTGTCTCCCTCTTCTCCTCAACGGGACTACCCCCGCGGAATCAAGGACTTGAACTTCCAACCTGGTATGTACCAAACAAAGACCATTATCTGCTGTCAGAGTAGTTAAGAACGGTGAAGCTTTACAGAAACAAAGCCACCCCGAGGGCCTGAATAAGAAGTCTGCAATAATAAGTACAGAAATTCATGCCCACACAAAGGAGAACTTTGCAGATGCAGACAAGATAACCAGCTATACAAACCCAGCCAGAGCCCTAGCAGAATGACGATCCTCTGGAGAGCCAGTCTTACTCAGTATAAGATGCTTTAAATCTCAGACATCAACGGCAGCACTGCCCAGGACAAGCTCAGATGAGGCGAGCCTTGGAAGGGCGTTCTTATCTCTTTTCCATCTTGGCCAGACAATTTCTTCACCTTAAAATGTTGCTTTTTGTCTTGCCTAACCAGGACAGGGCAATTTCTGCTGCAGAACCTAGACAAACCTTTTCATCTGGGCTAAAGACCAGGATGAAAGCACTGGGGTAGATAAAAGATAATCAAACCAGATGAATCTCTCAATCAATCAATCAATCAATCGTATTTATTGAGCGCTTACTATGTGCAGAGCACTGTACTAAGCGCTTGGGAAGTACAAATTGGCAACACATAGAGACAGTCCCTACCCAACAGAGGGCTCACAGTCTAAAAGGGGGAGACAGAGAACAGAACCAAACATACCAACAAAATAAAATATAGGATAGAAATGTACAAGTAAAATAAATAAATAAATAAATAGATAGAGTAATAAATATGTACAACCATATATACATATATACAGGTGCTGTGAGGAAGGGAAGGAGGTAAGATGGGGGGATGGAGAGGGGGACGAGGGGGAGAGGAAGGAAGGGGCAGTGGACTCACAATTTTAGAGGAAGAGCAGGTAACTTATCCCCATTTTACAGATGTGGAAGCGGAGGCAAGTGAGGTGAAGTGACATGCCCAAGGTCACCCAGCAGTGGGGTGGGGGTGAGGGGAGTAGTAGTAGTAGTATCAGCAGCAGTAGACACCCCAGGATGGCTTCTAGCTTTCTACAGTTTTTATGTTTGTTCTATATTTTTGCCTTTCTGCATCAGGGGAGACCTTAATGTACTGAGCTGATAGGATTCTAGTTTTTACCTTTGCATTTCATCTCTGAGTTAAATAATTTCAGTTCTGAAGACTATCAAAGGGAAGAAACACATCTTGCATGAGAAAGTCCAAATTCAGGCCTCATTGTTGGCTTCTGCTAAACTGCAATCTCCTTGACAGCAGGAATTATGTTTACTACTAATAATAATTTTGGTAGTTGCTAAGCACTCGGTACACTGTACTGAGCACTGGGGTAGATACAAGTCTGAAACAGTCTCTGGCCCCATGGGGCAAACGGTCTCTTTTATACTCTTCCCAAACACTAAGTACAGTGCTCTGCACCCAGGAGATGCTCAATAAATTACAGGTAGATTAGAAAAATTGAAACAATCCCACTGACAAACCCAGAAGCACTCTCACATTCATTCAGTCGTATTTATTGAGTGCTTACTGTGTGCAGAGCACTGTACTAAGCACTTGGGAAGTACGAATCAGCAACATATAGAGATGCTCCCTACCCAACAACGGGCTCATATGCAAACACACACACAAACACACCCAGGAACACACTTACATTCACAAACACACATTAACAAATGCAGAAACCCTCCCACATGAACTCACAAAAAACACTCACAGAGATGTACCACTTGGAACCTGCTAGGAGCCTGGAATCTGGTTGAGAGTCCCAGTAACAGTAGGAAAGCAGCAGGCATAGAACGAGAATGCTTCTTTAGGGTGCTGCCCACCCCACCAGGCCCTGACAGAAGGAGTTTGGCTCTAAGAGACATTATCCATGGGAGCAAAAGATAATGGGAGTTGTGATAATTGCTCCCCGAGCAATCAAAATGGCTGCCAGACACCATTTCATTTCTGCCTGAAAATCCCTCCCTCCCTCATTTCCACTTCCAACTCTTTTAAAGAATGTGATACAGAAGTCAAACAATTTGGGTGTGGCTGTGCCAATCACAATGCTCTGGGCACACCAGACAGGCAAAATATTCATTAATCTTAGTACTCAGAAAACACATTTTTTTGCCTTGAGTCCTTAGGCTCTGTGGAGATTTTTAATTGGACTTTTGGTATCTGTTTTCTTTATCTCTGAGACTACCCATTCTATCATTTTTTAGTCTGGGGAATTAGTATTTCAGTGCATTTCATCTACTGTATCTGAGAAAAGTTGTCTTCCTGGGAACTTTATCTCTCTCATTACACACAAGTATGATCCAATGGGTTCTAGCCAGGTTTCCTAGATCTCACATGGACTTGATTTCCAAGAACATTATGTTTCACATGGAAAATCACGCTCCAAGACCACCCTCATAGTTTATTTCCTGTAACTTCTGCATTGCTCCAAGTGTTGTCTTCTCTAACCTCTTTTTCACCTCAAAGAACCATTAACTGAATTACTTTCCATTCATTTTGCTTAACACAGTCAGTTTCAGATATTTCCCAAAAGCCCCTTGGAATAACTTGTCTACCAACTCTATTGTACCCTCCCGAACACTGATTACAGTGCTCGGCACCAAGTAACCCATCAATAAATACCACTGAACAATCGATGCTGGGGGAATTAGAAAGTCAGAACAAGCACCCCATCTCCAAGAAACTAATAATCTAGCGGGAGAGACCAGACTGATACAAATGGGAAGACCCCAAATGGAAATGACAGATCACAATTATCACCTCAATCAATGAATAAACTAGTGTAAAGGGCAAAGCAGTGTACTAGGCATTTGAGAGAGCACCACAAAAGCAAAACACACATTCTCTGCCCACAAGTTGTTTACAACCAAATAGGGGAGAATGAGTCATGTAGTGGATTCATTCTGGTGAGCCAACTGCTGAATGAGATCATTCGGGGCAATAGTGAACAAACACTGGCAACAGTCTGATTTCAATAATGCACCGTCCCGTCAGAGTCAAATGCCTGTGCTGGGCCTCAAAGGAGTCCAGTTTCCTCCTCTTCCAGTTGGTGTTGCGAGGATACGAGGAAGGGGTTTCGGCTTCATTCTTCTCAGCTTTGTATCTTTGGTTTCAACTAAATTCCAGACATAATGGCTGGCTTCTTGTGTCCCTTTCTGCACTTTTCTTATTGCTAACAAACCACAAATGTACACCTATTGAGAATTAATCGTACATCCCAACCATTCATCTTGAGGAAACATCACTATCCAGTGATTGCTAGCTTCTGGCTCTGAATTACAGGGGTAAAGCTGGGATTGGCCTAGAGACATGAAGGCATCTGCCCAGTTGGCATCCTCTAAGGAATGGGAGCATTTCTGAGACAGACAACTCCATGGGTTGTTTAAAACCTCTGATTGTACCGGAGGATCTGGGGAAAATTCCCGTAGTGCCAGTTGAGTAAGCATCACTTCCAGGAGCAGGGTTGCTAGACTTTGTGACCTCATTAGGCAGGGCCATGGGTAGAATCAGAGTAGAGGGGGTGATGCTTCCCACCCACTTTGGGAAAGTATAAAATATAGCTTCTACCACATGCACCAGGCAACTACCCAAATGCAGTGCTCTGTGCTCAATACCTTTGGTTGACTGGGGTAGTCCAAACCTGCTACAGGTCTTCTCTACAGCATAGGGACCAGGCTTGGGTTATTCCCAGAGGATTTGCAGCCAGAGCTGCTTTGAGGTTTCCTGAGGCCCACAGATAGTGTTTTTTGAGAGAAGCCCTAGGGCTGTACCGACTCTGAAAGAGAACAGACATAGTGCGTGGCTCAGTGGAAAGAGCACGGGCTTTGGAGTCAGAAGGTTAATAATAATGATGGTATTTATTAAGCGCTTACTATATGTAAAGCACTGTTCTAAGCGCTGGGGAGGTTACAAGGTGATCAGGCTGTCCCACAGGGGGCTCACAGTTTTTAATCCCCATTTTACAGATGAGGTAATTGAGGCCCAGAGAAGTTAAGTGACTTGCCCAGAGTCACGCAGCTGACAATTGGTGGAGCCGGGGTTTGAACCCATGACCTCTGACTCCAAAGCCTGTGCTCTTTCCACTGAGCCACGCTGGGTTCAAATCCTGGCTCTGCCAGTTGTCAGCAGTGTGACTTTGGGCAAGTCACTTAACTTCTCTGTGCCTCAGTTCTCTAATCTGTAAAATGAGGATTAAGACTGTGAGCCCCCCGTGGGACAACCTGATCACCTTGTAACCTCCCCAGTGTTTAGAACAGAGCTTTGCACATAGTAAGCGCTTAATAAATACCATTATTATTATAGTGGTAATATTTATTACATGCCTATTGTGGCCTTGTGGAAAGAGCACAGTCCAAGGAGTCAGAGGACCTAGGTTCTAATCCTGCCTGCACCATTCGCCTATTGCGTGACCTTAGGTAAATCACTTACCTAATCTCCTCACTGTACCTCGCTCTCGCCTGTCCCGCCATCGACTCCCAGCCCACGTCATCCCCCGGGCCTGGAATGCCCTCCCTCTGCCCATCCGCCAAGCTAGCTCTCTTCCTCCCTTCAAGGCCCTGCTGAGAGCTCACCTCCTCCAGGAGGCCTTCCCAGACTGAGCCCCTTCTTTCCTCTCCCTCTCGTCCCCCTCTCCATCCCCCCGTCTTACCTCCTTCCCTTCCCCACAGCACCTGTATATATGTATATATGGTTGTACATATTTATTACTCTATTTATTTATTTATTTATTTATTTATTTTACTTGTACATTTCTATCCTACTTATTTTATTTTGTTGGTATGTTTGGTTCTGTTCTCTGTCTCCCCCTTTTAGACTGTGAGCCCACTGTTGGGTAGGGACTGTCTCTATGTGATGCCAATTTGTACTTCCCAAGCGCTTAGTACAGTGCTCTGCACATAGTAAGCGCTCAATAAATGCGATTGATTGATTGATTGATTGATTACCTTCAATGTGCCTCAGTTTCTCTCAGACAAGGTCACACAGCAGACAAGTGGCAGAGCCAGGATTAGAACCCATGACCTTCTGGGTTCAGCATATAGTAAGCAGTTTACACATACCATTATTATTATCATTATGGACAAAACACTCTATCCAATACCCAGTAAAGAATGAGTGGAGGGTGGAAAGAAAGAGTTTGGGCAAGAGAAATTCCTCTACCTTGGCCAAATAGCTCCCATCCAGAGTGTCACACACACACGGGCCCACCAGCACCCCCAGAGAAGCAAAGACTAAGCAGTTGCTCCATTGCTCAAGGGTTAATTCAACCCTGCACCTGGGAATATACTCAACGTCTCTGAGACCATTCAGCCTTCTAATTTGTGGTTTTATGAATTGGGAGAAGACAGGGTTGGTAGACCTGCATTCCCGTTTCAGTATCAGCTGCCATGGAAACCATCATTCTTAGCATTTTCTATGAATTCAGATGTTTCACACACTGGGAACTCTCATGCCGCTATCGCCTCTGCATTCACAGGCCAGTGAAGAGCAGTAGCTGCAAATCGGGAAGACAAAACTTGGTATAAATTCCCCCCTTTGCCCAACTGCTAATTAATTACCTATGCCATTCTGGGAGAGGCCAGATTTTAAATCGCACAAATCGTATTTTATTATGCAATGATAAAATATTGAATCTCTGTCATTTTTATGACTAATAGTGCTAATATAACAAATCAAAGAGAATTCCATTTTCTGGAAATTGACTGCTTCTGCCTCCTTTTCACCTCTCTTCCCTGGATGTGCCTTGAACACATAATCTAGATGGAAATCAGTGGGGCCTAACTATGAAATAATGGCATTACTATCACATACACTGATTCAGCCCTAAACAGAGGTAAATGAATTCTTCATAAAAACTACAATATCTTTAAAGAGGATCACTACTATAGATTGCTGGTTGATTAAATGTCTAGCAAGAAGCATTTGCTTTCTAGTTCTATATTTATTGATTTCACAGTAATAACTGCAGTGCAAAATTACACACTGCTCTCACCTCGCTCAAAGAGGGTTAGTTGTTTCAGAAAAGTGTTCCTGGCTCCCTTTCCCAATTTCTTCACGGATTCAAGAAAACAAAGGTTTATTCAGTTCTTAAAGTACCCAGCCACTGATTTTCCATAACGGGGAATCTAGTTCAGGGAATTGTAAAATTAAGATGAGTTAGTCAACAGAGTTGCAAGCATCAAATTCTCAATAAACGAAATACAGAAGAGGCATACAGATGATGTATTATTAGCCATAGTGGATCATTTTTTCTTCAGCATTTATGAGCATCTAATCTGCTGAACGCTGTACGAGGAACTCAGGATTTGGTGACAGGAGCATGGTACTATCTAGTTGTGTTAAGAGAAAATAACAGCAAAATATTTGGTCTAAGATTACACAACTGAGAGCTTGGGGGAAAGATAACATTTGAAGGGTGGAAGCCCTTGAAAGAAAAGACCCTGAATAATAAAACGGGCAGGACTTCTTTTAAGTGTATGCTCCTTGAGGGCAGGGAATGTGCCAACCAACTGTATTGTACTCTGCAGGGCTTCCTATATTGCCCAGCACAAAGTAAATGTTCAATAAACATCTCTGCTTGACTGAGAAACCCAAAGACTAAACTCAGTCATCACCTGGGCAAGAGAAACAGTGTGGCCTAGTGGAAAGAGCACAGACCTAGGAGTCAAAGCACCTGGGTTCTCATCCTGGCTCTGCCAGTTGCTTGCCGTGAGACCTTGGGCAAGTCATTTAACTGCTCTGTGACTCAGTTTCCCCACTGTAAAATGGCAATTAAATACCTGTTCTCCCTCCTACTTAGAGTGTGAGTCCCATCTGGGACCTGGACTATGCCTGGCCTGATTACCTTGGGTTTATCCCAATGCTCAAACCCATGTTTGATGCATAATAAGCACTAAACGAATGCAATGACAATAATAATAAAAGTATGCCTCAGATTTGCATTTCATCCCCATGTTCCTCATACCACTCTCTCACTGGGGCCTCTAGATAACAATTTCAGGGCTACTGGATTATTTTGTGAGGGCAGACAGGGCCATGTGTCCCAAGCCAATAGCCCATAGTTGGAGGACTTAGTTGGACACTGTGACAGAATGAGGAAGGAAGTCATTACCAAAATGGCCTTTATGCAAAAACAGGGTGAAAATCAAGCTAGGGCAAGTACCAGAAGAGAAAAAGTGTTATTAATGGTTTTGGCTCTGGTTTTAGATAAAAGAGACTTTTAAGTTACAGAGCTTTAATTTGAATAAATGGTTTCTCTCACACTCTCTCCCTCTGCCTCTCATCTCTCTCTGTGTCTAGAGAGAAGGCAGGCATTTTCTTTTGTTTTTGAAGGTGATAGTGAGTATCTAAGCACAACATCTTATGTATAATGTTCCAAACCATATTGTGTACCACGTTGTCCGATGCCACACTGATGAAGAAAACTAGCCAGCAGGTGGTTGGTTAGTTCAGAAAGATTGGAGGATGTTTTTTTCTGTCACCTCATCTTCCTTCCTCTCTCATTAGATGGTAAATCAACCAGTCAATAATCCTATTACTGAGTCCCTACTCTATGCCCAGCACTTGGGAGAGTACCAATATTCATTCATTCATTCAATCGTATTTATTGAGTGCTTACTGTGTACAGAGCACTGTACTAAGTGCTTGGGAAGTACAAGTTGGCAACATATAGCAATGGTCCCTACCCAACAGCGGGCTCACAGTCTAGAAGGGGGAGACAGACAACAAAACAAAACATATTAACAAAATAAAATAGAATAAATATGTACAAGTAAAATAAACAGAGTAATAAATATGTACAAACATATATACAGGTGCTGTGGGAGGGGAAGGAGGTAAGGTGGGGGATGGGGAGGGGGAGGAGGGGGAGAGGAAGGAGGGGGCTCAGTCTGGGAAGGCCTCCTGGAGGAGGTGAGCTCTCAGTAGGGCTTTGAAGGGAGAATACAGCAAAAGATAGGGCCCTTGCCCTTAAGGAACTTAGACTCTAGTTGATTATAAACATCCAGAGACAGGTACTGCACTTTTACTTATTTGGCATGTTCCAAAATGTTTAATACAGAGCTCTGCACACAGTAGGAGTTCAATTAATACTGATATCATCATCAATCGTATTTATTGAGCGATATGATTTAACAGATTGAAACAATGGGGTAGGAGAGAGACAAATACAACAGAGATGGAATTAACACCAATAGGACAGAATGAAAATATTTGGTTGAGTCAGGCAGCCATTCCTCTTTCCTCCCAGTTGGAAAGACAGAGAGGAAAAGGGAATGGAATACTTGGGGCCTTTGCGTGGCTTTGGGTGGCCAAGCCGACTGGTGGAAAAAAGGATTATGTCAGGTTGATTAAGGGTGTCCTGCCTTTAGGGAGTCATTTGTTTCTGACATTTCCGTTAGGATTCGAAGTAGGCTGGTTTAAGTGCAGGTGGTTCAAGGAATGCAATTTCCACTCCCTATCCTGCATCCCAAAGTTCCTTCCCCGATCACGCCATCTCCATTTTCTCTGCAAATTTCAGAAACCTTTTGGAGACAATTTCAAGTTCAGCAGGTCACACCCTTGGCAGCTACATGGATTTGGACAAATGCTGTTTATTGCCAGGACCTTCAAAGGCTTGGGATTCCTCATGGGAGTCCAGAGACTTCAGCCTCTTGCAGTTCGTAAACTAGAGAGCCCCAGATATTGATTAATTGTCAGAGGACAAAAACACATCATTAGTTCATTTTTTTTCCCTTACTCAAAATGTCTGGGGAAAGGAGAGTGACTTACTGATAGAAGAAAGAAAAAGAATATTATTTCTGGAGAAAAATCATCAAAAACAGATTGTTATAAAGGTAATTTCACAGAATAATTCTCTCTTTCTATTCAAGGTTCTGTCACTGCTCTGCTACAGTTCTGTCACAAGTCATCTAAAATAGGATGATTAAATTAAAATTTTTATTCAAACCAATAAAGCTCTGAGCATTTAGGATGCTCCTTCCCCGCTGACTCCTGAATGGACAGGCTCCAGCCTTCCAGCAAATAGCAGTTCAAACGTATTTATTAAGTGCCTACTGAGTGCCATTCTCTGGGCTAAGCTCTGGGTAGATACAATTTCAATCGCATTTCAGTCATATTTACTGAGCACTTACACAGCATCGTAATAAGCGATTGGGAGAATATAGTATAACAATAAATGATCAAATTAGTTACTGTCCTTGTCTCACATGGGGCTAGTCATCTAAGAGGTAGGAATAGCAGGTCTCACACTCGTTTTACAGATGAGGAATCAGAGCCACGAAACAAACGGTCTGGTAACAATACAATGATTAACATCAAATTACTACATTACATTCCCAACTCCAATGCAGTTGGTCACTCCATCAATCAGTCTTTAGTGAGTGCTTACTGTGTGCAGAGCACTGGACAAAGCTTTTGGGAAAGTACAAATATGATGGAGTTGTTAAGACACACTCCCCTCCCACAAGTACCTTACAGTTTTCAGGGGGAGACATTCACTAAAATAAACTATAAATAGGGAAAATGGCAGAGTGTGAGGCTATACATAAAAACTGTGGGGCAGAGGGTGGGGTGACTAGCAAGTGCTTAAGGGGTACAGATCTGAGTGTATATGTAACACAGAAGGGGGTGGGTTGGGGGGAGGCAGAGGAAATGAGTCTTCCATAATTGGTGCTATGCTCACTTTACTTAGTGGATGGGACAAGTGAGAGAATGAGTGACAGCGGGAGACCCAAACGGCTGCTTTTTGGAAAGCTGAAATTAAGAAGCCAAAAGCAAGGAGAGCAGAGGAAGTGTTTTCAGTACATAATTAAACAAAGTCTCAGACAGTGCTGCATCCCAGTGGCTGAGGACAGACCCTTATGGTGCACAGCCATCAAGAAGAGGAAATCTCTCTTTGAGAAAAGACTTCATACGGAAAGACAGACGAGGAGGCAAAAGAAAAGAAAAACAGTACCAGGTGCTGCGAATATCAAGCACAACCCCAAAGGTCGATCTTTTTAGGTGCCCAATGTTGCCAGAAGCATGGATCTCATATTGGCCTTTTTGCCAATACACATAGTCGTTCAGCTTTAAAGAACTTAGTCCCCTTGTCTGCTCCTACCTTACCTCACTGCTTCCCTAGTACAGCTCCTCTAGTACCACCCTGCTCACTGTTTCTCGATCTCATCTATCTCACCGCAGCCCTTTTGTCTACGACCTGCTTCAGGCCTGGAATGCCCTACCTCATCGTAGCTGATGGGCAATCCCCCCCGCCCACCTTCAAAGCCTTGGTGAAAGCACCAAGAGGCCTTCCCCGACTAAGCCCTCATTTCTTCTTCTCCCTCTCCCTTCTGTGTCACCCTTGCACTTAGATTTGTACCTTTATTCACCCCTCCCTCCGCTCCACAGCACTTTATATCCGCAATTTATTTATTTATATTAATATCTGTCTCCCCCTCTAGTCTGTAGGTTCACTGTGGGCAGGAAACATGTGTACCAACTTGATTAATATTGTATTCTCCAAAGCACTTAATACAGTGCTCTGCACACAGTGAGTTATCAAAAAGTACAAATGATTGATATGTGAAATTCTCTATCAGCGATGTCTTAAAAAATGAGGGACAACTATATATACAACAAAATTACCTTACTAAACATCACTGTCCTCCTGTTAGATCACAGAACCACCCATTATCCTTATCCCAGGAGATTTCCCTGCCATACTCTCCCTGGCCCTCTTGTCAGATTTGGCCCATTTTCCTCTTAAACAGTATGACCCTTCAGCTTTCCTCAATACGCAAATACCAGCTGTGACTTAGGGTTTTAAAAACTTTGTATCATCTCTCTTTGTAAAACAAAATTCCCATTTTCTTGGCTCCCACCTTGTCCAAAAGTTATTTGCTACTTTGCCCTGGATTTGGGCTGATGGTACCTTTCTTCTGGGCATGTTTCATCTTTGTTGCCCTCAGATTTCACTTTTGTTTTCAATTGCAATTTGCAATGTATTGAGAACCATAATATGACTTTAAACTTCCCTCCCAAATCCACATCAAAATGAGCAAAAATGTATTTGGTGTTGTCTTCCAAGTTTCTTTGCATTCTATGGTTCACCACTGTTTTCAGCAAACAGTGAAGAATCAAAGAATGATTTTTCAGCTACAAAGCCACAGTTGGGTTGAAAATTATCTGTGAATGCAGCAGGCAGGGTGTCTAAAACCACAAACCCCCAAGAAAATGCAAGGAAGACCTCTGAGTTTGTGAGACAAGCCTTGATCACATTAAACGTCCTCCCAAAAAACCTCCCTCCTATAGCTCACAGGTCATTGCAACAGCCGAGAGAGAAAAGTGCAAAATCAGAGGTCCTGAAAGGAGTTACAATTTCAGGTAGGCATAAAGGCAAAGACCTTTTTAATATGATTGTAAGAAACTCCCAGAATTGCAGGTGTGCATTCTCTCTCCCAGGGAGGGTGATTTACAAAAGAGACAAGAGCAGGATTTCACAGGATCTCCAGGAGGAAATGCTTTAGAAAAGTCTATGGAGCTCACCTACGCATGGAGACACGGGAAAAGCAAGCAAGGGAAGTGATGCCTTGAACAGGGGGTTTTATCCACAACACTGTCAACCCAGACTCCCACTCCTACCCTTCCTGTCCTCCTAGAAGTGGCAGTTCTGAGGTACAAGGAGGGAAAGGAGCAGGACCTACCTGTGAACAAGTTGAAAAAATTAAAATCTGAAAGCAGTAGTGCCAAGCTTCAGGATGTTGGGGTGATGTGGGCGTGTATTCTATGGTGCCGGGGAGGGAAGGGGGAAGACAGGAGCCTGGAGGAAACAACTTTAAACACCATGAGAGAAGGGAGGAGGAGAAAGGAGGAGGAGGGGAAAGTTTAAAGATGAGCAGGAAGAAAGAGAGTGTCAGGGTGGAAGAGGCTGGTGGGGCAGGGAGGGGTTGGGTTAGAATGGGCACAGACGAGCTTGAATGAGACGGAGGTAGAACTCTCTTGACAGAGCTTGGAGAGGAGTGGAAGATATTTCGGAAGGCTCCTAAGGCAGTGAAAATCAATCCTCTGACTCAATGAAATCAGGTCCTCAACTCAGCAGATTGGGAATGTAGGGGTGCGCCCCTTGTCCTCTTGTTAATTCTGCTGCCCCAAACACACAAGCCACAGATAAATTCTGAGGTGTCTTCCTAGTCAAGATGAGCGATTACTTTCCTCATAAACAGCACAGGCAAGGTACGGTACCATAATCCCAAATAGCTCTGGGGCTGTAACCCGTCATCATTCCCAGAGCAACAGTGGAATGAAAACGGTGTCCTCTGCCCCAGGATAGAGGTTGGGGCCCATTTTTCTTGGCCTGAGTGGTAATTCAAATTCTTAACCAACTGAGCTGTAAATAGGTCCCCCAAATCTCTCCTGGGGGGCACACATTATTCTTTAAGTGCTGCTTCTAAACAGCAATGCTGCCAGGTCTGGCCTTTTGGCCTCACACGATCATCATCATCACGCCAAGGCACAGCTCATTCCCCACTTTCTGTCTTCTCATTTCCCACTCCTGGACAGCCGTTGGATGACAGTTGCAAACCACGAAAAGTTTGGTGATGGGCGAGAAGTGGAGACTGTGGGCACCTTCAAACTTTTAATAGCTTGAGAGCTGCCAAATCAGCAGCAGAAGCTGTAAATGATATATGAAATGAAACAGCAGTCTTACCCCCAAGCCCAGAAAATCACAGCCATACCTGGGTGATCATTCATAGCCCTTTACAGGCTTCGCTATGTACAAGCCTGTTCAGCCCAGATGAGCCAGGATCCTTTTGTATTATTAACCATTACCACTTCTCTTCACCTTTCTGACAATAATTCTCCTCTGACAAGCATCCTGAGGATATTTAGGAGAGATTATCAATGCATTCCCAGGGCAGAGACCAGGGAGACGGATGGTTCGTTCCTCATCTAGGGCCGTCAACTCTTTGGGATTGATTTTCTCTTTCTTTTACTTGCAGAAATTCATCTATCAATCAACTGGGTTTATTGGACACAGTCTGTGCAAAGCCCTAACCTGAGCACTTGGGAGACTGCAAAAGAAACAGTAGGTACGATTCCTGCCTTCAAAGAGTTTACAATCCAAAAATCTAGCAAAATCTAGAAAAATCCTCAATAGAATTTCCTAAAACCCTACCCAGTTTTATGCTTACTAACTACTAAAGTCTTTGTTCTCAGGGTGTGCACCAGTAAGTATCTGGGAACTGAATATACCTCTTTTCATTCTCTCTTTGTCATCAGCAGCAGCAGCAGCAGCAACAACATTCATTGGTATCCCCTGTGTCTGAGATCGGTACTAAATATCTGGTGATTTAAAATGAATTAAAAGATGCAGTCTGTGCTTTCAAAGAGTTTCCGATCTCGCTGGAGAGACAAACAGAGAAAAACTGAAAACATTCATGGGCTAGAGAACTGATAAAAAAGAATCAAAGATGCCACCAAGTTTGCATGATCCTGGGACAGAAGAGAAGATGACGGTGCTGTCAACATGGATGAAAGGACTAGAAAAAGGATGATAAAGGATGGAAGATGAGGAGTTCAGTATTCCTTGGACATATTGATTCATATTAATGTCTGTCTTCCCCTCTAGACTGCAAACTCACTATGGGCAGGGAATGTGTCTGATAATTCTGTTACACTGTACTCTCCCAAGTGCCCAGTACATTGCTCTGCATATGGTAAGCATTCAAAAAAAGAACACTGATTGATTGACAGGACTCTTTGATGTGAAAGTGCTACTGGGTCATCCACGTGGAGATATCCCGGAGCCAGAAGGAGCTTCAAGATTGTCCTCTTTAGGGATGGCCAGTAAGCAATAGGTCAATAGGAGTGTCTTTTCAGTCTGACCTAATCTTTCATGTGTCTCATGGGCCTGTTTTGCAAAGTTGCAAACATATTCCTCTGATTGATCTCTGACCATAGCATTAATAATCAGTAACGGACTGTGAATGAAGATTTGTGTTTATCTGTTGCAGCTTGCCTCGACCCAGAGGCCCACAGAGAGCATTTCCCTGCTTCACAGAGATCACTCCATGCTCACCTGTGTCAAGGTCAAGGCGAGTTACAATAATGAGAAAGTAGAACAAACAGCAGCTGATGAGAGTAGCAGTTAAGAAAAAAAAAACTGCAAAGGCAATTCCATTCCGTAGCAAAGGAATGTGGCTTCTTTACTGAGTACTACCTGACAGATTCAATAATCAGGGGAGAGCCTTAATTGATGACACTTCATTAGCATAATGAGTCAAAGCTGGGAAAAGAGAGTCCCTTATTAATTAATCAAGCAAGGCACGAAGTGTTTCAGTCTCCTACACTCTGCCTTTTTCCATTAATCAAAAGGATGGGTTTTAAACGTACCTAAAAATCTCTGCATGTGCAATGAATTCCAGGGAAGGTGGTTGGCAGAGAAAGGCATGCCCAGCTGAACACATTTATCCAGGAAACATACATGTCAGCATTTCAAATTGCCAGGATAAAATCCCTTCACGCAGGACACGGAGATAATATTTTTTCAGTCCACACAAAGCAGTCCAGCGTCAAAGAGGCAGACCTTTCAAAACACCTAACACGATCATCATGTAACCACCTGTTTCATGGCTGGAGGTGAGGTGCCATCTCATTTCTGACCTACGGTGTAAAATGCATCATGGCAGCATTTGGTTGGAACTCAAGTATACAAAAAAAGAAAAAACTAACACTGCTTACTACTCACTTGTTGCCCATATATTGCACTGTTGTTGCATACCATTTTTGAGAGAACTGTTCATTTTGGGGGAAGCAGCACGGCATAGTGGGTAGAGCATGTACCTGGGAGTTGGAAGGTCATGGGTTCTAATCCCAGCTCAGCCACTTGTCTGCGGTGTGGCCTTGGGCTAGTCATTTCACTTCTCTGTGCCTCATTTCCCACATCAGTAAAATAAGGATTAAGACTGTGAGTTCCACCTGGGGCAGCGACTGTGACCAACCTGATTTGCTTGTATCCACCCCTGCACTTAGTACCATGTCTGGCATTTAGTAAGTGCTTACTAAATATCACAATTATTGTCACTCTTGTTACTGGTGAACAAAGTAATGTACAATTTCATACTCTTCTCCATATTACCCAGGAACCATGAAATTTCCTCCGTCACTCCCTTTTTCTTGGTTCTGCCAGTGGAAGGACATGGAGGTCAAAAGAAAAGCAAGCATAGAAAGAGGTGGCTCACCCTACTTGCTGCCCTCCTGCTGCTGCCTGGTCCTGGAGTCCTCATTTCCAAACCATCATTCCAATCCTGGATCCTCCAAATGGATTTGTTTTAACCATGTCCAGTAGAGCCCGTCACTGGCCTATTTGACCGTTTCTACATCCTATTTCCCGACATTATTTTCACAAGCTCTGATGGATAGCAGGGTACTGGCTATTATATTTAGATTATCATAAGCTTTCATCTGCCACCCTCCAGTTGCCATAGGACCCTAGTAGAATGGTTACGGACAACACAAATGAGGTGCAAGACTATGTGGGCCCTTTCATACCATACGATTGCTCCAGGTTTTTACATTACCTCTTTGGACACCTAAATGAAGAGTGTTTCTTCTCTGGTCAGTGGCCTGTAACACTTTGGAAGGGAGTTTGCTTTACTGGGAGGCTTTGCACATGGAGGCTTTATTTTACTGCTTATACGATAGCCAAAATGATCCCCCTGTAACATAGGTGGATAACTAGACACACTGCACCGTCTTAGTAGCTATTTTCTTTTATAAATATTTTATTGATTTTTGAGCCCATCAAGATTCCCTGTTGACTTAAAGTAGGCTTTATGCATACAATACACTGTGCCCTATGCATACCAAGTGAAACTCTCTTATCAGTTCTAGGAAGCAGGAAAAATGCTACTCAGTTTCCCATCTCTTAAGAGTTGCACTGGACCCTATTGGCAAGACTTTCCGAACCTATCGTTGTGCACTGAAGGTTACTGCACCAGGATTTCTCCTCTGCTTACATGTTTCCTCCTTTGTCAAAACAGAATAATACATTTAAACAGAATAGCAGATTGTACAGTATACATTGTACTCACAAAATAAGACTAAAGGGAAATGAACAAGGGAAAGAAAGAAAACTGCACCCCTCTCTGGATGCTCTGCGGTCCAATCCATCACACATGTCCTTCCCCTGATCTTCCCTCCCAACTCAAATCTGCCAGACCATGCACTTCTCCTGTAAATTCTTCTGAAAAGCCACCTTTGGTGGTAGACATTTCCTGGCTAATCCCCTTGTCCCTGAGTCATCTCATCAGAGGTCCTCCACATTTGCAGTTATTTTGGCATATTCATTGCATTATATCTCTATTTATTTGCTGAATTTTTCCTTACTTTTGCCGCTGCCAGTGCATCTACGTTTTCTTCTTTATTCCCATTGTACAGATGTTCTCTGTATCTGCATATCTCTCCATTTGATTGTGAGCTCCTAGAAGGCAGGGGCCATGGATTCTTGATTTTGAGGTGTCTGCCCTTAAGCAGGTAGAGAACAGAGCTCCACACACAATAGGTGTTCAGTAAGGCGCAGTTCCTGGTCCAACTTTCAACACTCTTCTCTTTGATCAAGCCCAGCCAGAGGCCCTACTCAAAGAGAAGTCTCTTCAGCCACTATTCCTTCTCAATCAATCAATCAGCAGTGCTTACTGAGCACTTTCTGTGTGCAGAACACTGTACTAAGTGCTTTTCACCATGTTCTCCTGGTCTGCCCGGTGCTGGGATCTCCCACAGCAAGGCTCAATTATTTGAAGTTGTACTTCCCTAAACCTTCAAATCATTATTTCTGCCTACTGAGAGCTCACCTCCTCCGGGAGGCCTTCCCAGACTGAGCCCCCCATTTCCCTCTGCTCCTCCTCTCCTCTTCGCCCCCACTCCCTCCCTCTGCCCTAACCCCTTTCCCTCCCAATAGCTCTTGTGTATATTTGTACATATTTATTACTCTATTTTTATTAATGCATATAGATCTATAATTCTATTTATCTATTTCGATGGTATTGACGCCTGTCTACTTGTTTTGTTGTCTGTCTCCCCTTCTAGACTGTGAGCCCATTGTTGGGTAGAGATTGTCTCTGTTGCTGAATTGTACTTTCCAAGCTCTTAGTACAGTGCTCTGCACAGTAAGCGCTCAATAAATATGATTGAATGAATACCTGCCTGCTTCTTAACAAGGGTATGACGAGTCAGTACCTAGGCTCTGCATCATCATGGCACTAAACTTAACAACACCTGGAACAGGCAACTAGCACAAGGTTGTTTGGGATTCATGTTGTGCAATTGGGATAGGATAGAAAATTCCTTAGACATATCCACTTGAGAGGATGAAGAGAATGGTGTCTGAAGGTTGAGCAGTGCCATAAGTGCTTGGTACAGTGCTCTGCACACAGTAAGCACTCAATAAATATGATTGAATGAATAATAATTATAATAATAATGATGGCTTTTGTTAAGCGCTTAGTATGTGCCAAGCACTGTTCTAAGCACTGGGGGGACACAAGGACATCAGGTCGTCCCATGTGGGGCTCAGAGTCTTAATCCCCATTTTACACATGAGGTAACTGAGGCCCAGAGAAGTTAAGTATCTTGCCCAAAGTCACACAGCTGACAAGTGGTAGAGCCAGGATTAGAACTCATGACTTCTGACTCCCAAACCCGGGTTCTTTCCACTGAGTCACGCTGCTTCTCTAATGAATCCAACATACAAAGAGTTTGGCTCTAAGCACCCAGAAAAGCTCATTGCTGTGTCCTTCTTGGATCACATGTCTCAATTTATTAAATGCTTACTACAGCACTCTGAACACAGTAACCACTCAAATACCATTGATTGATAGGTTGATTTTAATAATAATAATGGTATTTGTTAAGCACTTAATACGTGCCAGGCACTGTACTACATGCTGGGGCTGGTAGATGGTAATCGGGTTGGACACTCCCCTATCTCACCTAGGGCTCTGCACAGTCTTAATTCCCATTTTACAAATGAGGTAATTGAGACACAGAGAAGTGAAGTGACTCACCCGAGGCCCCACAGCAGACAAGTGGCAGAGACAGGATTAGAACCCAGGTCCCAGGCCCATGCACTAGACAGTAACTATCCTGACTGCTATTGCAACATCTTTGTACTTGGAGGGAATATAAGAGCTTTAATATTTTGATCTCTCAGTATAAAATAAATTGCAAATGCTAGGCGTGACAAATTAGGGCATTAAACCTCCTGATAAGTACAAACTTCTTTCCACACAATACTATTTTCACTTTTGCAGGGAAATAATAAGTGTAATCATAAATTAGGTTACAGAATTCTGCATAGTTTTCAATAATGAGGGGTTTTTTTGCAAAATGCCGTTTAAAATACATCTTCCTGATGAATTGTCTGGGTTTTTTTATATTGCACAATGTTATATTATTTATTGCTGTTTCAAAACAGGCCGGCTACATCCTACATATTCTGCATATTTTATTATAAAGGATAAAATGAGTTTAAGAGAGTGGAGAATAAATCCCATTCTTTTCAATGATGAACTAGTTTCCTGGTGGAAGCCTGAGCCTCTTAGCCTTGAAAAAATATGAATTTGATCCCTCCTTTAAAATTATGGTTCCGCACAGCTCTAAATTTATATTATTATCTTCTGACTTCAGGTACTGCATCATTTAGCACATGCGCAGGAAAGAGATGTTATAGAGTAAGAGAGCATTCCATAATGATCTGTTGATAAACTCCTCAAATTCCTACATAACATGCTGACTGAGGCAATGTATCAGAATTGGCAAAATGCCTCAACCTGAAGAGCATTTTCAACCTATCCTTTGCTTCGTTAGGAGAGAAATTAGTCGAACACCTTCCTGGAAACTGCCGGTGACGTTTGCATTTGACTGTTTATTGCAAGGGACTGCAGGTCTAGCTTGACTTAGACAGATGTTTCCTTCATTTTCTGTGAGCTGTTTGTATGGAAGTGTCATCTTTAAGGCAAAGAAGTAATGATGAAAAGCAGTGAATGGGAGAAAAGCTGGACTCCATGGGGTGAAACAGTCTGAGTGAGGGGCAGTGTTTGTGGCTGCTGTTGAACGTTGCCAAGATTACTGCTGATGGGAAAGGAAAATGCTGTTTTCATGGAAAATTACACAGAAGACAATTTGAAAACCTGATTCCCAAGTCCTGGTTGCCTTTGATAAGCCTCACAGAGCAGTTAGGGAGGGCCAAGAAGCACTGAAGACTGCAGTGAATTCCAGTCCAAATGGGAGCCAACTAACTCTCCCCTACCCAACAGCCCTTCTTATCACCCTGGGCCTCTCTCCCAACAGCCCCGTAGCTTCAGCAAGAGAACAAACTCTTGACTTGTAAGGACTCCCCGGGAGAGACAAGCCTGCTTAGACCCATTCTCCCTACCTACCTTCAAACTGGAGAGAAAATGAGAAGCAGCATGCCACAGTGGACAGAGAACAGGCCTGGGGGTCAGAACGTCTTGGGTTCTCACCCCGACTCTGCCACTTGTCTGCTGTATGACCTTGGGCAAGTCACTTTACTGTGCCTCAGTAACCTCATCTGTAAAATCAGGATTGAGGCTGTGAGCCCCATATGGGACAGAGACTAGTTCGAACCCGATTTGCTTGAATCCACCCTGGAACATAGTAAGCACTTAAATACCCCAATTATCATTATTATGTTATTATTAAGTTCTGATCACAACTCCATCAATCAGTGGTGTTTGTTGAGCTCTTCTACAGCACAGCACGTACTAAGCCTTTGGAAGAATACAACAGAATTTACCCACACAGTCGTAAAACATCCTCATCTATCTTCCTGCTCCCACTAGCAGCCAATACTTTCTGCCTCTCTGTCCTTCCTGTTTGACTGTAAATTCCTCGAGGGCAAGGAAAGTGAGCCCTACTGTTACTGTACTCACCCAAGCACTTAGTGCAGTAGAAGCCACTGAGGGAACTCGATAAATATCACTGACTTGTTAATTAATGCAAGACATTTGAGTCCTGAAAGATGCCCATCAATATCAGCATAAGTTCTTTACCACCTATTGTGTGCTCCTATATTTGCTGCTGGAGTACGAATACACTTCCAGTCCACTAGGAGACTTTCCAAGGCATAAAGAATCATTCAAGTCTTTGGAAGGGAAAGACTGCTGTAATCAATCAATCGATGATATTTATTAAGCACTTACTGCGTGCAGAGCACTGTATCGAGTGTTTAGAAGAATACAATAATGTTTGTAGATATGATCCCTGCCCGCAAGGGGGGAGGAGGCACTTAGCACAGTGCTTGACATATTGTAAGTGCTTAACAAATACCACAGTGATGATTGTTAAACCCAGAAAAACCAGTGTCCTCAAGGATAAGTCCAGTTACATAAGAACAGGCAGAGCTGGGGGCTTTGGCCATCAGATGACACTGCCTCTCAGTTGTTATCCTTTCACTGAACTCTTCTCTCAGTCTCCCTTAACTTTATCTGCTTTGGTATTGCAAGCATCACATCCCCTGACATACTGCCTGCTGATGTAACGTCTAATCCTTCGAGCATGAAAAGACCAAACAGGTCACTTTTTCGGCATCACTTTTGAGGGTGATTAGGTGGGAGATTGAGGCTTTTTCCTCCCCCGTCCTCCTGAGTTTTACCTCATTTCAATTCTTGCCTTTGAGAAAATTGATTTTCTTGTCTGACTTTTTAACACAGCAGGGTAAGTTTTGACAATGTTGGAGCTTAGTGGTTTGCATTATTGGTTTTGGTTGCCCTCAGAATGGATTTCATTGGTTTGACACTCTAGACTTCTTATTGCAAACTGCATTTCAATGAGGGCTCTGCAGCTTCTTGGGAGAGTTTTAGATTAGTTTTATTGAGTAGGCAGTCCTTGATTTCTTCACTTAGTTCCACCAGGCTAGTGGGAGTGCCTTGAAACAGAGCAGCCTTTTTCACCAGGAAAACCTAAACTTTGTGGGAGGATATCATCTGCTTTGTAGAAATCTGCCCTGAAGGACACTTGCCTGCCTGATGTTCTGGGAGAGGAAAGCAGAGCAATTGTGAATCTGTTTTCAAACACTCTAAAAATTCAAGCACAATATAAACAGAAAACTGTCCATTATCCACAGGGAGTAGGATGGGGGAAGACTTGGCTAATTGAAATTCCTAAATAGTTCATGAAATAATTTACAATAAATACCATTACTGGTACCTCTACTACTTCCAAAGTTGCGAAAGAGTGATCCAACTCTCTAATTGCTCACTATGATGCCTCCTGCAGATTTCCTCCTTTAGCAGAGCTGCTCATCGGCAGAGGGATGGGAAAGAAGGGCAGTCGAGAGGCCTGCATGAAACACATTTCTGATGATCTGCCTCTAAATGGCCATGTCACACTCTT
This sequence comes from Tachyglossus aculeatus, assembly GCF_015852505.1. Classification (NCBI taxonomy): domain Eukaryota; kingdom Metazoa; phylum Chordata; class Mammalia; order Monotremata; family Tachyglossidae; genus Tachyglossus; species Tachyglossus aculeatus. The sequence continues at coordinate 10,106,681 of NC_052079.1, read as the reverse complement.
ACTAGCCTAGGAAATCAATAACCTCCGCCATACTGTTGTTTTTCTTTATGGTTACATCCACTGAAACTTCTGAGGACCACTTATTCATTCATTCAATCATATTTATTGAGCACTTACTGTGTGCAGAATACTGTACTACACCCTTGGGAAAGTACAATATAACAATAAACACACACATTCCCTTCCAACAAGCTTACAGTCAAGGGAATGGCATCCCAACCGAATATAGAAATTGGACAAGTCCATTGGGAGCCTCATATACATTTTCCCATCTAATTGGAATCAATTTTTCCAATTCTGAGAGTCGTCATCATCATTAACAATGGCATTTGAGCACCTATGTGCAGAATCCTCCTAATGCAGACTATTCAGAGTATGTAAAAAGCAAAATCCCTACCCTAATAGAGTTTACAATATCCATTATGGTCTCTGTTAAATGCTTACTATGTGTCAAGCACTTTCTTAAGCACTGGGGTAGGTAGCCAAATTCAAGTTGGCTTATGACTCCAGAGGGGTTGGGGTAATTAAGACAATTGACTGCACATGTCTGCAATGCTGCGTCTTGAAATGCCAGAGTTCCAAATGACAGCATGAGCATAGTCATGAAGAAGCCATACAAAATCTCCAGTCTCCTGGAAAGTGGATATTGCCTCTGTCAAAGAAACTATGATCCTTTGAGCATACCCTCTTTTATCTTGTAGCCTTCCAACCTCTCTCTTTGATGTTCAGACTTCTCGAGGTATGACAGTCTCATTCATTGGAATTCAAAGTGGTGAGCCAACGACCAACTCAGTTACCCAATGTGATTAATCTTCTTGCCGACTCTGAGGTTTGAATGAAGGCTGACCTGAGCCCCAAAGAACTATTCCGTGAGAGGCCACTTCGACATCTTTCTCAGGATGCCACCTCAAATATTTCTGCCTTTGATGGAGGGATGACTTGTCATGTATGTGAGTTGTTCAGATCTGAATATATTAGCTGATAGGAAATATTTCAAGTGATAATGCCTTTAGCTTTGAGAGTCGCATCCCTATCCCATTTATAAGAATTCCAAAAACCCGTCTCTCGTAAATGTGTTTTTCGGAAATGCCACGTGGGTTCTTTTTCCAATGATCACCTCTATCCTCTGGATGCAAATCCCCACAGGAGGTACCCTGGCATTGTTGCCCACAGAGAAGGCTACTGGTAAGGGTCGAGGGATGGAACTGATGCCAAAGAGCCCAAAGCAAAAGCCTGTCAGGGCTGTGCCCTAACTGGCAAAGAGCAACCTGTACAAATGCTAAGAGCTTTGTTGGCTTCACTCCTCCACTATAATTCACCCTGTTATGGAGGGAAACAGCTGTTCTGTGATCGTGGTCTGGATGCATGCCATATTAACACGCTGAGTTAAAACCCCAACTTGACTGTCAGCATTAGGATTCAGTCTCGGGACTATTGGTACTGAATGGGAGAGCTACCCTCAGGACATTACGGTAGAATTGATTTACCTTTTCTTTAAAAGATCCTAAAAAGCTTGTTGGGAAACTGACACTCCATCATCTTAATTCCAAGCAAAAAGAATAATAATACAGAGCCCTCTTGAAATTTCAGATCACCAAATGAAGAGGTTTTGAAAATTTCCACCCTCACCATACTTAAAGCCCTCCCCCTTTGGTAGATGGGAGTTTTCTTCCTTGGTTTGGTTCTGATGCCCTATTGAGCTAGGGTTCACTCATGAGGCACAAATACAGTTCTGTTGATGTAAATGGCTGATTTGTCTGCAAATTAAAGGTGGTAAATGGGCCTTAATACCAAATGTCACATATTTGCAATCCCGCCAAATTCTAATTGCTGGAGGAATCATAATTCAGAAGTTTCCAATTTCCAGCCATGTAAATCTCATACAATGAGAACTGCCTATTTAAAATCTCAATCACATGGGACTCCATTAATGACACAAACTACTTCTGTGGTAGCGAAGCTCACCCTGGAGAAAAACTTGTAAGCATATAGCCTGAAACTGTAGGCTTGGTGAAATTCACGCAATCTTTACAGATGGATCTAAGAAAGCATTTAGTAAAAGTAAAATGATCACGGGTCATTGGGCAGAGGGAATGCATTCTCCTCAGGGGTATCTACTGTGGAGAGATATTAATTTTCAGACCTGTGGGTTGCCAATTCATATACTCCTGAAAGCATTTTCCTAAACAGGACCCTGGGGGCCAGGAAGGGCGAAGGAAACTCCCAAAGTGCCTGACTTCCACCCACCAGAGTAATTCACTCTCTAGGCCTTACATGAATATGGCATTTCCCAAATACGCGTTAGGCTCCCACGCTGTGCATATCTTGAAAGATTGCTTGGGCAACAGCTGGGAAGCATGATTCAATTCCGTTTTATTCATCTAGTTCCTAGCTACACAGATGTTGCAGAGGAAGGTAATTTGACATCTGGTTCCTCTGGTAGCTGACTCACATTCCAATCCCAACAACCAGAAGCCTGACTTCAACCTAACAACAAAATGGAAGCCAGAGGGTGAAGAGATGATGGGACCTGGGCTCTTGGAGGTTAGTTCTGGGCCGAACAGCCGCATGGTGACTTCTTAACGTGGCCTAGTGGATAGCACGCTGGCCTGGGAATCAAAAGGACCTGGGTTCTAATCCCACTCCATCACTTGTCTGCTGGGTAACCTTGGGCAAGTCACTTCACTTCTCTGTGCCTCACTTCATCTGTAAAATGTGAGCTCCATGTGGGACATGGACTATGTACAACACGATTAGCTTGTATCTACCTCAGTGCTTGGTACAGTGCCTGACATATGGTAAGAATTTAAATACCATTAAAAGATAAAACAAAAAAAGTTCCAAGTACTTGTCAATCGCTGGAACTCAGTGATTACGTACCTTGCTTCATTTGTACTTTCCAAGTACTTAGTACAGTTCTACCCACTCAATAATAGATGTTCACTTAATAGTACTGATGATGAGAATGACGGGAAACGCAAATGTCCAGAGTTCATATTATGAATGCCTTACCCTGATCTTATAGGAAAAGTCTTTGGGTCAACCCAGGTTGGAAAAGAATCCATCATAATTCATCCCTCTCGAGACATCACTGACCAGAGTAGTTTGTGGGAGCACAATAATTCTAATAATAATAGTGGCACTTGTTAAGCCCTTATTATGTGTCAAGCCCCGTGCTAAACACTGGGGTGGAAACAATACTATCAAATCAGACACAGTCCTGGTCCCTCATTAGGAAGCAAGGCACGTCTTTGAGAAACACAGAGTCATCACTGCAGTGTGCTTGAGCTGATAGGCTCTTACGGAGGAACTGGGTGAGATGAAAAGGATGGGGCTCCTTTGACCTTCACTTAGAGGGCATAGTGGTTGTTCAGAGAGGAATTCAGGGTCTGGGAACTCTTAGATAAGCTCTTTGAGAGCTCAGGGATACATAAAGGGACAGGTGCACTGGATCCCCAAGGCAAGAGCTGATATATTTATCCCATGACATTCAGCTAGATGGTGCTTCAAATGGCACTCAAAGATCAGATTTAATTGTGAAGGATGTTTCTTTAGTGGCATGTTTTGCTAGAGAGAGGAAAGGGGAGTCATCCTCACAGCTGAGAAGAGCCTGAAGAAAGCAGGCGATGTGATCCCCAGATCTTCTCTACCACCACTGGATCTGGGGCCGTGGGGGTGTAGTCTATCACCTGACTTCTCTTCAAATTCCCTACCACCATGGGGACCCAACAGAATACAACCTCCGAGGAGCAGTCTCCAAGCAGGCAGTTGGACCTAGGACTGTTGACTGAACCATTTCTGGTATGCCTTACTAGCGGTTATCAGGTCATTAGGGACACTATCAGTATTGGTGTTTTCTAGGAATATTGTTTCTCTCCATCCCAGAGGGTAGGCTCTTCGAGGGCAAGCATTGGTTCTGCGCATTTTAATTTGGCTTTCTTCAGTATCTAGGAGAGTGCTTGGCAGAGGGTAGGGGGCCTGATGATAGGGACTGTGGTGACCCTGGTGATGGTGGTGCAGTGATAATAATGTACTGATACAAATATACTTCTTCTGATATTCGTGGAACACGATTCTTCCCAGAGCCTCATTCCCGGAGACTATGCCAGCTGCTTGAAGAGGGGCAACATAAAAGACCACTGAGTGCCCATGATCAGGAATGAATCAATCGTACTTACTGAGCACTTACTGTTTGCAGAGCACTGTATTAAGTGCTTGGGATGGTACAATATAACAATGTAACAGACACATTCCCTGCCTATATCCAGCTTACAATCTCTTTCCTGCACTTTGAGTGGACTGAGTTACTGATTAATTGAAACCACATACACTGTCTGAGAATGGATTTTGCTAGGGAAAAATTGTAACCATTGGTCATTTTCTTATTACTAATTTAATTGGCCTTTATACTTAAACTGTGATCCCACTTGGGACAGGGACTGTGTCCAACATGATTAACGTGTATTGACTCCAGTGCTTAGAACAGTGCTTGACATATAACAAACACTTAACATATACAATGATAACAATCATTATAATAATGATTCTGGGAAAGGGGAGTAGTTTTCTTCTCTATTTAAAACAATCTTTTGTTGCACAAAACCCCAAGCAAGTACAAAAGACAATAAAGATGTTACGTCATGAGAGAACATATTTATAAAATGTTGCCTATTCATCAATAAAATGAATTTAAAATTGACTGACCTATTGACAACAAACACGATTTAAAAAAGACATCAGCAACAACAGGTATGGAGCTGTAATTGAATACAATTTTTTGCTTTCCTAAGATTTCACCACGAGAACATTCTCCGTCTCTAGCTTTCTTGAATGTGCATTTGTTCGTTTTAAATGAAAACCCAATGTTCTGCAAGAATAGCTCAGGATTTGTTTATGCCCGACATAAAACATATATCACTAATGTGTAAAACACCCATGTCTATCCAGTCGCCAGCCTCTGAAAAAAGCAATGTATTTGCTTTTATATAACACCATTCACAACCAAATTACCTCAGAGTGTTTCACAATGTAATTAGTTGGATATTGTATGAGTGTATGTAGGCAAACACTGCAGCCATTAGAGCACTCAGCAATAGCTCACACACTGCTTCGGACATTAGAACCTGTTTTATTGAGAGCGAGGATGTTAGTTCAATTATAGAGTAATTTAATAGAATAATTGGAATCCCTCCGAGTCTGGTAAGTTTTACAGATCATCACAAATGTTAACACAATTCCATAAAAAAAATCCCTGACTATTCCTAATACTCTTTGTGCAACATTAAGGATTATGAAATCACATTCTTTCCCCAAAAAACTTAATAAGGATGAGGTTTATTTGTGAAAGTCAAATGCTGGACTGGCTCTTTGCCAAAGAAAAGCCACAAAAATAGACCTGCAAGACTGTTTTAAAGTCTGTCCTGATCATGAAAAGAACACAAAGCAAAACTTGAATATGGGGGAAAAACATATTTTGGCTATCTACTGTGGTTTGGGAATCAATCAATAGTATTTATTGAGTGCTGTGTGCAGAGCAGTGTTCTAAAATCACAGAAGAGTAAGAGTTGGTAGACAACAATCCTACCCACAACAAGCTTACAGTCTAGAGGAGCCTGTTACATTCATTCATTCAATCGTATTTATTGAGCGCTTACTGTGTGCAGAGCACTGTACTAAGCACTTAGGAAGTACAAGTTGGTAACATATAGAGATGGTCCCTACCCAATAGCGGGCTCACAGTCTAGAAGGAATTACAGATGTGTCCAAGATTGAGTCATCTTTGTCTCATTTGTTCTGTCTATAGCTAGTGGTAGAAAAATGGGTCTTTTTATCCAAACTGTGTGCATTATATGTTGATGGTCACTTCTGAAGGTGGTGATCCCAATATCTGAAATTTACCTGTGGGTGCAGGTGGGGAAGAAGAGGCCTGTGAGTTCATCTCATCATGACAGGTTGACATGAATACTGCCTTCTTTCGTACTGGACTATATGCTCTGTGAGGATGGGATCATCTTTCAGCTCTGTTACACTCTCCCAAAGAATTTCTATAGTGCTCTCCCCACCTCTACAAACAAATACCTTACCATTGGCTTTAAGGCACTCAGTCAGCTCCCTCCCTCCCTCTAGACTGTACACTCACTATGGGCCAGGAATGTGTCTATCCTGTTATATTGTATTCTCCCAAGTGCTTAGTACAGTGCTCTGCACAGTGTTCAATAAATGACTGATCAATTACCTAATCTTGCTAATTTCCTACTTCAACCTGACCCACACACTCCTTTCATTCATTCAATCGTATTTATTGAGCGCTTACTGTGTGCAGAGCACTTTACTAAGTGCTTGGGAAGTACAAGTTGGCAACATATAGAGATGGTCCCTACCCAACAGTGGGCTCACAGTCTAGAAGCACAGTCTTTGTGCTCAGCACAAAGTGGTCACTAAATACCTTTAATTCATTGCCTTTTTTAATGGTATTTGTTAAGGGTTTGTTATGTGTTAAGTGTTGTTCTTAGCACAAGTTAATCAACTTGGACACAGTCCCCATCACACACAGGGCTCACAGTCTAAGTAAGAAGGAGAACAGGTATTGAATCCCCATCAAAAGTTGAGGAAACAGGCACAGAGAAGTTAAGTGACGTGCCCGAGGTCACACAGCAAGTGGCAGAACTAGGATTAGAACCCAGGTCCTCTGACTCCCAAGCCTGTGCTCTTTCCTCTAGGCCATGCTGCTTCTCATCAATGTACATGACTGATTGATTAGCCCACAGATCAGCGCCTAGTACAATGCCTGGCACATAGTAAGTGCTTGAATACCCAAATTATTATTAATATGATGATGCTCAATAAATACCACTGACTGAACTGAAAAAGTGTTTCAGTGCATCTTTAAAGTGTTTCCTCTGTTGCCCCTAATTTTGATCACCCCAGTTACTTCAGCTCACCTTACAGCAGCTACAGTCAAGGCCCATGGCTCATCTTGGAGCACTGGGTTGAGATGAGCCTAGCTTTGATGTGGGTAGACTGATTTCATCACAGAACTTTGTTTGATTTCCCGTGTTGAGGTTGAGACTGAGCGTGGCACCAATTCTTAGTGTGGTCACAAGTTAGCTGGGCTTGCTCTTTTTAAGCAATATCAAATACTATCTCTGGAGTGAGTCTTCCCCAGAAGTCAAGTGGGTCCAAAAGCACATTCAAGCTCCCATCCATGACCGACTGCACCCCATGGCTTCTGTCCAACCCGTTCCCATCCTGTTTTCCTGTTCTCTGACCCCCACTTCCACTCCTGAGAGTGTCTCTGTAAGCCATCAGCAGAGAGATACCACAGTGACCAAGTCCCAGCTTGACCTCTGGCTGGACCTGAGCCTGTCGCACAGGGCTTTGCTTCCAAGGTCAGTGAGCTTCATCAGCTCCTTCCCAGGCCACCCGGTTCTTAGAAGGAGGCTTACGGGCTCACCGCCTGCTTGACCTTTCCCCTTCTTCATTATATCACACAGTCCTTGGAGATTAACTGGGCAGCTGCTACCACTTATTTCCACTACACACTAGGGCCTTCAGATAGCAGCCAACGTCAGCTGAGTTAAGAGGCTGTCCGATATGGGAAAGTTTGGGTTCTTTTTTTCTACAGAGATAAAGATTTGGCTTTGAAACTCTGAAAGCATTGCCTATTCTAATAATAATAACAATAGTAGTAGTGATGATTGTGACATTTGTTAAAGTGCCAAGTACTGTACCAAACACCAAGGTAGATACAAATTAATCAGGTCAGACACAATCCCTGTTCCACATGGGATTCACAATATAAGTAGGACAGAGAATCAATATTGACTCCCCAGATTTTGGGTGAGGAAATTTAGGCACTGAGAATGGAAGCAACTTTCCCAAGGTCACACAGCAGACAAGAGGCAGAGCCAGGATAAGAACCGAAGTCCTCTGACTCAAAGGTCTGGGCTATTTCCACTCGACCACACCGCTTCTTAAGACTTTCTGGTTCTTATATTTCCGGTGGTCAAACAACTGAGGCTAATGGAATTAAACGTTTTGGAAGAAGGTCTCTAAAAGTCTTGCAATCTACTCTAAGTGGGACGTACAAAGTGGCTGGGGCAGCCCAGGATTTGGAAAAGCTGTTCCATGCAATTTTAGAAAATGATCCAAATGTCCAACCTGGCACATCTATCTTGCAACATTAACTGTTCTTACACTCAGTAAATAGTTGGACTTTCACATCTGTGCTGGAGTATGCCCAAGGCACTCTGGACTTTGGAGTACAGTCATAGCTAATTGCCAGGGAATTTTTAACTCCATACTTCACTCACACAATCATATATGCATATATCCCAACCTGATTAACCTGTATCAACCTCAGCGCTTAGAACAATGCTTGACACATAGTAAGCGCTTAATAGACACCATAAAAAAAAAATCTGTCTTATGGTCATTGACAGGGAAAGAGAAGTGTACCAGCCAGAAGTGATGCCCCAAGGTATTCATTCGTTCATTCAATCAATCGTATTTATTGAGTGCTTACTGTGAGCAGAGTACTGGATTTTTCCTAGTCAGTCCTCCAGACTGTAAGTTCATTGAAGGCAGGGAATGTGTCTACCAACTCTGTTACATTGTACTCTCCCAAGTGCTTAATACACTGCTCTGCATATAGTAAGCACTCAGTAAATACAACTGATTTCTAGGTTGATTTTTTTCAGAAATATGTATATTGGAGAGCTCCATCTTCTGAGTTCTAAGCCGAGTCTCACTTCATAAGAATTTGGTAGTACAACTTTTCTCAACAGGAACGCACCACATTAATTTAGTAATTTGAGCCAGTCTTTCCACCGTGTTCGTGAAGAATGATGATAGAGCTAGCTTCCCTCCCTGACTTCACTTACGCATCTGTTTCCTCCCACACATCTCCCTGATTGTCTCTCCCCCATGCCTGTTCCCTCCCTCTGCCCCTCCACATCTTACCTACGATAGCTTCCTGTTTCGTGATCAATTACCTTCTTCTGGTTCATCAGTCAATTAATAGTTCCCCCGGCTCTCCTGCAACATATGGGTTGCTCGCAGGGAGAAAACCTCTCACTGTGGTCCCCATGGTGTCAACTATAAGTCTTTGTGGGCAGGGAGTGTGACTACCAATTCTGTCATTGTACTATCCCAAGTGTTTAGTGTTGTTCTGCACAGAGTAAGTGCTCAATAAATATGATTGATTGTTTGATGACATATGTGTTTATACAGATACACCTATTATTGCACACAAGCTGCTTCTCCTGATACCTTAGCCTCCTCTTCCCAGCCAAATCAGGTCATCAAATCCTCAGTTCCTAATTCCCATCAAGACTCCGGCCAAACTGCAGAAAACACTAACCTAGACTTAGGCTTTTTTATGGAAAAACACCCTAGTTCTCTGAGTTCAAAAGGCAACTGCAAGGCCTGGAGCCAATCAGATGGAATCCCCCTGGTACAGTTAGACTCTTGATGATTGGATGACACTTGGCTACTCCAATTTAATTTCCTGATTCTTCATCTGACCTTAGCCCACAAAACGTTTGACGATAATCTCCCCATCATTTCAAATATGCCAACACATCTCCAGACCAACTCTCTTTCATTCATTCAATTGTATTTACTGAGCACTGTGTCCAGAGCACTGTACTAAGCACTTGGAAAGTACAGTTTGGCAACAGATAGAGACAATCACTACTCAACGATGGGCTCACCAACAACAGGCTCACAGAAAGAGGAAACAGACAACAAAACAAAACCAGTAGACAGGCATCAATAGCATCAGAATAGATAAATAGAATTATAGATATAAACACATCATTAATAAAATAAATAGAATAATAAATATGTACAAATATACACAAGTGCTGTGGGGCAGGGAATAGAGCAGAGCAGAGGGAGAGAATAGGGGCGATGGGAGGGGGAGGAGGAGTTTTCTCCCAATCTACACTCAGGTCCAAATACTTAATCAATAATTCAACTAAGACCAAATAAAAACCTTCATTAGATATCAAAATTTCATGCCAGACCAGATGCAGTTCCCAGGAAGATAATCAAATACTAAGCTCGATGACATGTTGTGTGGGAGCCTGATATATGCATAAAAACTTAATTTCCTCATGCACGAGATCAGCAATGCAGCTGCCGAGATCTGAGAGGTCAAACGTTTCTGGGGTCGTTAAAGATCATTTTAGGGAGTTTATCTCAGGGGCACAAAGCACAGACAGGGGAGCATCATTTACCACCTCCCTTACCAAAGCAGTGGGAAGACATAGGAATGATGTTTTTGCGGCGTGTGGACAGAAAATGTAAAAAGTAGATTCAAGAGGAATTGAGATAAATTCAGGGCAAGAGATCCATTGTAGTTTCCTAGATGGCAGGGAGGGATATTAGAAGGCTGACCCTTCCTCATATGGTTAATTACCCTCCATGGCATCACTCACACCATTTCACTAGGCACTCTGTGGCCACTGTCAGAGCCAGAGCACTGGGCTGGGTGAACCGTAGGTTACTTCAACTATTCCATTATTTCATTATTTCAACTCATAGGCTAATTTTCTGGCTAACTAGAGTGGTCTTATATTTGCTGTTCCAACCAGATATGGATTCGCTGCTTGGGCCTTAATCTGTAAAACCCTAAAAAGTCACTGACTTGTGAGGAGCGCCAGTATCGACAGAGCAGCATGAGACAAGTTTTCTCTTCTGAGCCTGCCTGTTTCTTCTTGGGGTGGCCTATACCCCTGGGTGATTATCTAAATCCATGCCACCTTTTTCCCCTTATAGCTAATGGCGCGTGTAGCTCGGCCTTGAAAAGCAGGCCTATTCAAAGTGTGGCCTAGTGGATAGAGCACGGGCCCCAGAGCCTGAAGAATCTGGGTTCTAATCCCAGCATCATCACTTGCCTACTATGAGACCTTGGGCAGTCACTTCACTTCTCTGTGCCTCTGTTACTTCATCTGTAAAATGGGGATTAAGACCGTGATTCCTTTGTGGGACAGGGACTGTGTCCAACCCGACTAGTTTGTATCTACCCCAGTGCTTAACCCATAGTAAGCGCTTAACACCATCTTTTTTTTTTTAACACCCATGTGTCCCAAATCACTTCCCCTTTCTCTCATTTCACTTCCTTGTTACCTCTACCTAATTTAATTAATGATTTAATGATGGCATTTATTAAGCACTCACTATGTGCAGAGCACTGTTTTAAGTACTGGGGAGGTTACAAGGCAATCAGGTTGTCCCACAGGGGGCTCAGAGTCTTCATCCCCATTTTACAGATGAGGTAACTGAAGCACAGAGAAGTTAAGTGACTTGCCCAAAGTCACACAGCTGACAATAGGCAGAGCTGGGATTTGAACCCATGGCCTCTGACTCCAAAGCCCGTGCTCTTTCCACTGAGCCACGCTGTTTCTCTTCCTCTTCCTATTTCTCTCTGCCACTTGACAAATAAATGCAAACATTTCCTTGCCGTCAATATTTTCCCACAGATTCTTATTCTCATAAAAATACAGAGGGAGGGAGACAGTGTCGTGTTTCCAAACCATCCCTCATTGCAGTGACTTTAGGCTTAAACCCCACTGCCCTGAGCCCAACCCCCACCTGCTCATTTTAAATCTGCAATGGGCTCTTAGTTTTCTGCTGCTCTCCAATAAGCCTGTCCTCTAGTAAAATCTTCCTCCCTCACCTTCACTGTTTCCTAGTGTCCTTTCTAGACAGGAGTTGCATCCAATGAAAACTGATTTCAAGCCAATCATAAATCTCCCAAATACCTTCAGAGAGAATGGTTCTTAAAGGCACATCCGTGGGGATATTTTTTAATCTTCTGATCTTGTAATCACTACACTCAAACCATTCCCCAAGTTGTGCTGTAACCTTTAGACAAGTCCTGATTTATTTCCTGGCTTGTCTCTGAGGCAGGCACTGATGTCGAAGATTTTGCGTAGCAAAAGATAGTCAGAAAGACAACCAAATTACCACCCAAGGAGGCACCTTTGGGACTTCCAGGACTATTAAGGGGAAATGCCTGTAACTCTAACTTTGAAGCACATCTTTCATCAGTCTTCTAGTCTCGAGAAGTTCCCGACCATTACCATTTTACCTCATCCAACATTAAGAACAGTTCAAGAGCCCTCAGGAGTAGATAAGGGTCTAGAATTAAGTTCTGCTCTATTAAAAGTCCTACTAAAATCACATCTAATAATGACAATAATTTTGGTATTTGTTAAGCGCCTACTATGTGCCCAGTGCTGGGGCACATATTAGTCAATCAGGTTAACTGCAGTCCTTGTCCTAAATAGGGCTCACAGTCCAGAGGAGAAGAACAACAGGTACTAAATCCCCACTTTACACATTAGGAAATGGGGGCACAAAGAACTTAAATGACTTGCTCAAGGTCACACAGCAGGCAAATGGCAGAGTCGGGATTAGAACCTAGGTCCTCTGAGTCCTAGACCGGTGCTCTTTCCACTAGGCCAGGCTCCATCTCCTTCAAGAGGTCTTCCTCAACTGTGACCTTTGGGCATCTGTTATTCACCCCACCCTCAACCCCACAGCACTTAAGTACATTTCTTTGAATTATGTCGTTCATATTATTCATTTATATTTAAATCTGTCCCCCTCTAGACTGTAAATTCACTGTGGGCAGTGATCATATCTGTCAGTTCCATTGTATTGTACTCTCTTAAGCACTTAGTACAGTGCTCTGCACATAATACGAGCTCAATAAATACGATTGATGATGTTGGTAATCAAGTCCTCACTTCTCTGTCAGTCTTCCCTTTTGAATTGCCTATGTATTTGGGTTTACCCCTTAAGCATTCTGATATTTACCCCTCCCTCAGCCCCACAGTGTTTATGTACATCTCCATCATCTGTAATTTATTTTAATGTCTTTCTCCCCCTAAAGTCTCTAAACTCCTTGTGTGCAGGGATCACCTAAACCCACTCTTGTACTGTACTCCCCAAAATGCTTAGTTCAGTGCTCTGCAAAAAGTAAGCATTCCTAAGCAATAATTAACATTGTCTGATTGATCAATCAAAAGAAAGGCAGTTAATCATCATCATCATCATCATCAATCGTATTTATTGAGCGCTTACTATGTGCAGAGCACTGTATTAAGCGCTTGGGAAGTACAAATTGGCAACATATAGAGACAGTCCCTACCTAACAGTGGGCTCACAGTCTAAAAGGGGAAGACAGAGAACAAAACCAAACATACTAACAAAATTAAATAAATAGAATAGATATGTACAAGTAAAATAAATAAATAAATAAATAGAGTAATAAATATGTACAAATGTTAATGAGGAATGGGGTAGGGGTGATTCACTAAAACAAGGATAACCTAGTGAATCCTCAAATGATTTTTCTCCTTAAAATTTACTACTTATTTAGCCAGTTTCTAATGGATCTGCAAAATCACATTGTCTTTCACTGTTAGCTCTTTCAATCAATCAATCAATCGTATTTATTGAGCGCTTACTATGTGCAGAGCACTGTACTAAGCGCTTGGGAAGTACAAATTGGCATCACATAGAGACAGTCCCTACCCAACAGTGGGCTCACAGTCTAAAAGGGGGAGACAGAGAACAGAACCAAACATACCAACAAAATAAAATAAGTAGGATAGAAATGTACAAGTAAAATAAATAAATAAATAAATAAATAGAGTAATAAATATGTACAACCATATATACATATATACAGGTGCTGTGGGGAAGGGAAGGAGGTAAGACGGGGGGATGGAGAGGGGGACGAGGGGGAGAGGAAGGAAGGGGCTCAGTCTGGGAAGGCCTCCTGGAGGAGGTGAGCTCTCAGCAGGGCCTTGAAGGGAGGAAGAGAGCTAGCTTGGCGGATGGGCAGAGGGAGGGCATTCCAGGCCCGGGGGATGACGTGGGCCAGGGGTCGATGGCGGGACAGGCGAGAGCGAGGTACGGTGAGGAGATTAGTGGTGGAGGAGCGGAGGGTGCGGGCTGGGCAGTAGAAGGAGAGAAGGGAGGTGAGGTAGGAGGGGGCGAGGTGATGGACAGCCTTGAAGCCCAGGATGAGGAGTTTCTGCTTGATGCGCAGATTGATCGGTAGCCATTGGAGGTTTTTGAGGAGGGGAGTAATATGTCCAGAGCGTTTCTGGACAAAGATAATCCGGGCAGCAGCATGAAGTATGGATTGAAGTGGAGAGAGACACGAGGATGGGAGATCAGAGAGAAGGCTAGTGCAGTAGTCCAGACGGGATAGGATGAGAGCTTGAATGAGCAGGGTAGCGGTTTGGATGGAGAGGAAAGGGCGGATCTTGGCAATGTTGCGGAGCTGAGACCGGCAGGTTTTGGTGACGGCTTGGATGTGAGGGGTAAATGAGAGAGCGGAGTCGAGGATGACACCAAGGTTGTGGGCTTGTGAGACGGGAAGGATGGTAGTGCCGTCAACAGAGATGGGAAAGTCAGGGAGAGGACAAGGTTTGGGAGGGAAGACAAGGAGCTCAGTCTTTGACATGTTGAGCTTTAGGTGGCGGGCGGACATCCAGATGGAGATGTCCTGAAGGCAGGAGGAGATGCGAGCCTGGAGGGAGGGGGAGAGAGCAGGGGCAGAGATGTAGATCTGGGTGTCATCAGCGTAGAGATGATAGTTGAAGCCGTGGGAGCGAATGAGGTCACCAAGGGAGTGAGTGTAGAGTCAACCAATCAGTCTATCAGTAGTATCTAATGAGTGCTTACTCTGCACAGAACACTGTCCTAAGGTTTTGGGAGAATAAAACTGAGTAAGTAGACACAATCCCTATCCCCAAGTAATTTACAATCTATTTTAGTTATATCTTTTCCACTGCTCAATACGGTATTTTTTCGGGGGGGGGGGGGGGTATTTGTTAAGTGCTTACTGTGTGCCAGCCACTGTACTAAGTGCTGTGGTAGATAATAATCAATCAATCGTATTTATTGAGCACTTACTGTGTGCAGAGCACTGTACTAAGCGCTTGGAAAGTACAAGTTGGCAACATATAGAGACAGTCCCTACCCAACAGTGGGCTCACAGTCTAAAAGAGTCTAATAATAATAATAATAATAATGATGGCACTTAAGCGCTTACTACGTGCAAAGCACTGTTCCCAGCGCTGGGGAGGTTACAAGGTGATCAGGTTGTCCCACGGGGGGCTCACGGTCTTAATCCCCATTTTACAGATGAGGTAACTGAGGCCCAGAGAAGTGAAGTGATTTGCCCAAAGTCACACAGCTGGTAATTGGCAGAGCCGGGATTTGAACCCATGACCTCTGACTCCAAAGCCCATGCTCTTTCCACTGAGCCATGCTGCTTCAATCAAGCTAATCAGGTGGGACACAGACCCTGTCCTACATAAGGGTCACAATCTTAATCCCCATTTTACAGATGAATTAACTGAGGCTCAAAGAAATTAAGTGTCTTGCCCAAGGTCACACAGCAGACATGTGGTGGAGTCAGGATTAGAACCCAGGTCCCTCTGATTCCCAGGCCCAAGCTCTATCCACATGTTGCTTTTTGACACACGTGACACACAGTAAGCAGTTAAACACCACAATAACAATTATTATTATTGGTGGGGAAGGCAGACCCAAAATAAATTACAGGTCGGGAGAAGTTACAGGGTATAAAGATATGTACCTAAGTTCTGTAGGAAGGAGAGGGGGGGGGTGAACATCTGAGTGACTTGAGGGTGAGGACTTAAGTGTCATGTGTGATGCAGTAGAGGAGAGATGAGAGATTAGTCAGGGAAAGCCTCCTGGGCTTTGGTAGGGCTTAGAAGGTGGCGATGGACTTTCAGGGATGGGGGTAAGAACAAGTGGATAATGGCGAGAGAGATGAGAAGCAGGCTGGCATTAGAGAAGTGAAGGTTGCTGGCTGGGTTGTAGTGGGAGAAAGGCAAGAATAACTTGGGGAAGAGACCTGCCCAAGCAATGATTTCCATTCCCATCTTCCTCCCCTGGTTCCCTCTGAACCCTTCTGCCCACCCTCTGCCCAATCCATCAATGAAACAATCAAATGGTATTTACTGAACGCTTACCATGTTCAGTGCTCTGTACTAAGAGGAGAGTACAATATAACGGAGTCAGTAGACACATTGCCTGCCCTCAGGAAGTTTACAGTCTAGCAGGGAAAACAGACATTAAATACATTCACGGAGGGGAAGAAAGACAGTTTAAGGGTATGAATGTAGTTTCTAGCTCCCAGTTTCTCTTCCCCATGACCTGGACAACTTGGGATCTAGCAGTGGGGAATGTAGGGAGCTGTAGATAGGGAAAGCTACATCTGGGGCAGTGAAGAATGAATCAGTTTATGTACTGTGATACTTTTCCTGTCCCCACCCCTTTTTCACTTTATTATTTCACGTGGCAGATTCAGTTTGGCGTCTGAGTGTCATTTTGAGTAAAAGAAAATTAGCAATTTGGGGCGATACTATATTCCATTTGCTGTGCCGAGCAGGTTGAATATATTTTTAGGCTCTGCATGTTTATAACCTAATTTTCCCTCATTACTTTACAGAGGTGACCTTGTTCTAATACCTTCGGCACCTGATGTTATAAAAGTGAAATTCCTTTCAAACCTCCTCTGTTAATGTGCTCTGCACAGAAACAAATGCATGATAACATTAACATTCCTGCCACAAAATACCTGCTAATTTGCTTGCAGTAAAGATAGAAAGCTTTTCATTACATATCACAAACTTCATTTATGTGGAATGAGTCACCAGGCCTTCTGAAAAGCTAAATGAGAGTTTAATCGCTAATGCTGCCTTCAGCTCTGGCATCAATCTTCTGGTTCGACTCATCTTCTATCAACTATTCAGTTTTTAA
The DNA here is from genome assembly GCF_015852505.1 of Tachyglossus aculeatus. Taxonomy (NCBI): domain Eukaryota; kingdom Metazoa; phylum Chordata; class Mammalia; order Monotremata; family Tachyglossidae; genus Tachyglossus; species Tachyglossus aculeatus. The sequence goes on along the minus strand of NC_052079.1, from coordinate 10,089,863 downwards.
AATTTTCCATCCTGTTACAAAACTGTGTTGTTCATCTGTCAAAACAGCCCTGATTTATGCTTTTTTCAAATACGATGGCTTTAGAGGGGGGAAGTAACACCCAGAAATATACTATTTTCTTATTAAAGCTGGAGTCAAATCAGTGTAATAGAAAATGAGCAATTTCTTTTGAACAATTGATGACACTATTAACTTTGTAAAAATTTGCATCTGGAAATTCAGCCGGCCAATTTGAACCAGTTTCCCTTCTCTATGATCTATCTCCCTAGAACAGAATGGCAAATCTGGCCAGGCCTTCTGGCAAACAAGATGATAAAATGCAAGGATGACTTTAAGTGCATTTGCATACGTTCAGATCCACCCACTCATATTGCCAGGAGGATTAAGATGCTTAACTCAGAGCCCAGTGTGTTTGGTGCTGTGGGAAGAGATGTTTGCCAACCCCCCTCAAAAGAGAATGTCTCATAGTTATAGACATAGTGTTTTTGGACGGCAAGTTGTCTAGGTTCTGACCCTCATGTTATCCCTGCTACTGAAACTATAATCTTACAGAGCACATCAGGACCAGAATTCCACAGCTTTCTGGCTCTGTTGTTTGTCAAGTGGAAAAAACATGGCACTGGAAATCAGGAGACCTCAGTTGTACAAAAAGAAGAATGGCTTCTGGGGGAAGGCCATCAGTGGTGAAGGTTTGTGACTGTGGAACCAGCTAAGGCATTTTGCAAGGCCTAGCAAGAAACATGAAAAATACCTGACAACTTGAGTGGAGGAGACCATAGGCATTGCCAAGGCAACTGCCAGCTAAATTAAGACTTTACTGCCCGGTATTGGGATAGTGCTGTGGGCACTTGGACTGTGTAAATGGTCCTTTGCAGACAATAAAAGCCTCTGCAACATGCTCTGCCCCGGTCTACCTTGCCCCCTCTTTGCCCTCTCTGTCCCAGTGGGAACATGCATGGCGAAGATGAGAACATTTGAGTTTCCCTGTGCAAACCTCTCCCACTACAATCAATTCCTGCACGGAGGGTTACAGTCCTGAGGCCCTCGGACCAAGGCACATCCACTGTATACAACGAGCGACATGTTTATCAGACATAATTATCTAATTGTCTTCCCAATATTCCTGTGATGTTGGGAGGAGACTTAGGCCAAGGTTCAGAAGAATGTAAGACACACAATATCAGTAGCAGAGCTGACTGGAAATCCAGACCACCTGACTGTACTAGTGATCTGATGCTTTGCTGAGAAAGCCTCCAAAGGAAATGCTTTCTTTTCCCCACATCAAGAATCACTTTATCAAAACATCCAGCTCTTGCACGGTGATTTTTAAGTACTTCCACTTTCTCACATGTTCTGGGCCAAAAGGAAGTCAAGAGGTGTAACCTCTTGCACTGATTCACACTTGTTTCACATTCCACGGATCCTCACGGCATAGGTACCAGTCACTCTCTGTAATACATGGGGCTCAAAGACAAAACCTGCTCTTCATTGAAATGCCAGAGAATTATGGTCAATGTGAATCCTCAATCCCTTGATCTGCTCCTTACTCTGGAGTTAGCAGTGCCCAAGCAGTAAGAAATGCATACCCAAGTCAAACGAAAGCTTCGGGTGACCAGACTTCCAATCTCCCAGGTTGGGTCCATTTTGACCAAAAAGAGATGGGAGAATGTTAAAGAGTTTCTCCTCATTTTCAGAAAGAGTCCTCTTTCTGCAGATCCTCACCTCTGTTGAGTTCTTGAGAAGCCAACAGTTCCGTCCATTAAAACGGGTCCGCTTTATGGGCCGAAAGGTCGGGGGGTCATGTGCTGCTGCATCATGGGTGAACACCAGAACAGTAATGCAATGTAGGACATAAGGAATCCAGGCAGAAATACACCTCGGGCGTGCACAGTTAGTGTTCAGGCCATTACGGCACAGAGACGACCTGACTTTGGCTGAAGGTACTAAAGGCGGTGATATTACCTAATTATAGTTCAGATGAGAACAATTTATATAGACATAGAAGGGAGAAATGTTTCCCTAGCGACATCCCACACCACATGGCCATTTAGACAGACGTGCCCCAACCAGCCACAACACAGGGGAGTGTTCCAGCTAAGTTCCTCTGCATGCATCTCTCTAAGCCAATTCCCCAGAGGAGAAATAAACCCTAATGACAATACCGTTTTCTAGATGGGTGAAACCCGACGCCTCAAGGCCGTGAGTGGTGTTCTGACGCTTCACAGAGACAGTTCCCCCAGAAGCCTCAGACGGTGAAGAAGCGCTGCTACCAAATGAAACCCTGCCTATTAGTACAGATTGAAATTTGGAATTTCTGGCAGATGATTAGGGATTTGGAAGCTCATATGAAGCCAAAATAAACCTCATTACCCACAGGTCATTCAAAGGATGCTTTACCACCTGCATATCACCTGTTAAATTTAGATCTGGATTGACAAAATATTTTTCCTGTGGTGCATAGAACTCAGAAGCCAAAACCCTTAAGACTTCTTTGTCCTACTTTCACAGTTTTCTGAGAAATTCTGTTTCACAAATGACTTTGAGGTACTTGGAAGACTTTGTCTACTGCTACTTGGGATTCTGATTTACAGCAATGTGAAAGCTTTAGGAGAGTAATGAAATGCCCTTTCCATACCACCAGAACAGAGAAAAAAAAAAACAAGTGCCCTTGGGATTCCTCTGGGGTTGGGAGATTTGACCCTGTCCCAAAGAGCTATCCCTTACTGACTTACTTGTTTCATGTGAAAGAAGTGTCACAGCTGAAGGACTTCACATAAAAACTAAGCGGAAACGTTTCTCATCGTAAAGCTGACTGTCCAATAGGTAAGGTTCCAAAGTTAAGATTCTCGTCCTAAGAGAGGAATCTTTCATTTCCTTACAATATCGAAAGCACTATCTTTCATTTATTTATTTACCCCTACTTAAAGTTACCTTAAGCATCAGGCAATAGACCAGGACTTCTTGTGGCTGTGTCAGGTGGTCAGAATAATAATGGTATTTGTTAAGCACTTACTACGTGCCAAGCACTGTTCTAAGTGCTGAAGACTCTCAGAAGCCATTGGTGGAGCCCTGTAAGGTTGACTGAGTCTTAAGTGCAGACTGTTCATTTTGAATACTAGAATGAAAATGGTGACAAGTTTTGGGGAAGAGGGGGCAGTGGATTTTGGATGACCTAGTAGGTGGACTCATAAGACCCAATCTGGCGCCATTTCAAAATGACTCACAAGCCATTTTGATTTGAGTACGGCTGAGAGCCGACTGACAAATCCGTGGGGGCAAAATCAGTGTCTTCCCTTCAACCTCCACATCTGGACAACCTGGCGGGCCATTGCCTCACTTCCCCCATGCAAGAGGAGCCTATGAGTTGCACAGAGTTCCAGCACTTCCTGTCTCCCCTCAGGTTCTCCCCTCTCCACATGGTTACACCACTCTGAAAATAAACCAGGTTATGCTGCAGAGGAACCGTACCACACAAAATCAGGAAGAATGCAAGCAAGGACTGAGAAAGAGTTAGTACTCACCAGCGAGTTCTTGGGGCTCACCTTGTGTGGAAAATTAACCCACAGACAAATAAAATAAAGTACGCCTGTGTTCATGCTTGCTTTTCACCACACAGATTGTTTTCACACTTTAAATTACAGTCACACTGCAGAAACTGGGGATAGGTATCCCTTTCACAAGCTGACAGGTTATCACCATACTTATCATCCCCGATCCGCCATTTTCTGAGGCACAAAAATCCCAGTATCCATCCCCCTGGATTTACAGGAATTGCTTTTCGTGGCTGTTAGGTCGTTGTATTTGCCTCATCTGGGTCACTGAGCTCAGATTCAGGCAGAACAGAATGATAGCTCTTTTCCCACTGGACATCATTTTTAGTGCATGCTGCTCTTAATATCGGCCTCTCCCTGAGTTTTAACTGGGTTACACTCAGAACCTAGCCTGGTGTTTGGTACAAATTCTCCCTCCCGTGAGAAATTCATCTGCCTTTGCTGCATTCATGTTAAGAATGTCAGTAAAACATGCGCAAAATGAGAGGAGTCATATGACGAAGAAAGTCATAAAGCTTACAAGAGGAAAGGTCAGAAACTAGGGCGTACAGGACAGGGATTTCCCAACTGTACTGCTAAATTCTTCTCTGCTAACAGTCTTCCTCATGTCACAGTCCAAATGGTAAGAATTTCACCTTAGCCATAGCTGAGGGTGATTTGCTATGTCAGAGTAGATTGAAAACTCTTTGTGGGCAGGAATTGTGTTTACCAACTCTATTCATTGTACTTTCCCAAGTGCTTAGTACAGTGCTTGGCCCACAGGAGGTGCTCAGTAAATACCACTGATGGATTGATTGATTGATAACCCTCTTCCATGAGAAACAGTGTGGCCTAGTGGAAAGAGTGTTGGCCTGGGAGCCAGAGGCCCTGGGTTCTAATCCTACTCTGCCACAAGGCTGCTATGTGACCTTGGGCAATCATTTAACTTTTCTGTGCCTCAGTTACCTCAGCTGTAAAATGGGGATTAAATCTTACACCCTCAGACCGTGAGTCCCATGTGGGACAGGGACTATCTCCAACTTAATCGACATGTATCTACCCCACTGTATGGGACATAGTAGAAGCACTTAATGCGTACTAGTATTATTATTATTATTCCCCATGCAGCACAATTGGATTCTAAGTGCATCAGTATCAAACAGAATGATGGAGGGCTTGGTATTTCTCCCACTCCATCAATAAATTCACCTTCCTAGAGGTTCCCCGCAGCCACCTTTGCTGTGTTTCCTAAAAAGTAACAGGCTAGAAAGACCTCAGTGTTTTAGAAGTAACAAAATGGATGAACCTCAGAGCAAAAAAAATCTAATTTGAAATGGTAAAATTCTCATTCCAGGGGAGTTGAGAGGTCATCTGATTCCTTCCTCTGCTTTCAGAACTGAACCCACCTCAACAAAGCAAACAGATGTCATCTACCCTGCGTTAGCATGTTACCGACTTGTACTTCCCAAATGCTTAGTACAGTGCTCTGCACACAGTAAGCGCTCAATAAATACAATTGAATGAATGAACGTTAGCCAGCCCAGCAAAGAAGATTCCCAGCCTCCCTTAGTGGTTTTTGTTAAGCATTTACTATGTGCCAAGCACTATAGTAAGCATTGGGGTAGATACAAGATAATCAGGTCCCACACGGGGCTCATAGTCTAAGGAGAAGGGAGAAACAAGTACTGAGTCTCCATGAGAGAGAACTGAGAGATGAGAGGAAGTGAAGTGACTAACCCAAGGTCACACAGCAGGTAAGTGGAGGAACCAGGATTAGAACCCGAGTTCTCCGACTCCCAAGCCCGTTCTCTTTCTACTAGGATATGCTATGTTTCAGTCCTCTTAGTCCTCTCTTGCTCTTAGTCCTCTGTCCCCAGCGTTCTTTCTCAGAGCTGCCTCAAACCCCACGTGCTGTGGCTTAAATCCATTTCCTCTTGATCTGCAGCTCTCATAGCTTTAGCAAGCCCACGCAAGCACTGACTGCAAAGCAGCAGATAAAAACCGGTGTTCACTCATATCTCATTTCTGACCCTTTGGTGCCCCTTAGGACGGTGCTTTAAAGCATGCCCCCATATCGGAAACCTGACCTTGAAATACCACACTCCCCATTTATTTTCAAAATAAATGTATCTGAAAAAAGGGTGAGAGTGATGGTTCAAGATTTGAAGACCAGGGTGGAATGCTTGTGGTCCATTTGCTGTGTGACCCAAATGACTCTGTTCTAGCTCTGGGTGTTGAACATCCTTGAAGAGAAGACCCCCCTAAAGCTGTCCTGGAACAGAAGGGACACAGCCCCGCTAGGCCATTTCCTAGGGGTAACAAAGGGCCTCTAACTTCCTTCACTTGACAAGAGGAGCTCTGTAGAGTTGTTCCTGGTTAAAAATGTTTAGCCCCTTGAACCTTCCTCAGTGAGACTCCTCAGTTGTCTTAATCCTTCCATTTCCTCTTCTGGGAACTCCTCCTCTGTGTCTTACTACAAGTGAAAACCAGCATTCCTCCTGCAGTAACTCTAACATCGAAAAGAGTCCGATGACTCTTCACTTAAGGCTGCAAGGCCCCAAGGATCAGTGACTTCAGCTTAATGGGACACTATTTGTCGTCTTGCAGAGAATATATCTTTATCTTTTCTGAAGGAAGGGTCAGCTTCTTCAGCCACATTTCAACACTCATGATGTGAGTCTCATCTGAGCCAAATATATTTAATTTTGCATGCACAGTTTCAAGCCTTACTGTAACAAAGACTTCACTCAAGTTCAAACACAAATCTGGCATTCTCGCCGTGAGTTTTTAATTTGTCATATGACTTCTTCTTCATTAAACCATGAAATTCAGCCCTAGGCTTCCATATTTCACTATTTTTATTCCTTAGTTTTAACATCATGGAAGTCAGAGTCACTGATTCTCAAATCACTTCATTGTCCTTTTGGATGATCAGTACTAACCCTGTTGCAACAATCCTAATTTTAGGAGTAGTACTGTAGAAATACTACTAGTGATAGAAGTAATAATAATAAGTACTATTAGTAGTAGTAGTAGTTCAGTATTTACTGAGTACTGGGTACAATGCACTCAACAAAGTTCTTGAAAGTGTACAACAGAAGCAAGTCACATTCCCTGCCTTCAGTGAGCTTTCAATCTAATGGGCTAGATGGACATAAAAATGATTTACAGAAGTAATTTTTCAGTAAGCCAACTGTCCATTAATTTAATAGTGTGGGACCTGAATCTAAAGTTCCATTCCATTACACATTCAAGTGTCTGTTGACAGGGAAGCCTGGGACTGTAGAGCTATTATTGCATAGGCCTCATTATTTCCTAATTGTCCAAATTTATTCCTTATTAGAGACTGATGTAAATAAAGAATTGAATTTTGTGGACACTTTGAATTTGTCATTAATTTCGTACGCTTCCTAATTCACTTGATGACCTTTTATCTCTCTTGGATCTCTTTGACCTCACTTTTCTTCATCTAATGGCATTTTATTTTCTTTCCTGCCTGTCAGGGTTTATCAAAGCCTTTGGTTTATCAAAACATGCCCTGTTAAATTAATCATAGCTTACAAGAAAGTCTGTTACATTGTTATATTGTACTCTCCAAAGCACTCAGAACAGTGCTCTGCACACAGTAAACACTCAAGTACAATTAACAGACTGACAAGAGAGTTCCCAAAGTCAGGATTGAAAATTAAACAGTCACAGATTTTCTGGGCTAAGCATGTAATTTAAAAGAATAAGGATTCATATACGCACCCAGTTTTGTATATTGTCTTGTGCATGAAATTATCTTAATGTCTGTCTCCCCTGCTAGATTATAAAATCCTAGGGATATAGGGGTCAAGTTTATTAACTCTCCTGTGTTTAGTACAGGACTCTGGCACACAGTAAGTGATCTATAAATACCACTGACTGATTTCTGTTAGACGTACGGAAGATCTTGATTGTCAAGGCAATAAAACTCTGAAAGAAGTTACCAAGTAATTCCATCTTCATCGTCAAATAATTTTAAAGAAAAGAGTAGAGCACCACATATTTTGGATAGCTAATCAATCACTGAACTGGAGGCAGGGACAGATGATTTCTCAAGACCCTTTGTAGCCATTCGACTGGATGAGTCTCTGTTCCAGGATCCTCCTTCAACACAATAGTTTCTTACAATGCTCTGTGCATTTTATATCTCATAAATCCCCCCAAATTTGCTTTCCTGAAAGCCAAAATCCAGTGTCAATAGACAATTTTGTTACAATTACATTTTCCATAATGTTGGCAGGCCATCTGCAATCTTATCTGGATCTAATTCCAGAAACCACATCTTTGGATTAGTCATGATTTCCTTAGAATTACAGAACTGGAGTCAGGAGGAATGGAATGTATCAATTATATGCAATGTCCCCGAATGCAAATCACTGGATTTTAAATAAGGTGGGGAGGGTCCAAGGAAGAGAAATTAAACAGGAGTGGGTGATGGATAACTATTTGCATGAGGAATAGTTAAAAGAAATGGGCAGTACTAGTTTGAGAAAAGTATTGAGAAGAAGATGACCAGTTGTTGTCCATGTCCAACCATGATCAAATAAGAGGAAATTCAGTTTTAATAATAACATTAGCTAAGGGCTCACAATGGACAAATCAGTGTACTGAACCCTGGAGGGAATGTACAAACATCAATTCATAACAGAGCCCACAGGGGATTTACAATCTAAAATGAGGGAAGGGACAAATACCCAGGGAAAGAAGTTGGGAGAAAGAGAGAAACAGAAGCAGAGAAAGAAAAGAGACAGAGAGGGAAGACTCTGAGCTCCATGAGGGGCCGAGACTAGGCCTGATCTATGCACCTCAGGCCTTAGATCTAGGTAAAAGCTTAATAAAGGCCATCAACTTCATTAACATTACTATTATAGTAATAAAAATGAAAGACACAGTTCCTGCTTACAATGTAATGGAGGAGATTAGAGGACACAACTAACAGATATGCTATACATTTACTTGCACAGAATATGATTGTGGAATTTTTTTAACACAGATCATTATTGGTGGTTGGTCAACTTGACAGGCACTAACCCTAACCCTAGAACAATTTGTTGAACTTGCAAACCATTAGTCAAACTCTGTTAGACTATTTCTCTTGATCTCTTCCAGAGCGATGAGTTTAACAAAAAGCGTAGGCCATGAGCCTATGAAATACTTGGGGAATGTAGAAAATATTCCCTCCTTTTCCTGGAGAATGTCATAAATTAAGCAAGGAATAGTAACTTTACAGGAAAATCCAGAGAGCCAGGATTCACACCCCTATTTGTACGTTTAAGAGGAAAGGTGAAAAACCAGCATCCCATTCAGCTCAATAATGATAATAATAATAATTATTATTATTATTACGGTATTTGTTAAGTGCTTACTATGTGACAAGCACTGTTCTAAGTGCTGGAGTAGATATAAGGTAATCAGGTTGTCCCATGTGGGGCTCACAGTCTTAATCCCCATTTTACAGTTGGGGTAACCGAGGCACAGAGAAGTTAAGCGGCCTGCCCAAGGTCACACAGCAGACAAGTTGAACCCACATCCTTTGACTTCCAGGCTCATGCCCTTTCTGCTAAGCCACGCTGCTTCTCCAATTTATCAATCCTCAGTGATAACTGTCAGAAGCTGGCCAGACAAATTCTTATTTTACTTACTGCTAAGCCTAAATTAAGGACACTGCGGGGGAGAAATCCACATCCCCTGTGGTTGAATATTTAAAAGTCCACTATTGTCATCCAGAGTGCTGGGTGCTGGAGAAGAACACGTTTAGAAGGAGCAGCCTCAGAAACTAGTTTCTGATCTTCCATTTCCAAACTGGCATTTCCCCGGTGAAGAAAGGCATTTTGATTATGACAAGAAAAGGTCTGTTGGTGTTTCACCATCACATTACAATCTGATCCTTTTCAATTATTGCCCTTTGTTCTCCATCATTATCACTCATCAGGTCCTGCACCAATATTCCATTGTCCATCTTTCTGGGCAAGATCTTTAATTATTCAATAACCACAGTGTATTGATTTGGGCTCCCTTGAGTCCTGTGAGCACACCAAGTGGCTTACTACAAATGTGGAACCATGACAGACTGATGGAGCTATTTTTAATTGACTTCCAAATGTGAATTCCTTCCCAGAGAAGCCAAAGTTTGCTCTCCCTCCTTACTGTCAAGCCACGCCACAGAGTGTTCACCTTTGTCTGGAGATCTGAGGCTTGGCTGGAAAGCTCAGGAGTTGGAGGGAGCTTAAGGGACGTCCCTTGAAGCAGGTAAATATCCTGTGGAAAGCCAAAAGTCACCCCTGAGATTAGGCTATGAACAACGCAACCCCAATCTGATCAGGGCAATGATGATGCTCTCAGCTACTCATCGACAAAGCCAGAACTTAAGCTGAAGTTACCCTTGCTAATGTCCACAGCAGGCTCAATCTAGCTGCCAGCTCCACTATGCCTAGGCACTGGAAAGACAAGTTCTAGTGGAAAGGGCTGGGATTTAAGAAATCTGAGTTCTGATCCCAGCTCTGCCGCAGCCTGCTGTGTGACTGTGAGCAAATCACTTAACCTCTCTGGGGGCTAAGTCCTCTGCCCACCTTATCTTCTAAATTGTAAATCTACTATGGGAAAGAGAATACGACTGATCTGATTCTACTGTATCAATCCCAGTGCTTAGCAAAGTGTTGGGAATATAATAAACATTTAATACTGTAACTATTATTGGACCTGCATCACCTCCAAAATCTCACATCTGCTCCATATTCTTCATTGCTCTTTTGCCCATTCATGGATCAATATCATCATCATCATCAATCGTATTTATTGAGCGCTTACTATGTGCAGAGCACTGTACTAAGCGCTTGGGAAGTACAAATTGGCAACATATAGAGACAGTCCCTACCCAACAGTGGGCTCACAGTCTAAAAGGGGGAGACAGAGAACAAAACCAAACATACTAACAAAATAAAATAAATATCCACTCTGTTGGCTCTTTGGTGACTGAAATACATGTTTGGTCACATATGCTCAGCTCTGCCATAACATATTTTCACTCCGAATTTTATCTAGAATGCTATTAGAGAATTATGGAACAGCAGTCTGACGATGTGAACCAGTTTGGATGCAGTACACCTAAGCCTGGAAGAAGTAATTTGTGCATATGTGCATGGGGTACAGCACCTAACGTAGCGTACTACAATGTGGGTTATCCTTAATGTACGGATATGATGTGAACAACCTCCATATTATGGGAGGACTGGGTATACACATAAATCACCCACTTTAGGGAACCATATTCCTGCTCCTTCCTGAACCTCCCCAAAGAGGACCAGAATCTAAACTCTCCAATGCCACTTGAACCGTGAGTCCCACATGGAAGAGGGATTGTGTCCAACCTGATTATCTGGAATATACCCCCAGCATTTAGTATGGTGCTTTGCACATTCATTCATTCATTTATTCAATCGTATTTATTGAGCGCTTACTGTGTGCAGAGCACTGTACTAAGTGCTTGGGAAGTACAAGTTGGGAACATACAGAGACAACTTAGACACCACAATTATTATTATTACAATTATTAGATTGTAAGACCCCTTCAAAGGAATCCCTGCATGCAGTAAGCACTTAATAAATACTGTTATGAAAGATTTGGTGGCAGAGAGCCAGTGGGGAGAATGAAGTGAAAATCTGTCCCTCATTCAATAATAATAATAATTGTGATGATGACAATAATAATATTAATAATATTTGTTAAGTCCTTTCTATAAGGCAAGCACTGTACTAAGTGATGGGGAGATACAATACAAGCAGATCTGACAGCCCCTATCCCACGTGGGGCTCGCAGTTTAAGGGGGAGGGAGGAACAGGAAGTTTATACCCATTTTACTGATTGAGATAACTGGGGCACAGAAAAGCCAAGCAACTTACCCAACCAGGTTCACACAGCAGGCAAGTGGACGGAGCCAAGATTAGAACTCAGGACCTCTTACTCCAAGGCCAGTGCTCCTTCCACTACATCAAGAGGTAATAATTCACTTTATCCCTTAAGAAAAAAGTCTTGCATCTTGTTTTGCCCCTCTACCCTTAGGCTATGATGAAAGCAATCACTTTCAGCTTCACCTGAGCTGGATCTTACATACTGTGTCCATTTTGCAGATTATTAAACTGAGGCCCAGGTCAATGGCGTGGATTTTGTCCAAGACTGTCTTGAGGGGAAAAAAAAAAAACCAACAACTTCCAACTGAACTTTGGAGAGAGGGGAGGGAAATTAGAGCATGTCCTCAGCAAATGTGTTTCTATTCACCTCTGAGCGAAGGAACATCTTGGCACTTATAAGATGTCAGGATTTCCTCCCACTCCAAACTACCAATGTAAACCCTCATCAAGATTAGCCCCAGGAAATGACCAAACCAGCTTCTGAAGAGAAAGTCCCTTTTACTCTTCTACATTTTCTCTTTTCTCTTTTTTTTTTTTCCTGAGAGGAACTTAAATTTCGAGGGTGTGAGCCAACCCCAAACAGATGGTGCTTGTAAAAAAAAAAAGTTAATTCAATAAAACCAAACTCATGTCGTTTATAACCCATTTTAAAAGCACAGAGCATAAACCATTTTATTTTCACCCAGTGGCTGCAAATCACTGCTTCACCACAAAGGTCAGTCAAGAAGGTCAGGGAACTTCACAGCCTCTTCACAAAACGACTCCCTGCCTTTAGTCAATACCCTTCACTTGCGGGATAAAGACGGGGGGAACTCAAAAAAAAAAAAAGAGGCTCAGGCTTTCATCCTGATCTCCAAAGTCAAACTGGTCAAAAGCAAATCCCAGGATTAAATATGTAAGAAGCGAGAGGTTGCCAAGATCACCAAAAGCCCAAGTGCCCTCCTTATCTTCGGTTTTCCTCACTTCCATTACCAGGCTCTGTCGTTGACTCATTCCTGCTTGCTCAATCAGTCAGTGGTATTTATTGAGCATTTACTGTGTGCAGAGTGATGTACTAAGCGTTTGGGAGAGTACAACCCAACAGAATTGGTAGTCACATGCCCTGACCCCAAAGAGTTCACAGACTAGACAGACATTAAAATAAATTGTGGAAAAGTATATAAGTACTGCGGGGATGACGGTGGGGTGAATAAAGAGCTCAAAGAGTACAGATCCAAGGGCCTAGGTGATGCAAAAGGGAGAGGGAGTAGGGGAAATGAGTGCTTAGTCAGGGAAGCAGCGTGGCCTAGTGGATAGCGCCCGGGCTCTAATCCCAGCTCTGCCTCTTGTCTGCTGTGGGACCTTGGGCAAGTCACTTCATTTCTCTATGCCTCAGTTACCTCAACTGTCAAATGGGGGTTAAGACTGAGTCCCATTAGGAACAGGGACTGTGTCCAACCTGTGCCCACCCCAGCGCTTAAAACAGTGCCTGGCACCTAGTAAGAGTTTAACAAATGTCATCATCATTAGGAAAAATTCTTGGAGATCTGATTTTAACAAGGCCTTGAAGATGGAGAGACTGATGGTCTACCAGATATGAAAGGGGAGGGAAATGCAGGCCAGAAGGAAGATGTGGACACAGGGCTGGCAATGAGATAGATGAGATCGAGATACAGTGAGTACCTCCTTTCATTTCCATTCATCACCGGCAAAGCAATGGCTCATCAGACCTCTGGTTTCCAGGTTTGGGGTGGCCACTGGCTGACTAGGAGAGAGTCTAATCATTCTGGGGGAGTCCCATTGCTTCTTCAGGTCTCGGTGTCTCCCAAAATGGAGATGTAGCCCCAGGGAGTACCATTCTTTCCTGCCAAAGCAGGATAGATAAGAGGGTCAGGCAAAATATTACCTGTAAGAATGTGTTAACAGGCATAAAAAAAAAAATTGGCATTTGTTAAGCCCTTACTCTGTGCAAGGCACTGTGCTAAGTGCTGGGGAGGATACAAGCAAATCAAACCGGACACAGTCCCTGTCCCTCATGAGGCTCACGGTCTCAATCCCCATTTACTCAGAGGAGGTAACAGGCACAGAGAAATATAGTGACTTGCCCAGGGTCACAGGGCAGACAAGTGGTGGAACCAACTGAAAAGTAGCCTGCTCTAGTGGGGAGCAGCCTGGAATAGCCGAAAGAGCATGGGCATCAGAGGACCTGGGTTCTAATCCAGGCTCTGCCACTTACCTGCTGTGTGACCTTGGGCAAGTCACTTAACTTCTCTGTGCCCCAGTTCCCAGTAAGATGGGAAATCAATACCCGTTCTCCCTGCTACTCAGAACGTGAGCCCCAAGTGGGACCAGATTATTTTATATCTACCTCAGCGGTCAGTAAAGTACCTGGCACATAATTCTACTACTACTATTAATGACATTAATAATAAAAACACTACATAAAGACAAGGTATTCTACTCTGGCAAGAATGACCACAAGTCTCTAATCAGCTGCTTACCTGGCTTTTGTGGGCAGTAGTCAGAACCATCAGGGCACAATTAAGGCTGGGGGCTCAGAGCAGATTGCCATCAATGGACTGGTCAATGGACAGGGCCGGGGAGGGGGATAAGAAAAGGAAACAAACTCCATAACTGTGCCTGAAGCATTAAGACCAGAGATCCTTTCAGGAGCTTGATGTTAGCTGTCCGGCTTTGACCATCAAAACAAAATGTTTGGCTTCTCAGAAGTCTCCCCAGCAAAGGATCAGAAAGCTAAAGCTGGGGTTTCTACTGTGGAAAAACCGTTGTTCTACTGGTGACCTTCCAAGTGGAGTCTTGTTTTCTATTTTGCAGCAGCCCTAATGCAGGTGTCCGCTGATGGCTGGGCCCTCCTGATTCAGCCTCTGTGATCCTTTTGGGGAGCTCTGCCGTTGGTCCAATGAAAACAACATTGGTCTGGGGATTAGGAGACCACTGTTCCAGTCCCAGATAGTAATAAGAATCATAATCATCATAATGCTAATAATAATTTTAATAACGGTCAATTATTTGCCAAGCACTGTACGGAGCACTGGGGTAGGCACATGATATAGTCATCATCATCATCGGTATTTATTGAGCACTTACTGTGTGCAGAACACTGTACTAAGCTCTTGGTAGAGTACAATACATCAAGTTGGTAGACACGTTCACTGCCCACAGTGAGCTGTCTACTAATATTAATAGTTTATAATATATAATATATATGCCAGTGCTGTGGGGCAGAGTGGGGGTGCATATCAAATGCCCAAAGGTTGCAGAACCAAGGGCATAATCGACACAGAAGGGAGAGGGAGCTGAGGACTTAATTGGAGAAGAACTCTTGGAGATGTGGCTTTAATAATACAGTACCTGCCCCACACTGGACTCAAACTTTAAATAGGAGGGAGAAGAGATAGGTGACGGAGCTGGAATTAGAATCCAGGTTCTAATCTGGGGAATGAGCAGTGGCCTAGAGGAAAGAGCATGGGGCTGGGAGTCGGAAGACCTGGGTTCTAATTCCAGCTCTGACACTTAGCTGCTGCGTCACCTTGGACAAGTCACTAAATCTCTCTGTGCCTCAGTTTTCTCATCTATAAAATGGGGATTAAATCCTACTCCCTTCTATTTAGACTGGAAGCCCTTTGTGGATCAGGAACTGTGTCCAATCTGATTATCTTTTATCTAACAGTGCTTAGCACATGGTGCTTTACAAGTACAAAAACAAAAATAATAACAACAACAATAATTAGATCCTCTGACTCTCAGGCCTGTGCTCTTTCCATTCAGCTAAGCTGTTTCTCTGCTTTCCACTGGAGCTAAGAGAGGGAGATGGTTACCGACCAAAGCTATGACCTCATTTCCAAAGGTCACAAAGTCCCTAAGGGGCTCCACCCCTTCCGAGAGCCATTCAGTTTCCAATGGAGGTCAAGTTCATGGCTGACCGGTTGGTTTCATCAGATTGATAACATCAGCTCCTGAGGCAAATGAGTGCAGGAAATTATAGTGTTTTATCTTTATTGGATAAACACTAGCTAATGAGCCAGGAGGCCAAACACACTGTCTGCACTTTAAATATAGTTTCTTCCTGGAATTGATTGGTCCTACAGGCTGGAAAGGTGCTGGACGGAGCCCTCTGGCCACTGTCAGAGAGCAGATGCCTTTGCATAACTGCAGAAATATTCTCCACCTAACTCACCCCTTTAACTTATTTATCGCGTGAGGTCTAATGGCCCCACAAGGCCATGACCATAATTCCCTGAGAAGCTGTCTGCTGAGGGTCCACAGAGCAGTGCTAAGCAGACCAGGAGAAAATAGTACATTCACCAGTGGTCCTTCTCATGACCGGGGCAGATTCCATCTTGGGACCTTGTGGATAAAAGAAAAGTCTGTGAATGTCATTCAGTCACGCTGGATGGCGGCATTCAGTGAGAACAATATTTTTGACTTGGCCAACCCACAGACAAGTCCATTTCCATCCAGACTTCCCAAACATTAAACGGTAATAATTATAATTATGGTATTTGTTTAGCACTTTCTATATGCCAAGGACTGTACCGAACACTGACACAAGACACAGGATATTCAGGCTGGACACAGTCCCTATCCCACATGTAGCTCACAGTCTTAAGAAGGAGAGCACACAGATAATGAATCCCCATTTTACAGATGAGGGAACTGAGCCACAGAGAAATTAAGTGACTTGCCCAAGTGCACACAGCAGATAATTGGTAGGGTGAAGAATAGGACCCAGGTCTCTGGCTCAGAAGCACTTGCTCTTTCCACTAGGCCTAGCTACTTCTGAAAGAGATTCATTACATGATTGTTATTCAGACCAGAGGTAGAAATACTAATATTTATAGTAACATGTTGTTGATATTCACTGGCTGCCTTTGTGCCTAGCCCTACACTAAATGCTCTGAAGTAAACAAGAATATATAAATTGAAGACCCTTCCTGTTCACAACAAGTTTACAACCTAGTGGGGAATACTGCCACGGAAAAAATCAAATGTTTAAACAGCTAACCCCAACGTTCAACATTCCCATCGCCATTCCCAAACACTGTGGACATTTTTAAAAGCCCCTTCAGGCGTCACTCACTCTCCACTCTGGTGGAAGGGTAGGGCTCAGCACCTGTGATGGGAGTTGGTGTTCTGAGGGCATATTTGATTTGCAAGTGTTTTACATCTTTTTCTTCAACATTCTCATTCTGACTCTGTAGATTCAGCTTTCTGCAACTGAGAGGGAAAGCAACATGAGGCAGCTAAGTCCCCCAAGCTGGAAAAAGCAGAAATTCAATGATTGGTTCAGCTATGGGCTCAGAGCCCATCTGGAAACAGCCAGGATTAGAGGTTGAAGCCCCTGAGCCTCGGTACCGGGAAAGGTAAATGAAATGGGTCTGACTATGCACAGCGATCGATGGGCAACAGGTAAGTTCGTTATGGGCAGGGAACGTGCCTGTCAATTATGTTGTATTGCACTCTCCCAAGATCTTAGTGCAGTGCTCTGCATATCTCAAGCGCTCAAATACCACTGACCAATGGAACAAAATCCTGGGATTCCCAGCAGGGCTGGCTCACCTTAGAAAGATGGCATTTGGAGGAGTAATAGAAGAAAGGTATCTTTTGAATTCCCATTGGGTGCAATGCACTGTACTACATGTTTGAGCGACAATTCTCTCCTCTAACACCAATCTACTCTCTGTACCTAGATCTCATGTTTCTCACTGCTAACCCCTATGGCTTAGAACACCCTCCTCTTTCAGATCCTACAGTCCACTACCCTCCCCATTTTCATAGCTCTACTAAGTCCTCTCTTCCCTGTTTAAGCCCTCCTTTCGATGACACCTAGATACTTAGGTCTGTAGTCCATAAGCACTTTGATATTCATCATTCATTCAATGATATTTATTATGCGCTTACTGTGTGCGAAGCACCGTACTAAGTACTTGGGAAGTAAAATTCAGCAACCAATACAGACAATCCCTTCTCACAACAAGCTTACAAGTCTGCCGGGTTTGCGGGGTGGGGGGTGGGGTGGTGCCGGGGGAAAGAGGCAGACATCAAAGCAAGTAAACAGGCATCAGTAGCATCATAATAAATAGAATTATAGATATATCCAAATTGCTAATAAAAATGAATAGAATTATAATTATAAATAAGTACACATATACATGAGTGTTGTGGGGCAGGGTGGTAATAATAATAATAATAGCATTTATTAAGTCTTACTGTGTGCAAAGCACTGTTCTAAGCACTGGGGAGGTTACAAGATGATCAGGTTGTCCCATGGGGGGGATCACAGTCTTCATCCCCATTTTACGGATGAGGGAACTGAGGCCCAGAGAAGTGAAGTGACTTGCCCAGTCACACAGCTGGCAATTGGCAGAGCCAGGATTTGAACCCCTGACCTTGGACTCCAAAGCCCGTGCTCTTTCCACTGAGCCACACTGCTTGGGAGTGGGTTGGGACAATGGGGGGGCAGAGGAAAAGGGGAGCTTAGACTAGGAAGCCCCTCTTCCAGCCCTCTCCCAGCCCCACAGCACTTATGCACATATCCATCAGCAATCCATCTGTCTCCCCCTCTAGTCTATAAGGTTCTTGTGGGCAAAAATTGTGTCTGAACTCTACTGTCTTGTACTCTCCCAAGCCCTTAGAAAGTACTCTGCACAAAGGAAGCACTCTATTATTAACCATTGATTGATTGACAAAATACGTTCCCCGGCCACAAAATGCCTACAATCTAAGAGGGAAAAACATAGAAGACACATCCAGCTTCTTGAATGTGCTCAATGGCTGGAGGTAAGACAAGATTATCAACAATGGAATTTCCTCCAACAGGGAGGGAAGACCTCAAGACTAGTGGAGCTGGGTGGACAGTCTCACCATTACTCCACCTTGGGCAGGCCTATAGGTAAGGTGGTCACTGAATATGAGACAAAAAGAGAAATGTGTTGCCACATGTGCTTCAACTGGTCCTGCAGCATAATATGCAGATGATATACATGTTATTTTGTGGAAGCAGGGTCAATTCCACCTGCCCCTTGGGTGTTTATCCATGACACCTTACACCTGCCCTAGAATCTATGTGTGCCCATCCAGGTCCCTGTGAGCATAGAGACCACTTCCAAGGCATGGCATTTGGCAGGATGAGCTATGGCAGAGGTGCCTGAAAATAAAAATCCCAGACATAGAGATGCCTGATTTCTGTACCAAACAGTGGACAGGCCAGCTGAAAGGTGCGTGGAACAAAACTGAATAAACAACCTCTCTACCTGGTTGTGAGACAGAGTGACAGTCAACTCAGACATGGCAAGTCTCCTAGGGCCCCACTATTTTTGTCCAGAGGAGGAGTCTGCCTCGCTTGCTTCTCCTGACCATCTGTTGGTGGGTAGAAAGGAAGCAACAACCCCATGTTGCTTATGTCTCTGTTGACCTCAGTGCAAGGATGCCAGTGACTTATCAACTCTCCCAAACGGCTCCTCAGAGCAGCTGGCCAGCGTGTGCTTTCTGTCATGATTATTCCCTAGAGAGCCTGCGTGTTGCCGGGAATATCAGAATCTGGCTCTAGACTAATAGTGAGCATATCTCCAGGAGCCATTATGTTCATATCTCCAGGCTTGAGTTTTCCTTAGCTGCTCCACTTGGCACATTCTCCTTCCTCATTCAGGACTCCATTTCAAACCTGTCCCATAGAATGCTTGTGTTCCCCAACACAGGACAGAGAGGACAGCTGAGCTGATGCTTCATTCCCTTCACCACACCAGGTTGGAATCTTCCAGACTGTTAGCTCTAGAAGACCCAGTGGGCAGACACAGCCACAAAAGGGGATGAGATGGGAAGAAAGACAGTGAGAGGCAAGGTCTTCTCCAGATTCAGAATCACTGGAAACAGCGCACGCAGCTCAGAGGCCATCAGGCTTGGCATGGCTGGAGTCAGTATGGTCCAGGCAGCTGTGACCTGTGTGTATGCATCCTGGCATGGCCCGATGAAGCCCTGAAGATGGGTGTGTAAAGAGGCACAAAAGTGTTAGGCATGGCATATCTATTAGCCATTTTTAACCCCAACACGATCAAAGTGCTCTGGGATCATTGGGGAGCCAGAGATGCTACAAGCATGTCCATTACTGCCCCGATCTTATAATGATTTTCTCATCATCCATCAGACAAGACTCTTTGTAAATAAAAACTGTTACCAGAAGACCAGAGCCCTGAATTTTCCATTTTTGTCTATATTCC
Source organism: Tachyglossus aculeatus (assembly GCF_015852505.1). Lineage (NCBI taxonomy): Eukaryota > Metazoa > Chordata > Mammalia > Monotremata > Tachyglossidae > Tachyglossus > Tachyglossus aculeatus. The sequence goes on along the minus strand of NC_052079.1, from coordinate 10,070,182 downwards.
TGTTTGGCTGCAAGGAGAGAGATAAATTCGAACCATCAATAGGGGGAATAAAAATATTTGACGTGCCAGGCAAAACCTTCTCTGCGGCAGCCTGATTTATCAAGAAGCCCAGACTCCACATTGCACACTTCCCACTTCCTCAAAATTGAACTGCCCAAGTCTCTACAGGGTGGCTGACGAGGTGTCTCATGAGCTAGATACCCAGACTTACTTAAGATGAAAAAAAACAACCTCTCAAACGAGCCTAACCGAAACCTCGGTCCAGTTTGTTTTTGTTTTGTCTCACAGAACTGTCCAATTTCTCAGGCTAATCTCCAAGTCGCTGCTTGCCAGGGGTGCAGACAGATATCAGAATTTTAGTTACCTTTTGCTTCAAAGGGAATCCGACTGCCTACCGGCAGGAGGAATGAAGACGGATGGTTGCTGGAGCCGGTTGGTCGTACCAATTTGTACTGCAATCTAGGAGCTGCAGTCTCTGAGAGTCGAGTTTAAATGTGTGCTCTATGGCTTTTGAGGAGAAGGATGTGGGGCGCATACAGTTGTAGATCAACTCTGCCAGTGAATTCACGGGATGAGGCTTTAGTTACGAAAGAGCAGCTTGGCCACTGCATGCGACAAAACTCAGCACAGAGAGAGTATCATGGACTGAAAAATGGGAGGGAATGAGAAAAGATTATTGCTTATTGCAACTGCAACGGAAACACACTTGCACCAAATCATGGTGCAATCAGAGAAACCAAACCATTAGGTTTATATAGCTGGAGAAAAGAATTTAATACTCGCTCACCGAAAGCTCAGCCCTTCGATGCATACAGAATCTGAGATTTAATTCAGCAAGGTGCCTGGGACAAAGCTGTACTCATTTCAAGTGACCGGTTTCTGTTTTTCTTGGCCACTGTATGTCACTAAATGAATCTTGCGAGGCCTGAGTTGTTTCTAGTGCTCCTGACATAGTAGGCCTCTAATTTTAGAGCCATATCAGAGCGAGGTAAATGAAAAACCTTTCAAATCTGTCCAAATCTTTATCATAATGTTTACCCACTATTTCTCATGAGAAGTCTGAGTCTGTCCAAGGATCTCCCTGCTACCTGTTAGGAAACAGAGCACCACAGAGGAGAAGGGAGTTACTTCAGGGCACAGAATACTTGAGTAACAGCAGCCCTAATGGAATTCCCAACTACTGAACATCTTACTTCCCCCTCTAGGCTGTAAGCTCAATGTGGGCAGTGAATATGTCTACCGCTTCTGTTATATTGTACTTTCCCGAATGCTCAGTATACAGTGCTCTGCACACAGAAAGTGCTCAAGAAATATGATTGATTGAGACAACTCTCTAATATAGCACTGTCAACTGCTTCCTCATCATGCTTTATTCCTCCCCTACCCAGGACACCCAGAGAGGAATGTAAGAACCCTGGGAAGACGTCTTTCATTTTTGTTTTAAGAAAAGTGGAGAGCAGGGGAGAGAGTAGAGTAGGAAGCCATGGCTTACTTTGAAGGTGCAATTGCACCAAAAGTCTCAATAAAAATACTTGAAACTCAGGGGAAAAAATTGCATTTTGCCAAGACAAATTTTTGACCTGCTTGTAAGTATGCTGGATCTTGGCTGCTCCTGCCCAGCAAGGCGATGAATGACAAAGGAAACCGGCTCCATTTCATGGTAGGAGCCACAGTTTAGGCCTCAGGTTAATGGGATCGGGTGCGGAGGTGGTCAATAATGGCATCTCTGCGGGAAAGCAGTAGGTCAAGAAATGAATAGCTCTGTGTCCTCTGGCATTGTGTCAGGCAGTGGAAAAAGCCACAGATCGCACAAGTGAGGATTTACCGATTGGTTTTATGGTTGAAATCTTCTATGCAGGAAAAATCTAGTCCGATGCCACCGATCAGGGTATAATTTAAAAAGAAATAAGAGGTTAAAGGTGTGGGTCAGAAAAGCATTAGAAACGTTTATGGCATTTTTTAAATGAGACTTCCATTTCAAACTTTTATGCAGAAAAATAACCTTCAGAAATCTGCTCTTTAAAAAACAGATTGAATTCTGTATTTCCATTGTCTTTATCATCATCATCCAAAAAGCATTTATTATTGCAATTAGCATGCAAATTGTAAGCAGAAATGCCAAAGTTTGCCCTCTAGATTTCTTAATGTTCCCCCTTCCCTAAATCCCTCTCCTATTCTCACCTCAAACCCAGCTTAAAAGCCCCAAAGTAATTAAGAGTGAGAGTCTGTATCTGTGAATTCTTCCCAAGCCCCTCACAGGGAAAGAAGAGGAAAGAGTTAAGACCTTAATCTTACCACGGGGTGAAAAGCAGGAAAAACAAAACAAAAAAAAATCCTTATCTCTGTTTGCATCTTAATCCCTTAAAACAAAATGGTTTAAGTGAAGATTTCAAGTATATTACATTCTCCATTCTAATCAGAAGCTTCCCAGGTTGTAAGAATCTTGACAGCTTTACTAGTCTAATAACAACAACAATAAGTGTAGTATTTGTTAAGCGCTTACTCTGTATCATGCACTGCACTCAGAGCTGGGGTAGATACAAGACGATCGGGTGGGACACAGTCCCTCTCCCACATAGGGCTCACATACTCAATCCCCATTTTACAGATGAGGTAACTGAGGCACAGACAAGGAAAGCGATTTGCCCAAGATCACACAGCAGGCAGGTGGCGGAGCTGAGATTAGAACCCAAGTCCTTCTGACGAACAGACCCGTGCTCTATTCACTGGACAATGCTGCTTCTCACTATTCTATTGCAGAAACGCATCAAAATTATCCCAGACCAATGGCAATCTCCTATTGCTTCAAATCGCCAGAGATGGAGACTCCGCAATGTCCCTCTGTTATATAAAATGATGGTGAGGTGAACTGAAAACAAAGACCCCAGACAAAAAAGAGAGGGGCCACTTGACTGGCTGTCTTTACCAACCAGAATTCAAGTTCCCCCTTGGGGTGCCCCATTGCAAAACAGAACGCAGAGGGACACCCTGACATGACTTGCAACCCGAGGCACGAGACTCCATCAGGTGACAGTAGACTACCCAGACTCCTGTAGGTCTCCGGAGTGCTTGGCAGCCATTTGAGAAAAGTATATTTAATTAGAAATAAATAAATTGTGGAATTTGTTAAGTGTCTACTATGTGCCAAGCACTGTTCAAAATGCTGGGGTAGATACAAGTTTATCAGCCTGCCACAGTCCCTGTCCCACATAGGGCTCGCAGTCTAAGTAGCGGGGAGAGCAGGTATTGAATCCCCATTTTGCAGATTAGGAAGGTGAGGCACAGAAAAGTGAAGTGATTTGCCCAAGGCTTCACAACAGGCAAGAGGCAGAGCTGGGAATAGAACCCAGGTCGTCTGACTCCCTTCATCACAATCAGCCAATCATTCAGTGTTACTTATCGAGTGCTTACTGGAAGCAAAGCACTCTACTAAATACTTTGTAAGCTCTTCATGGGCAGGGAATGTGTCTGCTAATTCTGCTGTACGGTACTTTCCCAAGCACTTAATCCGGTACCCTCTGCAAAGTAAGCATTCAATAAATGCCACTGATTGGGAGAGTACAATACAATAGAATTGGCAGACATGATGCCTGCCCTTTGGGAGCAGGAATCCAAGGTCCAGAGATTAAAAGACTTGCCCCTGGTTAACAAACTGTAATTAGTGGCAGCCGGAAGACTAGAAATCTCTCCATCAGGGCATTCTACCTCTTCCCCTCACACTTTCTGCTCCTTCTCGAGAAGCAAACCCAGGAGAATTATGCAGCCCAGACACTGAGCCTGTTAGAGAGGGAGATTTAGTCCTTTGGTGCAACCTGCTACCTAAGGCTTTGGGCCCTGCTGCTACCCTGGTTCGGAATGCTTTATCTCGGTTCCTCTCGCCTTGTCGGTTTAAATATTTTAATTAGGAAGCATTTGTAACCGAAAATTCAAGTTGCCTAATAAAGTCTCTAAACAACATCCCCAGAAAAGAATGTCTCTCAAACGAAGCTGTCAGCCCAGCTAAGTATCTTTAGGAGCAAAGATGATGTCCCTGCTCTGATTTAGCTCTTTAATTTCTATTAAAAATGTTACCCAGGGTAAGTTAAATATCTCAACGCTTAATTTAGAATGGCACTGGGAAAACATCAAAATAAAAACAAAATGAATAGGGAATGCCAAGGACAACACAGTCTGATCTATTTGGATCTATTTAGGTCCACTCTGCCCCTTCACCTTGAAGTTTGTATCTCCATTCGACCTGGAAGGCAAAGTTGAATGTTTTTTTGAAACTAAAGACAGAGGGTGTAATGGAGTTATTTTTAGAAAAGCATTTTGGTTCATTTAAGTTCTGGGGATTGCAATTTAGGATTCTTGAAATAGTGTGTCCAACAATTCTGGAAAAGCCCCAAATTAATAATCCACAGTTTGCTTTCCCTTGCCTGAAATTTAATGAATTCCCTACCCCACTATTAAAAGGCAGCATTTATGAAGCCGGGCTTTAATTAAATCAGTGAAATCAAAAATTCACCAGGACCTTACAGTTTGGGGGATGTTTCCAAACCCAGATCTTTGGCTTTGAAAAGCGAGGTTGTGTTTTTTCAACGCTCTGTCTTTTTATGTAACCTGGAGCCCACAGAACCTAGATGTGCGGCACCAAGTTGGGCAAAAAGATATGTCTTGAATTTCTCTTTGGGCCACCCTCACCTCTCTCCTGTTCGAATGTAGTAAGCTACAGGCGTTAATGCAACGGGAGAGACTCTAAGGAACCATCTACTAGCCGCTCCACTCACTCACCCTTCCATGGAGGAATTAGGGAGGGCGTGGAGAAGATGGCCATTAGAAGCCCCGGGACCGTAGCCTGGTTCTAAAATTCAGACTCTGGGCATCACGGGCTGATTGTTTTGGGTCCCTAGTAGCATTATGAAATAATTTAGCTCTTGGTGTGCTTGAAAATATTGACTAAATGGCCCTACTTCCTGTGCAACTTTAAATCTCATTACGCACCCTGAGCTCTACACCCTATTATAAAGTTTCTTTTTTTCTGATTGTAGTGTATATAGCTATGATTCTATTGATTCCGATGGTATTGACACCTGTCTACTTGTTTTGTTGTTTGTCTCCCCCTTCTAGACTGTGAGCCTGTTGTTGGGTAGGGATCGTCTCAGTATGTTGCCGACTTGTACTTCCCAAGCGTTTAGCACAGTGCTCTGCGCACAGTAAGCGCTCAATAAATATGATTGAATGAATGAATGGTAGTTGCCACCAAAGGAGTCTCGGTATGGAACATTTTGGGACATACAGTGCTCTGCACGCAGTAAGCGCTCAATAATATAATATGTTTTATTTTGTTCTCTGTCTCCCCCTACTAGACTGTGAGCCCACTGTTGGGTAGGGACCATCTCTATATGTTGCCAACTTGTACTTCCCAAGCGCTTAGTCCAGTGCTCTGCACACAGTAAGCGCTCAATAAATACGATTGATTGATTGATTGATTGAATGGTAGTTGCCACCAAAGGAGTCTCGGTATGGAACGTTTTGGGACATACAGTGCTATGCACACAGTAAGCACTCAATAATATATGTTTTGTTTTGTTCTCTGTCTCCCCCTTCTAGACTGTGAGCCCACTGTTGGGTAGGGACCGTCTCTATATGTTGCCAACTTGCACTTCACAAGCGCTTAGTCCAGTGCTCTGCACACAGTAAGCGCTCAATAAATACGATTGATTGATTGATTGAATGGTAGTTGCCACCAAAGGAGTCTCGGGATGGAAAGTTTGGGGACATACGTTTTCCCTAATCTCCTACGGCTCTCTAATGCTAGTACCTTTGGGCATTGCGCACAGTCCAAGTCTTTCCAAAGGAAGCTGGAGAAGTCATTTCCATGGAAGCAAAGCATTCCTAGCCGTGAGCAGCGGCGTTGGGAGAGGCATGTGAGTTCGGGACCCACAAGAGGGCAGCAGACGGTCTGAAACTACAAACTAAACTAGGAATGTGGTCGCCCAAAGTGAGGAAGATTCCAATCCAGAAGGCAGGAAAGATCACTCAAATCCTTCCAAGAGCAAGGAGAGCACTGTCAAAGGAGACACCATCATCTGGGGGCATTCATTTTCAGATTTCTTTAACAAGAGCTGAGTCCTTTTGTAGGAAATCAGTGTGTGTATGTGTGTAGTTGTGTAGGGCAGGGGGAACAGAACCAAAGTGGAGTAGAATATGAGTGAGGTGAGGAATAACACCAACTTCATCCCCAGGGAGCAAGACCTCGCTTTCCACAAATTAATACCCAAAGACAGTCATGAACTTTTAGACGGTCATTTTAGATTGTGAGCCCACTGTTGGGTAGGGACTGTCTCTATATGTTGCCAATTTGTACTTCCCAAGCGCTTAGTACAGTGCTCTGCACATAGTAAGCGCTCAATAAATATGATTGATGATTGATGATGAACAAGGCTGTTACCAAGAACAAAGATGTTCTCTTCCATAACACTCAATATTGACTCCCTTTGTTTGCTCTGACATGGTTCTTCCATCTTGCCCCAGCTTTGGACAGGAGTTCGACAATACAATTGATTAGTCAACCTGCTCCACTCTTTATGAGGCGCCGGGTAAATGACCATCACTAAGAGCCTCCACGTCAACCTCCTACCTCCTTCTTCTTTTAGACTGTGAGCCCAATGTTGGGTAGGGACTGTCTCTATATGTTGCCAATTTGTACTTCCCAAGCGCTTAGTACAGTGCTCTGCACATAGTAAGTGCTCAATAAATATGATTGATTGATTGATTGATTTTCCACCATTTCAACAGACTCCATCCCCTCTCCCCCACAACCAAGGAACACCAAGGAACAACAAACTTGTTTTTTAACATATTTTTCTCACTTCAAGTTCCTGCTATACTACAGAGAGGAGGAAACAATCAAAGAGATTTTCGAAACACCCAGTTTTCACAGTTTAAGGGACCTGAGTTCTAATGCTGGCTCTGCCAATTGCTTCCTATGTGACCTTGGGCAAGTCACAACTTCTCGGTGCCTCTGTTTCCTCAATTCTAAAATGGGGATTCAATACCCATTTTCCCTTCTACTTAGACTGTGAGCCCCATTTGGGACAAGAGCTGTATTAAATGCTTTCTATGTTTCAAACACTGTTCTAAGCCCTGGGGTACATACAAGTTAATGAGATCAGACACAGTTCCGGTCCCACATGGAGTTCACAGTCTAATCAGGAGGGAGAACAGGTACTGAAATCCCATTTTACAGATGAGGAAACTGAGGCACAGAGAAGTGACTTGCTTAAGGTCACACAGCAGGCAAGTGGCAGAACCGGGATTAGAATCCAGGTCCTGCTGCTCCTCTGAGAGCATTAAGGTTGAATAGCCCAGATCTAGTTATAATATGATTGGAATTCCTTGGGCAACCAGCTCACCACCATACTCTGCCATTGTATTAGGTAGCAACCTTTGTTTTCAAAATGTCCAGCCATCTCAGTCTTCTATCACTTCAGGAAGAAGGTGCAATCAGGTATCAATTTTGTAATGATTTATCACCTTCATTTTGGCTTCTTTTTGTTTTAATCACCTCTCCTTCAAGTGCAATGGTCTTGAGCAAGGGACGGACAAAATACAAACACCTGACAGCTAAAAGAGGGAAAGGTCATGGAAAATCCACCAAGAGGGCACTCAGCCCTGAATAATCAAGAATTGTTGGTGTATCACATGGGGCTCTTACCTGACCGCATGCATGACTTTTCATTTATTTTTCCTTAGAGACTGTTTTTTTCCACCTTGATAACCATGCCCCTCTTTCTTCCTAGCAACTCCCTTTGGTACCCCTCAATCTGACTTTGGTTGATTTTCCTGTTTTGTTGGGTTTTTTTCCATTTCTCAGTTGCTGTGCAGTAGGAGGCTGCGTAGAAGTCATTTCTTTTAATCAAGTTCCAATCCTGAAATTCTCACTGCCGAGCTGCCCCATGCTGGCAGAACCCCAGAGCTGTCACTCAAGATCGGTGATCCAAAACAAATTCTCTCTTTGTCCTCATTGCTGGCCATTCTCCCTCCATAGGTGTGCCCTGGCAGAATTTTGAGTATTTCCCATACTGGACACAAACGGTTCTGAGTGATCGTTTCTTCAACAGGTGATATTATTTCAGGGCAGAGCAGTCCCCAGTCTAATAACAATGATGGTGTCAATAAGCATATCTTATGGGCCAAACATTGTATAGGTGATGGGGTAGATACAGATCCGATTAGATACAGTCTCTGTTCCACACAGAGCTCATGGTTTAAAAATTAGGGAGAGCAGTTATTTTAGGCCCATTTTACAGATGAGAAAACAAGCACAGAGAGGTTAATTTACCTGCCCAAGTGGTGGAACTGAGACTAGAACTCGAGCCTCCTGAATCCCGATCCTGTGCCTTTCTGGGGAGTGCTTCAAGCACAGCCTGGACAGAGACTTCTTGAGACAAGTGGCCTCTACAGAAAACACTGGGTAGGTGAATGTTTTTTGAGAGGAATTCCTTCCATTTTCGGTGCGTGGTCTTTCCGAGGCTGAAAGACTGGCTGGAGGAAGCCAGAGGAGGGAGCACTGCCTGAAGCCAGCGCTTTCCCAGCCAAACTGGCTTTGTGGTGACGTGGCCTAGTGAAAGAGCAAGAGAATGGAAGTCTGAAGAATCAGGTTTGAGTCCCAACTCTGCCACTGACCTACTAGATGACCTGGGGCAAATCATGTCACTATCCTGGGCCTCAGTTATCTCATCTGGAACAAGGGAATGAGATTAATTACGAGCCCCATGTGGAGAAGGACTATGTCTAACCTGAATTCCTTGTACCACCCCCGGCATTTAACACGTAGTAAGCGCTTAATAAATGCCATAATTAAAATGTGATAATTCATTAATTAAACCCAGCTGAGTCCCATGCACGGCCCATGCAAGCTTTGCCTGCTGAGCGCTGCTTGAAAACATGTGGACCGGGGAATAATATGCACGGGGCCGGTGTATTTCAGAATACCGAATGCGTTAAACAGGAGTCTGGCCTGAGGGTGCCCTAGGAGTCTGGCCTGAGGGTGCTCTATTGGAGACTGGGCTAGGGTGGATCATGGGGCCATTTTCGGGAGAGACATCAAGATAATGGGGCATAAAACCGTTATTCATTCAGCATACAGAGTGAGAAAACAGCCTCCAATCTTAGAAGACAATTCAGGGGAAGGAACAGTGATTCCTTTCTATAAAAAGAACAGACCAAACCTCAGATGTATGTGTGTTAGTGTGTGTGTGTGTCTCTGTGCACCTGTATGTGGGTGCCATTGTGGGTATATGTCCACTAATGTTCAGTTGTCTTTGTGTATCTTTGTCTATCAACCAATAGTATTTACTGAGCACTTACTGTGCGCGGAGCACTGTACTAAGTGCTTACACTAAGACACAATGTGTCAAAGTGTGACCGGGTCCATATGTTTTATGTGTATTACTTTGTGTGTCTATGTGCATTGATATGTCCTTGTATATATTTACTTGTACTTCTCTAAGTGTGTATTTATTTGTGTCTGTGTAGCTAAGTATGTGTGAAATCCATGGGAAGGTGCCTATGTGTGTTTGACTGAGTCTTGGTGTTGATATGTCTGTGCATGTCTCCTCAAAAATGTTATCTGCATCAATCAAAAACCCTTGACCACTGGCTTTCAGGCACTCAATCTCTCCCTCATATTCATTCATTCAATCATATTTGTTGAGCTGTTATTGTGTGCAGAGCACTGATTAAGTGCTTGGGAGAGTATAACAATAAGCAGACACATTCCCTGCCTCCTATTTATCCACACTCCTCCCACTACACCCCTGCTTGCGCTCTTCACTCCTTTCAAGCTACATTGTGTCTCATTCTCATCTCTCTTCCTGCCAACCTCTTACCCTCCCTCTGTGTGGCTATTCCACCCCCTTTCATCTGACAAACCATTGCTCTCCCCATCTCCAAAGCCTTTCTGAAATCACCTCTTCCAGGAGGCCTCCCATGATTGCTTTCTAATTTTCCAACTTCAATCTCTATACTTCTGCACAAACTAAACAGTTCTCACAATCCTCTACAGTATTCATGTACGTATCTTAGTACAGTGCTCTGCACACAGTAAGCACTCAAATACGATTGAATGAATATCTTTATGCCCCATTACTTCCTCCTAGCTTTAATTTTAGTGGCTATTTCTCTAGACTGTAAACTCACTGTGGGCAGAGATCATGCCTATTTATTGTATTGTACTTTCCCAAGGTTTAAGTGCTCAGTAAATACTATTAATTGCTTGGTGCTGCCTGCTGTGTCTCTGTGTGGGTAATATGTGTACATATGGGCCTGTATGTATATGTCTCGGCATGTGCTCTCAACTTTGCCCACAACATATCAGACAGGAGCAGGAGAATTTAAAAGTAAGTGGCAGAGACAAGATGCCCACTCTTCCTCAATATCCTCAGAAAGCAAATAAAACCTCCACAGAGTTATTCATCAAACACTGGGCAACAACGGAGTTGCCAAAATTACCTCCTAGTACCCACGCAGAATGCTTTTAACTGACACTGTAGATAGGGCAAGGACTTAGTTTTTGAGAATGATCTGGGCTAGTCCTATTCTCACGAACATCTTCTCTCACTAACATAATATACTGGGGCAGAATGATGGCAATCGTGGCATTGGTTAAGTGCTTACTACGTGCCAAGCACCGTACGAGGTGCTTGGGTAGGGATAAGATAACCAGGTCAGACGCGGTCCATGTCCAACATGAGACTCACAGGCTAAAGGGGCAGGAGAACAGGTACCTAATCCTCATTTTACAAATGAGGAAACAGACACAGAACCGTTAAGTGACTTGCCCAAAGTCACACAGCAAACAAGTAGCAGTTCTGGGATTAGAACCCAGGCCCATGTTGTTTCTATTACACTGCAAACAGGCAGACCTCCTCAGTCAAACTTTCTTGAATCATTAAGGCCACGGCAAGAGGGAGGTTTGCCTTACTGAGACGCAAGTATTCTGCCGAAGGCGGCAGTATCTAAACCAGGCCAAACCAATCAATCAGTCAATGAATCATATTTATTGAATGCTTACTGTGTGGAGAGCACTGTACGCTTGGGAGAGTACAACAGAGTTGGTAGACCCAGATCCTGAATCGTAAGAGATTAAAAGGTCCACTCTGATTCACTTTGGATTCTTGAAAAAAAACCCAAATTGTGTTTCCACAGGCTAGGCTGTATTCTACCTGTCTTTAACACTGTCTCTAGCCCTTTGCTCACCGTGAAAATGTTGGTGGGTTGGGGGACATTTGTTGCAGAGCAAGCTGAAGTGATTGGAAACAGCTGCCTGATGCTGAGGGTGATTTCAGTCTCCCCCAATCTTCATTATTGCACGAAGCCAATTACTATTGAGTTTTTTCCATCAAGGCATGCAGTGATTCCAACATGGATGTCTGAAGCATATAACCTTCCCCTCCAGAATGATGGGATTCAACTAACCAATAGTTCCAAACTTGGGATTACAGAAGCAGTGTCACCTAGTGGAAAGAGCCTGGGCATCCCAGAGGAGCTGGGTTCTAATCCTACCTCTGCTACTTTCTTGCTATGTGATCTTGGGCAAGTAACTTAATTTCTCTGTGCCTTAGTTTCCTCAACTGTAAAATGGGATTCAATGCCTGTTCTCCCTCCTAATTACACTGTCAGGCCCATGTAGGAGCTTGTAACTACCCCAGTTCTTGGAACAGGGCTTGACGCACAATAAGCACTTAAATATTATTATTGTTATTAATATCACAAGAAGGAACTTTTAGTTTTTCATCTAATGCTAACTTTCTTCTTTGGCTTCCCCATGGTTTAGTGGCCTCTGTTGTCAATAGAGACTTACACCAGGACACTTTGAACTTCCAAGGAAATCTCCCCAGTGCCTTTAGAAGACACTGGGTGAAAGATTCATTGGGCCAGGCCTCCCCTAAAAAAAGTCTACTTCTACTACTTCTAGGTCTCTGGTTCCTTCAGTGATTTTGATTTGGATTATCAGAAACAACTCAATTACTTATTTCATTTTGACCATGGAGACCAACCTTATACATTTATGCTAGCAATGGACACCCCATGGCTCAAGTGTGCATCTCAACTCTGACCAGATTCTCAGTTGCATGAGATTAGGCACCCAGAAAAAAGGAAGTTTTCTCACAGCAATTCCATCCTTATGGCTAAACAATCATCCAGAAACTCTACGGGAGTGAGAGTCCTCGAAGAAAAACCTTTCTCTCTGCATTCTGAACTGCCCTCAGAACTTGGACATAACTATCTAAATTGTAAACTCTTTAAGGGGAGGCATTTTGTCTGCTCACTCTTGTATTGTTGTACTCTCTATTGTTGCACTCTATTGTACTCTCCCAAACATTTATTAGAGTATGCTCTGCATAGAGTAAATGCTCAATTAATCCTATTGGTTGATGGGGTGATTGGTCTTGCATAATGCTTATATTTTTCCAGAGTACGCTTGCATTAAATACCTCATTTAATCCTCAAAACATCCCTGTGAGAGAGGGAGAGGCAGGCATCATTACCCCCAGTTTTAAAGAAGGAAACTAAGGCCTACCAAGAGTAAATGACTTGCTCAAGGTCACACACACACACATAAGCCTGTAGCTGAGCCAAAGTATCCTGTTTCCCTACCCTAAGCTCTAGCTGCTTCACAAAATGCTTCAATAATATATGCTTAATTTGAGGTGGGGAACCCTTAGCCCAGGGTTAGGCCTCCACAACCATGTCTCTGAATTGCTGATGGTTAAACTACTCACTGGGAGCAGACCACTTGCCTCGTCATTTTTCTATCTAATCCAGGACATTAAGCTCTCATTGAGTGTCTTATAAGGCGTTCAACAGTCTCCTTCACTGCTCGAACATTTCATGCCCCTCTCCTGAGTGAGCAGCATGCCCTGGGAGAGCAGTTACCGCGACCCAGGGCCCGAGTGAATCAGAGTTTTCGAAGTTTGGAATTGGAGCACATTTGCGGTGTGGATCAGGCTTTGAGTGGAGGGCTGTGGTAAGGAAAGGTCTTTGTGTATACACACCACTGGAGCTCTATTGTACCTGCATTCTGCAAACATTCTGCACAAGACTGAGCCCTCCAGCTCCTTCAGTGTACGGCCAATCATGGGAGGGACCATTCTCCCTAACAATTGCCAAGAAAAGGCAGGGTTCAGAAAAGTTCACTTTCCTTGGATGGTGCTTGGAAATCTAGAGACGTTTCCCAAAGCCAGGGGATAAGAAGAACAAAGGAAACCAAAGTTGAACATCCCCCCATTTCGCCCTCCTCTCCCCGCCCTCTCCTTTTCAACAGCCCGGCAAAGAGGAGGAACAGGCCAGTTATTTTCCGGGCAGGAAACAGACTCAGCAAGAAAGCAGCACACAAAGCTGGTGTCTCTGTAAGTGTCCTGTACAGTGCTCTCAGACTGGGCCTCTAATGAAGTCATTTACATGCAGATGCAGGCCTGACTGGGTGGACATCAGTCCCAACTGTGGGAATTGCTGTTTCCCCGAATCAAAAGAAATTTGCACATGAAAGCCACATCCCTGTTAGCGAACTCTAGGCTTTCACCACTTCTCATCTCCGCCCCCGCTCTCCCAGTATCAAACCTTCATCCTGCTGAATCTCCCCCTTGAACTGTTTTCTGTCATTTTATTTTATGTAGGGGTTTTTTTGGGGGTGGGGAGGGTGGAAGCGGGGAGCGGGGGGAGGGCAGTCTCACCCAGCAACTCCTGACCCTACCCCTGGGAAAGAAAAACTTCAGATGGGCCTTATCTCCGGACCCTTGAATTTCTCTGACCCTACCCTGATTTCTTACAGAGAAAGAGTCCAGGGCTGTCAGAGTTTTACCAAGCCCCAGTCTCCTCAGCAGCCTGCAGACAGCAGTAGGATGGGACTGAAGATGGGGGTCCCAAGGTATTCAGTTTAATTGCAGACTTTATTTTCATGTACAAATGGGAACGAGAGACCCAGATCCTCCTGGTGCTAAATATTAATCACACATTCCATTAGAAAGGGAGGGTTGTCGCACTGGAAAGGGGGAGCTGCCACTGGAGTCCAAACTCCGGGGTTATACGATGACACCGGGCCCTAGCACAGTTAATGATAATTACCCATCCTGTCAATCCTGCAGGCACCAACCACCCCAGCCTAGATGCACAGATCTGGTTGGCATGCTTTTCCTGGTTGGTGAAAAACAAGTCGAATATTAGCATAGAGACGGTGTTTGCTCTCCACTCTGCAATGCACCTCTTTCATAATCTTCCTCCTCCCTTTCGTTTAGAGCTAAATTCAATATAGAGAAGTGATTTGAGGTCTCCATTTTGCCTGCAGTAGAAGACAGAAGTCTCTCTCCTCTCCTTCTCTCTCCTCTCTCCCTGCTAATGTGTTTCAGCAGTGACCTGAAGGGGCCTCTGAGGCCAATAAGGGTAGTTCAATTCTCATGCTCATTCAATGACTACCCTATTTCTGAAACTGCCAACAATGCTACTAATTAATGCCAATTAGGATGGAGGTGGGGGGAAGGGGGGCTATGTGGACACCTGCATTCTGTGGCTTGGAGAGAGAGCACTAACTTTCTATCAGTCATCAAACAGCTGTCAGGGGCTAACAACTTTGAGTTGTTACTGTGCTGAACGGGATTTAAATCAATCGACTAGAGGTGAATGGCTTTGTGTCTCATTAATCCACTCACCCATCCAGACACTCATTGTATGTTTCCACAAACCCACACTAGGTGCTTCTGGGTTTAGGAAACATTCCCCAGGCCAAAGAATCTCATTTCTTTTGGGTCATCAGCCCCTGTCCCTGGCTGATGGGTCAACAGCACAGAGGGGACCAGTCATCGAGATCAGAGAGAAGTCGTTAAGAGTCTGCTGCAGCAGGGAGGATTCCAGGATGTGAGAGAAGCCAAACCTGAACTCTGAACCTTCCAAAATCCATTCATTAATTCTCCTGGAGAAGAAGGGAGATTGAGCAGCTTCTAAGATGACCAGAACTGGGGAACTCAAAATTGAGGGGGCGGGGTGGGTGTAGGGTTGAGCAAGGAGCCAGTGCTAGAGGCCAGGAACAAAAAAATTGAGAAAGGCAGACATGACACAGAGGCAGAGGAGAAGAGAAGGACAAGGAAAAAAGCTAAGATTGTGGGCCCCATCCGGGACAGGCCCTGTGCCCAACCTAATTAACTTGTTTCTACCCCAGTGTTTGACATATAGTAAGCACTTAGCAAATATCATAAAAAAGGGAGAGCAGGAGGACTAACTAGGAAACAAATCTGCTAGCCTTAGGTGTGGCCAAATGGGGCAGAGAGAGGAAAGGAAAGAGTGAGAAAAGGAGAGGAGGAGGATGATGGGGATCAAAAGAAGTAGCATGGCATAGTGGAAATAACATGGGCCTGGGAATCAGAAGGTCATGGGTTCCAATACCAGCTCCACTGCTTGTTTGCTGTGTGACCTTAGACAAGCCATTCCATTTCTCTGTGCCTCATCTGTAAAATGGAGACTAATACTGTGAGACCCACATGGAACAGGCACTGTGCCCAACCCAATTTGCTTGTATCCACCTCAGCACTTAGTATAGTGCTTGGCACATAATAAGTGCTTAACAAATGGTAACAAATACCATTAATATTATTATTATTATAAACAATATAAATAAATAATATATTATTATAAAGGAAGAAAGGGCCACAATATTTGCCGTGACCCACCATTATCTCCTATCTTCTCCCTCCTGTTTCTTAATAATAATAATAATAATAATGGTATTTGTTAAACGCTTACTATGTGCAAAGCACAGTTCTAAGTTCTGGGGGGGATACAAGGTGATCAGGTTGTTCCATGTGGGGCTCACAATCTTAATCCCCATTTTACAGATGAAGGAATTGAGGCCCAGAGAAGTTAAGTGACTTGCCCAAAGTCACACAGCTGACAATTGGCGGAGTTGGGATTTGAACCCATGACCTCTGACTCCAAAGCCTGTGCTCTTTCCACTGAGCCATGCTGCTTCTCCCCTTTTTCCTGGTCCTCTTCCTTCCTCCCATATGCCACACTTCCCCAACTTAGTGAGACAGATGTGTGGGTTCATGGGGACCCTACTGACCACCGCCCCACATTGGCTTAGGTACTATCCATTTTTTTTTCCCTCATCAGGGATCTCGAGGAACCTAGCATAAGAGGAGGTACAGACCCTTAAATTTCAGGACCAACCACCCAACTGTTTGACTTCATTTGCCACACAGCTTAATTGGCCCAAATATAGATTTTTCCAAAACCTCAGGGAAGCCCATCTATTCACTGTAAGAGAAAGAAAAACAAGTTGCACGGGTGGTGGGGAAGCAAAAGGAAAGGAAATGATGGAAGGAGGGGGAAGGAGAAAGGGAGACAAAGGAGAAAGTCAAGAAGTATAAAGGGTACAAAGAGATGAGAGAGAAACAGAAAGGGTAAATAAAGGGAAATGACTAGAGGGGAACAGGAGGAAAAGGAGAAGACTGTAGACCATGGGCTCTAAGCTACTTTTTACTATTATTATTGTTACTATTAACAATAATAATTGTGGTATTTGGCAATGTACCAAGCGCAGGGGTAGATCAGGTCCACATTTTAAGTAGGAGGGAGAACAGGTACTGAATTCCAATTTTGCATATGAGGAACTGAGCCTCAAAGAGATTAAGTGATTTGCCCAAGGTCACATAGTAGGCAAGCAGTGGAGGCGGGATTAGAACCCAGGATCTCTGACTCCATGCTCTTTCCACTAAGCCACATTACTTCCCTGAAAGATAACATCAGCAACCCCAGGATTCAACAGGTTTTCAACTTAAAGGGCCCTCTCTTATTCCCAACTGGTTAGGGTGCTTGGGAAGTCTCAGGTAAGTAAACTATATTCAGAATACACTTCAGTTTTCTTCAAAAAGGATTCAGCAGTGAACTCTTCACAGGATTCCCAAGAACATGTGTCATTTTCAAGATCCTAGGAAACAAATGAAACAACCACCACCACCGCCGAAACCGGACTTTGTCCTGGACCAACTAGTAGAGAAGTTTGTTTAGTTGGGTTGCTGGTAAAGTGCCAGAATATCTTCCCAAGATTTATACTCTCATGATGGCAGCTGTCCTACCCAGCAGCTCGACAATAAATGCAACACAAGTTTTCAGGCTCAGTACAAAATTAGAAAAGGGAATAGAAATACATTCATCAGTGCCTCCCGGGCTCCAGCCACTGGGATATAAGATTTGTTTATGAAGCTCCATCGTGCATAGCACAGGAAGACGTGTGACACTTTGATTATGACATGCTGTCGCCGATTCCCAAATTAAAACAGTATTCAGAGTGAGCACTGCATCTCGGCCTCTAAGATTTGGATTTCTTCAATTCAATTCCTTTCACTTCTACAAACTTTGCAGGCAGCTGATGCTTCTGCGTTATTCCCAAGGATGTCCATGACTGGCCTGAATGGTCAGATCAGTGATGTTTGAGACATTTTTAGGCTTTTCAGAAAGCATTATGTTATTGTCAGGATTACTTTATTGCCAAACATCACTTCTGGCTATTTTGATTTTCTGGGGAGTTTGACAAAAGGGCAATTAAGACTGCTCTTGGCTCCTGAATATGAATGTTCATCTCTCATAGAAGGCCAGGCCGTTCAACTAATCACATTCCAAGTATTTTTAAATCAGTCTGCCCTGTTAGAGTGGAAGCTCCTTGTGGATAAGCAATATGTCTCTCCAGTCTGTGGTACATCCCCAGGTACCTGGAACAGAACATTACACCTAATGGGTGCTCAGTACAAGTCATTGCTACCCATATTAGGAGACTGTCCATTCTTCTGGTCTTTCTCCCCCAATATGGTTGTAGCAGTAAAAGTTCCATGTTGAGAATCTAGAAACCTGGGTTCTATTGGTGGCTGCCCCACAGCCTTCCTCTGTGACCACAGGACGTGGCCCTGATCTTTTCTGGAGTCTTTTTCCTCATTTTGTATTTCTTACTGACAAATTAAAATACTGGGCAATGCTTTTACCCCATGGAAATGGCTTAAGTAACCTTTAAAATTAGTATCATAGATTGAAAACACATTATTTGATGCTATTTAATTATGCAAATTCGTTGTGAATGATTAATCAAGAGATTTCCTCTTCAAAACTTTAATCTTAAAAAAAACAAAAGAACCTTGGAAAGGAAAAGAGGAGCTTGTCAATGTAGTGATAGTATTAGCAGTAATTAATAGTGGTTAAGTGCCTACTGTGTGAAAGCACTGAATTAAGCACTAGGAAAAAATATGACTGAGAATTAGACATGATTCCTGGACCCACAAGAGTTTCACAGTCAGGGGAAGCAGTATTGTATAGTGGATAGCGTCATGGGCTCTAATCCCAGTTCCATCACTTTATCATTATTATTATGTTATTTGTTAAGCACTTACTATAAGCCAGGTACTGTACTAAGCGCTGAGGTGGATACAAGCGAAGCAGGTTGTACAAGGTCCTTGTCCCACATGGGGCTCACATTATCAATCTCCATTTTACAGATGAGGTAACAGGCACAGAGAAGTGAAGTGACTTGCCCAAGGTCACACAGCAGGCACGTGCTAAGATATGAATAAATTTCTGAGGTAGATTATAGGGGCAAAATATCCTAATAATTGCTAATAGTAATTGGGATATTTGTTAAGCACTTTGTGACAAGCACTTTAGTAAGTGCTTGGGAAGACGGCCAAGCGGCAGGTTGGACTCAATCATTCACTCATATTTATTGAGCACTTACTGTGTGCAGAGCACTGTAGTAAGCGCTTGGAAAATACAATTCGGAAACAGAGACAATTCTTACCCAACATCGCAGTCCATCGCACATTAGGCTCATGATCTAAGGGGAACAGAGAACAGGCACGAAATCCCCATTTTACATAGAAGGAAACTGAGGCACAGAGAAGTCAAGTGACTTGTCCAAGGGCACACCACAAGGGGTGGAAGGATTAGAACGCAGGTCCTCTGACTCCCAGGCCCAAGTTCTTTCTGCTAGACCACGCTACTCCTCGAAAAAACTGTAATATAGCATAACTCTCAACAACCCAGGGTGGTTTAAGTATAATTTGTCAAAGTCAGAGTGATGGACCAAGTGAACTCACTGAAGGTTCTTCTCATCTAATCCATCCCAAAACATTCCACCTAATTTGGTCACATTTATTATCCTAGTGATACCCTCCTACAATAGTAGGGTGATACTCCTCAGAGATGCTAGAGGACTACAGATAAATGCTTCGTCCTCACAAGAAACAGAATCATCTCTTTCTGGAATGCTGATCCCTTGCACCCAGGTTTCCTTTTACTCAAGGAGCCCTCCACAGTGAGCAGACCCCCCCTACCCCCCCCACCCCAACCATTCAAATTTCTAGCCACTCTTTACAGAGCTACGAGGACCCAAACGCAAGATCTGGGCAATCTGGGGTCCAGCAGTATATCCTGCCTGACAAGATCCAAAGATAGATCTCAGAGTGCAATCCCAAATCTCTTTGCTGATGCACCATTGTTCCACTATGGGAATTTACAAAGGTGGCATGGCCTAGGTATAATCACTTAAGGCTGGGAGTCACGAAACCTGGGTTCTAACACCCAGCTCTGCCCCTAGCCACTTAACCTCCTTGGGCCTCAATTTCCTCGTCTGAAAAATGGAGATAATCGCCCTGCCTCTTGCGCTGTAAGCGCCACATGGGAGAAGGACTGATCGTGATCTGATTTTCTTGTATCTATCCTAGCATTTGGTGCACTGTCCGTGCTTAACGCTTTAATGAGTATTACTCTGACGTGACTGTGCCACTGCAGGCTGGAACTTATACAAGCATCTGAACACTTTCTCAGGAAACTCCTTACCACTTTAAGAGAAGAGAACTTGGCAATAAAAGGCAGATAGAAATGAGGGCATTCCTCTGACCTGGATGAGGTAGAAGGAAAGTCCGCTACAATTTTGGCAGGCATGGAGAAAATCGGGGAAGAGACAGAGAGAAAGAGAGTTAAACACAGCCTTGGTGAGTTGCTTTTTGTTGCACGCTTCAAATTAAGATTTCCCGAAGGAAAGAGGGGACTGTAAAAGAGCATTGTGGAAACCCAACTGAACAGTAGAATGAATGCCTTGTTGGTTTGTATTTGGAGAACCAGAGGATGCTTGACAACTTAATGAATCCCTGAATATGCTGAAATCCAGGGGACCAGAATGGAATAAAGCCAGCACCTGGACCCTGGGCTGACTCATCTGGACGAGGCTTCTTGCTACCCCTGGAAGGACCCTCGCCTAGGACAGAAAGGACTTTCAGGAAGAAAATGAAACTGACTGGACCAATCCCCCAGCTGCCCAGAGAGCGTTGCCATCACAGGTCTGGGATTGTTAGTCCACGTAAAAGGAAGCTTTGGATGAATCGTTCATTCACCAGCATCCCTTCATTAAGTCAGAGTCTCTCTATGTCGTGACTCTATTACGCCTGAGAATTAACCGGGGGAGTTATCCTTCAGGCAAACAAGATACCTCTGTCTTCCACCCCAGTGTGAACGTTAGCTTACAATGTCAGCCTGTCTCTCTCTAGGTTAGTATTTCTTGCTGCAAATGAAAAGATGAATAAGGGTATGTGTTAAAAGAAGAGCAAGAGTTTACTGAATTATAAATGATTGTGGACCCCCTAGTCAAGAAAAATATCTCTGAATGTGATTCCCTCTCCCTCTTACTTCTTCCCCATCCCTCGGATGTATCATCCTTCCTTCCTGGGCTCAGTAGACAGATGAAGAGAGTGTGTTTTAAGTCCTTTTGCTTGAAAATAGTTCACTTGAATGTTTAGGAGGAGGAGAAAGAGGTGCAATGTCTGGATAAAGATTGTTAGCCGAACATGATGATGGTTAATATCTTTGCACACCGCTTCATATGAAATGCAAGCTCTTCGGGATGCTTGCAGACTTTTAAATAGCTGAGCACAAGCTTTGCATAAATGAATGAAAAGGGCAAGTTTGGTTTCTTTTGTTTTTTAAATGAACAATTGCCTACCAGTGGGATCTTTACATTATCTATCAACAGTAAGTGACTTTGGTCTGATGTGGCATTTACTTTCCCTGATTAGGAAACACCTGGTGCCTATCATGTTTACATCATGGCCTTGATACCAAGCTTATTTTTTTGTTTTCAAAAAAAATTTGAGTTTTTGAGAAGACATGTAGGAGAGAAACAAATCCTATTGGTAATGTGGTATAATAGACAGCGAGCACCCTCATTTCCTTTCCTCATCTTTCCCACAATATCCTGGGGCAGTTATCCAATGAAGCACCAGAGGACTATTTGGGTGGGAATCTATCAAACAGAACAAACCCATTCATGAGGCCTGGGAGTAGGAGGTTGTAGGGAGGCTTGATGCATCTGCTGGGCATTATTGATCTCTACTGGTCTTTTTCGGTGGAAAATGACTGATCTAGCCTTGACTGGAATCAAGGGGAGGATTCAGATCTCCCCTGAGATATTCTCCTTGCTCCAAAGGGTCACAGAGTTGAGTCTGTAAGTATTTAGAAGAAATGTGAGAGGAGCAGTCTTTTGAAGGGAAGCAGCGTGGCTCAGTGGAAAGAGCATGGGCTTTGGAGTCAGAGGTCATGGGTTCAAATCTCCGCTCCGCCAATTGTCAGCTGTGTGACTTTGGGCAAGTCACTTAACTTCTCTGTGCCTCAGTTACCTCACCTGGAAAATGGGGATTAAGACTGTGAGCCCCCAGTAGGGCAACCTGATCACCTTGTAACCTCCCCAGTGCTTAGAACGGTGCTTTGCACATAGTAAGTGCTTAATAAATGCCATCATTATTATTATTAAGAGGTGGGTTACAAGGACACTGGCTGGGTGAACCGACCTTTTCTCTTTCCTCCCTTTGGGGGCAAAGAAAGGCAGGAAAAATGTCAAAGAATTGAAACACCAGCTTTCCAAATCATCACCCATTTAGAGAAGGAAATTTAAGCTCCATTGGCGATTGTGGAATGAGATATGGAGAAAAAATTCCTCCCCATCAAGTGCCTGGCTCACTCCAGAAAGTAGAAGGAACTACCCGGAACACCATGTTCCGGAGGGATTTCTAAGGGGGGCATCCTGGCCTTGTCACCCACTTCCAAGCAGGTGGACTACCCCCTGCCTCCCCCCTCCCCAGGCACACTCTGTAAGAGAAATACTCCTGGCAGAATTCTACATATCACAGAGCTCTCATTTTCCAGCTCCAGATTGGAGTGGTGGTTGCCATGGAGATATATCTTGCGTTCCCAGGCTGGAGGCCCTGGCTACGTGCAATGGGCATGCACTTGTGGGGTGGCAGAATAAAGCAGAATGCACCAGACTCACAGAGGGAGGAGAGGAGAGGTCATCTATTGTTCAGTATTTCAGATTACATTTTAGGTGCCTTGATGCAATAACAAGCCAATTTCCCTTTGGGTGCTGTAGATGAACACAAGAATGCCAGCACTGCTTTATGATCTAGGGGTTTTCTGGGCAGTGGGGTCTATAGCAACCAATCATCTCATTGCTCGGAAAAGCTCGGGACAGTCAGTTAAGCTCCTTCCCATCCCAAGTTCTGTTTTCTACAAACCCTCGGATTGACCGCCTTGCACAACCAATCCTTTTTCAGGAGCTTTTCTCCCATCTTCCAAACTCCTTCCACTCCTTTCCACTACCCCCACGATCCCCGCTAAAGTCTTCTTTAAGTAATCATTGGGCATCCCATGCATCAGACTGAGAAGAATAGTTAAGATTGTTGAAAATTTAAAGTATTGGGAGCAAATGAAGGCAATGATAACTGAAAATGTGAACGTAGACACTGAAAATTTGGCACTTCTCTTCATTTTTATAGAAAAGATTCTGGGTACCAGGGGCAAGAATAAATGGTCATCATAAAATATGAATTCTAGCCAAGAGTTGAATTTAGATGCATCAGAACTGGGGAAAACAGAAAAGAATTGGGTGGAATTTTACCTGGGTGTGTAATTGTTTCCAGGTAATCTACTGGCACATATCAAGCTGGGGATGTAATGCTTCTCTGTGGAGCAGAAATATTCAATAGTTCCCACATTTCTTTTCCTGAACAATGGAACCTTTTTGAATTGCTCCTGCTTATTATGTCTGGGGACATAAAATGTTTTGGGTTTTTTTTTTTAAAGAGACACAGCCTAATGCAAAAGCATTCATTGTTTTCTATTTATTTTCCTGGTGTTCCTTTTTCCAGAACCTTTGAAATGCTGATAGTGTGGTTTCAATGTACTGCTTAATTTTACTAGGACTTGGATGGCCATTTCCATGCTAAATGGACATATTTTAATTGAGATATGGTAGCTATGGTTTGAAGCTGAATGTAACTGGTAAAGCTGAAAGCATGGTGTCCCCATCAGAGCTTATCACTGGGAACAACCAGGCAAAAATCACTGTGTTTCTTGGGTCTGTATTTACATTACCCATTCACCAAGGATAAGGATACGTACAAGAGAAAACGCCATCCGTTCCATAGTATTTACTGCATTTACTAAATGCAACACAAAGTACTAGAATCTGGGAGAAGATCGAACCCTGGCCCCCAAAGGGTTTATAACTTAAGAATGCTAAATGTTAGGATAGAGTGCTCACCCTCTGAAACAGAACATCACATCAAAATATGACATGATATACCATCTAACCTCAATCACATTTACTGAAGGTTTGCTGCATGCAAAGCACTGCCCTAAGCACTTCGGAGAGCCCATAATTCTTCCATCAACAGCCCTAACTTTCCCCACTCATAGTCAGCCCATATCTCTCATTCATAAATGTATTCATTCAATTGTATTCATTGAGCACTTACTGTGTGCAGAGCACTGTACTAAGTGCTTGGAAAGTACAAGTCAGCAACAGAGACCTTTGAGAACCTACTAATAATTTTGGCAAGCACAAACCATTGCAGTAACATTAACAACTGCTACATTTCAAACTACCACTTTCTAGCTACAAATGGGGTTTCCCCCCTTCTTGTGGTTTGGAATTTTGTGACCAGCGATACTGAGTTTGCCCTGACCACACCATTCATGACTTCATAAACCTCAATCACATCCCCTCACCCATGGGTTTTTCCCCGACTGAAAAGCTTTGATCTTTTCCGTCTCTTCTCAGATGATGCTACTCCATCCACCTAACGAACTTAGTTCACTTCTCTGTACTTTCTCTGGGTTAATTCTACCTGAGATATATGCGATTATTGCAATTGTATCTCAAAGAACGTTCTTAATCCAGATTTAGTCAAAACCAGTGGATTCGAAACATGTAGCTGTCTGTGTGCAAACAGGTCATCCATCACTGGAGCTCCTGCTTAGGATTCAGACAGTGGGACTTAGTCCAGGTGCCACTCTGCTCTGGTTACCCCTACACCAGGCTGTGCTGGTGCAGTTGGAAACTGCAGCATCCCGGGACAAGGCAGGGATGGTCCTTCATGGCACCAGTCCCCGAAGTCTGTCTTGCTAGACTTCTGGTGCCACATTCACATTTTGCCTTTCCCATCCTCTCCTAGAGACCCCTACAAGCTGAAAAAGTGAAAGGCTTTGTTAAAGCAAGTAAGATCAATCAAAAACAGGAAAGTTCTTTCCTTGCATCCTGACTTCCCTGGGTAAAGTGGGCTTGGGCATATGCCAATAGGAAATCTCCCCTTTCTCCCCAGGAGCCGACACCTCCCTACATTGCCTGTGCCCAGGCAATATTGAAGGAAAGAAGCAGCTTCCACACTGTAGTGCTTTACCTCTCTGGGAAGGGAGGAGACTCCTGGGAATTGACTGTGCTGATGCCAGAGGTGTACCTGTCAGCTTGGGTCAGTGTCAATCAATCAATTGTATTTATTGAGCATTTACTGTGTGCAGAACACTGTACTAAGTGCTTGGGAAGTACAAGTTGGCAACATATAGAGACAGTCCCTACCCAACAGTGGGCTCACAGTCTAAAAGCCTGACAGTGTCGACAGGCTGGCCTGTGGCAGCATCCTTGTCCTATCCTGTCCCCAGCCTCTACCCCCCAGATCCTACAGTTAAATCATTGAAGTTATTATTAGAGCTGAAGATGACAATACTTGTCCAACTGCTGGCTGGACATTCACACTCCAAGTATATTCTGAGTTAGAACAGGTAACTTGATCTGGGATTGTGTCTACCAACTCTATAAGCACTTAGTTCACTGCTCTGGACACAAAATTCAGTAAAGATCATTGGTGAATTGATTGAATGCCATTCTCAAGGCACGTTTTGTGTTGATCACAGGTTTTTTTTAGTCAAATTCAATTTTTCTTAAACAATTCAGCAACTCCGCCTTTTTATCATTGTTGCTGTTAGATAACTGATATCCTGCCTTGAATCTGGATAGTATCTAGGAATCCTTTAGTGCTAAATACATTGTCTGCTGTAGTTCTTGCATTCGATACTTTTAATTTGAAGTTATTCAGTTACCAAACTTTTTTTAATTGAAGACGCATACTTTCAAGTGGGTCCTTAATTGGATTTGAGGTCATATTTTGCTTCCAGCTGCAGCTCCCTCAGATCAGAGAGTTGAACTGACCGGAAACAAGTTATAAGCGTGCTGGAGCAATATGAGGTTGGATGAGAAGGGACTGGAAAAATTGAGTTGTTTTTGCTTACCCCTCCTAAAGGAAGTCAAGGGGAACCAGGAAAAGTAAAACAGTGATATCATCAGGCTGGGATCATTTGCTTTGGGCTGTTTTGTAAGTTTCTAATGTCCAGACATTTTTCCATTGTTTAAAAAAAAAAACACATTTCAAAAGGCGTTGGACTAAGCAATCTATTCAAGTCATCTAGGATCATGTCTGCTGCAAAATAATGTGAAAAATTAGGGTTTTTGTATACGTTTTTGGATTTGATGTTCAAGCAATTCAGAAAAGTTCCATATAAACACTCCACTGTCCCCAGTGTTTA
This sequence comes from Tachyglossus aculeatus, assembly GCF_015852505.1. NCBI lineage: Eukaryota > Metazoa > Chordata > Mammalia > Monotremata > Tachyglossidae > Tachyglossus > Tachyglossus aculeatus. The sequence continues at coordinate 10,044,250 of NC_052079.1, read as the reverse complement.
TCCAAAGTCTTGGAATCTTTAAAAGTTTGCACTAGAGAAGCGTGTGCATAATGTGTTTGTGGTTTCGCCAGAGAGCTGATGGTTCTTCAGGATGCCAGTTGCACTCAATAGTTCTAAAAACAGTTGTTTTTCTCATATGCTGCCTCACTGAGATGAATCATCAATGTAAAACATATGCACAAGGGAACAGGGGATATACATGCAGCTCTGAGATAAATAGGGGGAGGGGAAAGGGGGACAGAGACAGACAGAGAGAAAGTGTATTCATGTGTGAATCCATTTTTACAGGCATCCTGGTACTGATGAGGAGGTTTTGTGTGCTTTCGCATAGGGCTGATTGCTTTTCCAATGGGTGTGAAGATGCTCAATCAGTACTAAGAAATCGGAACCTTAATCTTGGGTCTTAATGTTTTTCTCAAAGATGAGAAAGATTACAAGGAGTGATGGGTTTTTTCCCCCCCCCCTCCCCTCCCCTTTCCCTCTCTCCATCTCCCTTTCTCCTCCATTTCTCCCTCACAGTCAATCTTTCTCCCTCTTGCTTTCTTTCCTACTTTCCATTTCTCCCTCAGTGTCTATCCTTCCCTTTCCACCTAGTTTCTCTCTCCCTCTCTTTATCCTCCCTCTTCTCTCTCCCCGCTTTTGTTTTGAAGACTAATCAGCTTACTCTCTGCCACTAATACAGTTATATTTATAAGAACCATATTAACCTGAGGCCCCAGCCCTGGCTGCAGTCATCACCACCATCCTTTTTTTTGTTGTTGTTAACTTCCTCACAATTAGTTTCTCACGGGGTGGTGAGTTGGGGGTGGAGGGAGGCGGGAGGGAGAGATTGCGACTGTTGGTAAATAAAAGGTCTTGCATGAGTGCCTTTTAATAGCTTATCATCAGTGTGTAATCAAACTGAATAATTGCCAGAGAGGAATCGCTCCTACATCCTGGCAGATGCCTACAGGCTGTGCTCTGTTCGGTAATGTTGCCACGCAGCAAAGTGCTGGGCGGATAATGCATCATCAGCATCCCTGCTCTAGGCATGTCCTGCAGGTGGACAGGAATCAGTGGGGTGAGGTAAATGTAAGTATGCCAATGACATCTGAGTGGTAGGAGATGGATGGGGGCAAGGGAAAAGACAAAGAAACCAAGAACTGGGAGAAAACAGCTTTCCCTACAAAATGGAAATTACCTTGAATGCTGCAGTGCACCAGTGACTCTGAAAGCTAAAGCAGTAGCAGAGATAACTTGACTAGGGAGGGCAGTGGGCAAACTGTTTGATTTGCAAGTGGGCTATATGTGGTTGATTTTCACCTGATGAGATTGATCGCAGTCCCCACAACAAACTACCTCAGGTCGCGAGAATATTTCCTCAGAGGAATTTGAAAAGGGATGACGTGCCTGGGTATGTAGAGCAACAAAACGAAACTTAAACCTGAAAGTATATTTACACCTTGTTCATTTAGACCAAGGGCTATGTTCTTTAATATATGAAAACCATACATCATACACCCACAGCTGTAGTTCTGGTGCATAGACTCATAGATTCTATCTATCCAACAGCAACCGCAGGATTACAGATAAATTTGAGTCTAAATAAAAAGTGGTTGGCATATATGCCTACTTCTGAGACTTAGCCCACAATGCGGTCATTCATCGTTTCTTTCTTTGTGTTTCCACTCTCCAGATCTCCTTCCAAGTACAGTACTATTCTCTGGCAGACTGGCTAGCACTTATTGGGGGGTTTTTTCCTATTACCTTGCAGTGAGACTTACCATGCACACGCGCACACACACACACACACACACACACACACACACACACACACACACCCCACCCCCAATCCATCCATCCACACACAGAGCCAAAAGAGCCTCTTTATGGGTAGGTAACAGTTGTGACAGAAAAGTAACATCTGTGCTATGTTGTTGGCAAACAGTGCTTCTGCCAGGGGATCAGTGATTCACAAATCCCTTAGAACACATGTTCCCCCTTTCTTCCTCTCCCCTTTTGAACCAGAATGTGAATAGGAATTGAAATTCTAAATTAGCTGCTCTAGACGAAGCTTAAGGTTTTCATTAATATTTAAATTGAACTATCAGCGATGATATTACGATCTTTCATACCAACAGCTCACAAGGAGATGCTCTTAACTAGGCTCTGTGCTTTCCACTGGAAATCTGAAATTGTTCTTCCCTTTAACCAAGAATGCTGAAGAAAATAACTTCAACTCCTGAAGAGATGGGAAGGAAACCATGGGATGAGTGTGATCCGTGCTTGGCTTGCATCTCCTAGAAGGCTGATTCCTTGGGGGTTGGAGGGGTGGGGGGTGGCGGGCTATCCTGAAGGCAGACACTCATTCATGCACTCAAGTGGGGAACTCTATTCAGAACTGAAGAACTGACATTAATTTCACTCAACTAGAGCCAGACTCAGGATTCTCTCCAATAAACCCCTGCAAAAATGGAATTAGGTGAACCATAAGCTTTTTGAGGGCAGGGAATCATGCCTTCTAATTATATTGTATTCTCCCAATTGCTGAGTACAGTGCCCTGCACAGAGGAGGTGTTCAATAAATAATACTGATCAGTTGATCGACAGGCATGGGGTGTCCTTCTGAAGGTAAACAGGCATTCCCAAGCAAAGACTGTTGTGGGCAAGGAATGGGTCTACCAACTCTGTTATATTATACTATCCCAAATGCTTAGTACAGTGCTTTGCACACAATTAATACAACTGATTGATTGAAGAACATCTTTTTTATGGTACTTGGGCGTTTTCTGTGTGTCAAGCACTGTTCTAAGCACTGGGGTAGGCACAAGTTTATCAGGTTGAATACAGTCCCCGTCCCACATAGGGCTAACAATCTGTGCACACTGGGACACCCAGCACTTAATCAGTTTTGAGCTTCTGGACCCAGCCCTGTGCCCCCCGGAATCAGCAGCTCTGAGGCCTGGTTCTCTGGGGATGTTGTGTTGCTGCTCATGTGATCTACAAGTGTCAACCTGTCACATGGCAGCTCCAGCTTTGGCAACTCTATATTTACAAATCAAACTCAGGGAAGAGGCAAGAGATGATTCCAAGATAGCTTGACCTCCACCTCACACAGCAGGCTTCCACCTGGGACAGGATAAATGGGGATGGTTTGTTTACTTCAACAGAGAAGTTATGAAAGTAAAACCCAGTGAAATTTTCCTTCTGTGTGTGAGGCAGCCTTTGTTTTTGCTGAACTATTTTGGAACAGGCAAGGATGAATAAATATAAATGGGACTGGCTAGGTAAAATGGGAAAGGGGCCGAAGGCAGAATTACTTCATGACACGTCGCTCCCTGGTAAAGCAAGAAATCACAACCCACTTTGACATTCTGATGGAGGTTTGCTGTTGCCGAGGTGGTGGGTGGCAGCCAACAACACAGCTTGCTTGTTTGGAAGGCCCAGGCCAGATGCCACAGAAGTCTACCAACCTAGAACAAATGTCGGATGCGACTGAATAATGGTATATGTTACGGCTCAGTAACACAGGGTTTAGAAACTGCTCCAGGATCAGAGTTTATAAATAGGGCATGATGATCCACTTCCTCTCCTCAACCTCCTTCAATCTGGTATTCACCCCTTCACCTGATGGAAACTGCCCTCTCTAGGTTCACCAGTGACATCCCTCTTGCCAAATCAATGGCCTCTACTCCATCCTAATCCTCCTCAACCTCTCACCTGCCTTCGACACTGTGGATCACCCCTTTCTCCTGGAAACATTACCCAACTTTGGCTTCACTGACACCGTCCGATTCTGGTTCTCTTATCTCTCTGATTGCTTCTTCTCAGTCTCTTTTGCCTCCCACCCTCTGACTGTGGGAGTCCCTCAAGGCTCAGTTCTGGAACCTCCTCTATTCTTCATCTACACCCACTTGGAGAACTCATTCATTCCCCTGGTTTCAACTACCATCCCTAAGCAAATGATTTCCAAATCTCTCTCTCCAGTCCTGAACTCCCTCCTCTGCACTCCCGTATTTCACTGTATCTGATATGATTGTGCTATATCTATCCCAGTGCTTGGCAAATAGTAAGTTCTTAATGAAGGCTATAACAAAATGCCATAATCTCCTGTTTTTGTGTACCTGATTTCAACCCAACATGTAGCAGGAGCTTGAGTGTCCTGCTGTCTGCAATTTTCCATATATTCCTGTTAACCAAAATGGCTTGTTTGTTCATTCAATCATATTTGAGCACTTACCGTGTGCAGAGCACTGTACTAAGTGCTTGGGAGAGTACAATATAATAATAAGCAGACGCATTCCCTGCCCACAACTAGCTGACCATCTAGGACCTGTCCCAGTGTTTGTGATCTGTTGGCATACTAGTGAAAGAAAATACGTTCTTTACATATGCACCATTAAAAGCATCTTTTAAAGATTTTCACACATTGGTCTTATTAATCATACCCACTCATACCAATAAAATCTTACCATCAGTGGTATAATCTTTGACCCCAAAGGAAATGCTCCCCCTTTTCCCACTCTTGCTACCTCTTTCTAGAGTCTTCATTTCTCTCTCTCTACACAAACACACACTTCTCATTTCTCCTCCTCCTCTCCTCTCTTATAGAGAGGTGCTTTTAATATGGCTTATTATGAAACTGTATTTGGTTGGAGGTCTCCAATACGGGCAGATTAAGATTCGTATTCTATTTTCACATAATTATGTATACAGCTATATTTTGAGCATTTGCACAAAAATGTACCTATTATATACATTATAATAAAACTAGAAATAGAGGTAGGCTGCTTTACTGAGACCTTATAGGAGCCTTGTACTTAGCCATTTGATGGTCAGCCCAGAAAGAAAAGTAAAAAAAAAAAAGTGATTCTTTGTTTTTTGGGTTTTTTTTTTTTTTTTAATTTGGGCAGACTAGGGAAATGAAAGTTAGAATTTTTGTAGGATGGCAAATTCCTGGAACTGATCTACCGCACTGAATGCAGGTACTGTCGCCTGATGCCGTCATTACAATAGAGAGCTAAAGCTGAATGTGTGCTTAGACTGCTCGATCTATCTAGCAAAAACATGGGTAAGGAAGCAAGTCTCATTTAAATGGTCAAAGCAAACTAATATGTAAATCAGACCCTCCTCGGGTTACAGATTTCAGTTAAACATTGACCACTGTTTTGCCAGGAGCTCAGAAATAGAAGCACTCAGAATGACTGTGCCAGCTATACAGAGCACCATATGTTAGCAGTTCGCTGCCTGCCGAGCAAACAGGGTTATACTTCCCTTTTGCAAACGTGTTTCGAAAAAAAAAAAAAATAACTGAACAGTGACAAACACAGTGGAAGGCAGAAATGCCACCCTGGCACAGACTCTGATCCTGTCACAGAGAGACCACTGCTTTAGCCTCCTCTCCCATCTCCCAGTTACACTACAAACTGCTGCCTGGCTCATCTTTCTGAACCATCTCTCGGCTCACATATCTCCTCCTCCAAACCCCCGACGGGCTTCCCGTGTTCTCTCGAAATCAAATAAAAACTCCTTACCTTCTGGCCCATCTTATCAATCTGCTTTCTTCACCCACGATCCCCCAACCCGCTGTCTAGGTTTTTCACAAGCCAACCGTGTGATTGTACCTCACTCTCAAAATTCCCCCAACTCTATCCCCTTGTTTATGTGATCCCCCGACCCATCTTGGGACTGACTCCCTCCCCACAGATCTGCACACTTCTCACAAAGTGCTCATATATGACACAGGCAGGAGACATACACACTTTTTCCCTGTCAACAGATTTTGACTCTTTGTCCTCCATTATTGAGGGGAACAGTTGAGTGGAAACACCTAGAAGTAGAGTTAATGGGGACAGATTAGCTATTCTTGTGGAGGATCTGTGTACGTCTTGCTTCTCTTGTACTCTCTTAGAACTTAACACGGTGAATAGGCATACCGTAAATGCCAGATGATGAAGGAGGCATTTATTAAGCCTCACCATCACCCAGTTCTCTGGGTCAGGTGGTTATTTAAGAAGTCTTCATCCTGGGCAATTGCACGCTTGTGGACTTTGAAACGCCGATGGAAAAGTTCTCTCTCTAATTTCCAGTTCAGGATGATCATTTTTCACCTTCGATTTCTCCACCTCTCCCTGGAGGTGGGTATACAACTCCTCTGGAATATCTTTCCACTTGACTCAGGGCTGTCTTCCCTTTGGAGATGTGCATTGGACTATGACATTACTGGGGGAAATTCATGGCTGTTAGGGGGGCTCTCCCCTAATCACTAGGATGGATGACAAGAACGGCAGCCACTGGATGGTTCCTCCAGGCTTCCCGTGGTTCTCAGAGAGACTCCCAACCTGGTTGGACTAATAGTTCCCAGTATGGTACTGCTAATAGCCTTATGTTCATGCTGTTTTCCTGTTCAAAGTTTCCTCTTACCTCCTATAACACCACCTAGGAGACTCCCTGCTCCCTATGCACTTGAAGGTGGTCTCCAACTCCTCCTTTCTCACTTCATAGTTCCCTCCAAGAAAACCTCATTGCTCTTTCCCACATTACCTCCTCCCCTCACTCCAGATTGCAGTTCTTTTCTCCCATTTGCCTGGAATAATCTCCCCACTCCTCCTTACCCAGGACTCACCTCAAATTCTAGCTCTGGCAGGAAGTTTTCCCATAGAAGATGATGTAAAAGAAATTTCCCTGAAAACTCTGCCCAACTATTGCTCTCACCCATGGGACCCTTTCAAATCCACTGGCTTGAGAAAACAAGCACCCTGGAATCAAAAGCACCTGGAGGCAGTTTGGTTTTGTAGAAAGAGCATGGCACTGGGAGTCAAAACCCCTGGTTTCTAGTCCCATTTCCACCCCGTATCTGCTGGGTGACCACAGACAAGTCACTTAACTTCTCTGGGCCTCAGTTCCTCAACTGTAAAATGGGGATTAAAATACTTGCTCTCCATTACTCTAAGATTCATTCATTCAATCAAATTTATTGAGCACTTACTGTGTCCAGAGCACTGTACTAATCGTCTGGGAAGTACAATTCAGCAAAGAGGAACAATCTTAGATTCTGAGCCCTGTATAGGAGAGGGACTGTGTCCAAATTAATTACCTTGCATCCATCTACCCCCGGGCTTAGCACAGTGCTTCACAAGTGGTAAGTGCTTAAAGAATACCATCATTTATAGCAATATTTGTTTTCATTACCCATGGGTGGCTGCGTGGGAAGTAGAATAGGTGCATCATGATGTCTCATATTGTGAATTCCTGGAGAGCAAATCAGTCCTTGTTATGTTTTTTTGTTCAGCTCCTACCAGACTGTTGGCCTTTACTAAACAGAACAACCTGGTCCTGCCCCATCGAAAAGGAAAGAGCCTCCACCCATGGAGTTCCAACATCTTTTCACACTCTTGTCTCACCAAACTTGTTTCCATCTGTTATTCTCCTTAAATTTGCCCGACTTCCCAGAGAAGGACCCATGCTTATCAACTATTAGTCATCAAGCCTTACTTCCAGGGTATTTTTAGACCCGTAAATCCATTTTACCGAGAGGAAGATTTGAACAAAGTCACCACAGTACATAAATCTAAATTGGTGTCTAAAGAACTTTAGGTAAAACTGGATTTAACCCTGAGGTGGCATCTAAGGAGCTAAAATTACCTTTGGTAAAAGTCAACCTATAAATGCTGACCTTTATTGCTTGGTTTCCAAGGGTTTCAATATTTCATGTCAGCCATGCAAATTAGTCCAGGCCCATATGCCAGGGCCAAAAGCGGATAGGATTGTGACTAATGGCACCTTTGGAAGCTGGAAATCAGGCATCAGGTCTGAGAGAAATTTAGTGTATGCTGACTCTCTTTTCCATGACCTTTCCCTTTTGGTTTCAAGGGAGGCCTTGTTGGTGGGGAAGCTCTGAGTAGGTTGCTCCCCGAAGCTGTGGCCAGGGACAATAATATAATAATAATAACAACAACAATAATGGCATTTGTTAAGCACTTACTATGTGCAAAGCACTGTTCTGCGAGGCATCGCCATTTTGAACATGCAGGACTGGATCAGCTCAAAGAGCAGGGATCCATCCAGACCCAGAGGTTGGTTGTGGGGCGGCCACAGCCCCGAATATTCCTTGGGCACTGAGTTAATCAGTCAGTCGCATCTACTGAGTGATTAATGTGTGCAGATCACTGTATTAAGAGCTTGGAAGAGCAGCTCCTGGACCAGCATAATAAGGCATTCTGTTAGGGACTATACTGGAACCAGATCTCCAAGGCAGTCTAGATTGCAGTCCCGGAGGGTCCTTGGTAAACAAGAGTAGGGCTGTTGAAAAGGGTCCCCACAGCATCCAATCCTTTCTCCTCAATGGAGCTGAGGGTGCAGGGTGCAAGGCATGTAACCCAAATTCTCAGTCACAGGGGGTGGGTCATTCAGGGGCAAGAGATCTCTACCTCCGTCCCATAACCTTCCAGGAACTATGTCCACCATTATGCTGCCAAAATGCTGTCCCCAGTGGAGTAGAGGGGTCTGAAACAGGTGCAAACATTTAGAACCCCGGGATTTTTCTACTACTTGCCTGAGGATGGGGGAACGTGACATAGGTGGAAGGGAGAGAAGCATCAAGATGCTACTCTTATCTGGTATATTTATGTTTATTTGGCAGTTTTTCCCATGTTCACCTTCTCCCTTAGAGTGCACGGTCCTTGGGGACAGGGACTTTCTTCACCATATATCTTCATTCAAATCCTCAAGAGTGTGTAATGCAGTGGTGAGCACTCAACAAATGCTAGCAATATATAACGGATAAATAATTTTGGAGTTGACACTTTCTCCATTTATCCGTAGGGCTGTAGGTTATGAGACATATTAAATTTTATGTTTTGAATGTCTTGAAAAGCAAGAATAGATTCAGTAACTCCAACATAATCACTTTAACCTTTTTTTTTTTTTTTTTTTACACTGCTGAGCCTAAGAAAGACATGCTAGGTCATGAACCTTCTCCTCACCCAAAAGAAACAATTCTTAAGAAATTCATCTGTCAATAGGAGATTTATTTTTTCCTGTACTTCAGATGCCTGTCACTGCAAACGTCCAAAGAGTTTGGGCAAGCTGTTGCTATTATTCATCTGGGGTCACTTATCTACATTCTTCGTAGAGGTTTTGCAGAACTGTTTTCAAAAAATTAAGAATCCAGGTAAAACCTGCCTTCTGTAGATAGGTTTCAATAAGAAAAAATGTGACATTAAATTCTTTTTAAAAATGCTCTTTCAGAGGCTAGTTACATAAAAGAACATGACCTTTAAAAAATAAATAATAATAGTCAGTAATAGAGGCAGGTATTTCCAGATAAACAGCTCTCCAGTTGATGATATAAATGATGAACTGGCCCTAATTTTTCAGAGGGTTCAATACCCAACATCCTCAACTTTGATTTAAAGAGTTAATTTGTCTTTGCCTCAGAACCTTATCAATACACAAACTTATATTAATTGTATGATGAGACAGAGGGAATTTGAGTAAAGCATTATAAAAGAATTCTTCTGGAACAGTGAACTCTCTATGACCTTCACTAAAGCCATATGTTCATTACAAAGAAAGAAAAGTTTTAAACAAAAAGAAAATGAGTGCTCAAATGTTCAGCTGTTTCCTCTTCGGTCTTTCTGACACCATCACCCACGATTTATCTACAACCAGCAGCAGGCTTTTAACTACACCGAGTAAACTTTGGGTAATATGATATCAGGCCAATTCTGGACATAGGACTTTGTCTAAGGAAAAGATAAGCAGAGGAATCAAAGTCATTTTTTCTTCAATAATGTGATTATAATCACATTGGAGTTACAGAAACCAGACATGGAAATAAGCTTGTATGGAGGAACAAAAAGAAGCCAGGCAGAAAAGTAACATGGAAATAGACCTAGTCCATCCTCCTTTTTCTGCTGGCTTTTAGTTTGATTTTCAAAGTAATCTTTCCCTGTGAGGGAACTGAGGGAATCTGTTATAAGCAGATGCTTGTGTTAATGTAGCTTAGTGATATGTTAACGAGCATCATTGAAAGTCTTTGAGACAGTCATCCAGTTACTATACGGTGATGACTGGGCTCTAGAGGTACACTTTCAAGGCAGGTTTAGGATATAAACCATTTCAGACTGAGGACAACCCTAAGGACTGACAATAAGCCTCCTAAAAACTGAAAAATGTGCTAGCTTGTACCAATGAAGCCACTTTCCCGTCCCAAGTTATTAAGGGCATCACAGAATTTGATGTTGCTGCTGAATTCTGCTACCCAGGCAGGATACTCACTAATCATGAGGTTACCAAAATTTACTTTACATGACAATATTCGTGATTCCCAACATCCCTCCTTTTGTTCTTAGTTATCTGCACGTCCTATCAGCAGCTGCAGGAACAGAAGCCTGCACATTTAGTAAAACCCTCCTTCGTAGGCTAATTTAGAGCCCCTCTGGAAGATTTTCTCATAATATTTTACATGCCTGTTGTCCCAGAAAAGACTGATGGAAAATGAACTACACATTCCACACTGGGCATATAAAGCTGGTCCTTGGCCCCCTTTTGCAGCACCGATTCTTGTTTTCCAATGTGGGCTTTGCCCCTTTATCAAACCTTTCCCTTGACTCAAGGAGAGCAACACCTTTCCCAACTGCTGTCTGTCAAGTGCATCAGCCTATGGCTGTAGACTTCAAACAGTGCACTGCTACATTGAAACTGCGCTATACTTTGTCTTTAAAACATCTGTTCTGTATGCAGCCGAATTAACGTGTATCTACCGCAGCACTTAGAACAGTGCTTGGCACATACTAAGTGCTTAACAAGTGCCATAATTATCATTATTTGCTCTGACTCACCAACTTGTGTCCCCCGTTTCAGTTCACCATCTAACCGTTTGGGTGTCCTGCTGCCATCCATCTTCACGCTGTTCCTCTAATGAGCAGCATAACC